>NW_028301624.1:3629820-3937275 GCF_987345545.1 Pholcus phalangioides | reverse complement strand
AAGAAGAGGGGCGAGATGGGACGAAAAAGGTGGGGAAACTACGAACTAGAGATCAGTGTTTCCCCCAACCGGTGTGTCCCGGCACCCTAGTGTGCCGCGATATCGGCTAAGGGGTGCCGCGAGGTATTATGGACATAAGTAAAAAATATATATATTACGGTTCATTTGGGTCTTAAAATAAATTAAATCGAATAATTACTCCCATGCGTGACAGACGTATCGGATAAGTCGCCATCTAGTTGCAGTGTCAGCAATGTGAGGTTAGGTCTAGCTGTCCATGTATACGATTTCTAAAGAAAGAGGATTCGTTGGCTTTCTAGTAATGGTCGGTCTAGTATGCTCACCCGGCAAGTGAGGGGCACACCCCTTCGGATAAGCTGTTCCCTCTTTTTCCACTGAGAATTTCGACTGCGTTGTATTTTGACTTTCTTTGTCTCACCAGTTGATTTCGCAGACAATGCGGAGGAAATAGATCTCATTGCTTGCGAACGAGGTGAAATTATTGATCGATTGCACCGATTCCACACTCAAAGGTAAGTTCACCAAGAAATAAGGAGGAGGAGGAGGGCGTGACTACTTTTTGACTTGAACTGAGACAGGAGTATCATTATCTATATATATAAAATTGGTTTTCTGCGTGTCTGTTCTCTATACAAATCTACAATTTTAGATCGATCGTCACCAAATTTTGCATATAATGACTTGAACGATAGGCTACTTTAAAATTTCGTCAGACCAGGGCAAATGCCCCAAATGGGCAAAAAACTGTCTGGCAACAATGGTTTTTGGGCCTCAACAATCACTTTCCGAACGTTCACTTTGGTTACCGTGGTTCCCTAGCAATGCGTTTAAGACGTGTACATGCCTTTACAATGGTTTGCTACTTCTCTAATCCTGTTACCATATGAATAATAATTTATGCCTTTATAATGGTTTGCCAAATTTTCAATGCTCCCAGTAATGAGGCTTTTTGAATAGACGTCATAATCATCATCAGCATTGCTTTGAGGGTCAGGGAAAAGGGTGATCGTCATAGAAATCAGTGTTAAAATTGCCGATTTTACTGTGGAAATGCGGAAATTTGGTGGGTTTTCTGTCACATCAATAATTTTAAAAATCGTATAGAATTCTCGTTTTTTGAAACATTGAGTTCGCTTAGAGATATACGAAGCCCAGGAGATTAAATACGAAGTAATTAGCCCCGGACCTATACTTTTGCGTTGGATATCCATGCAATAACACATTGATTTCAACTTTTTATTTATATCTTCTCAAGCATGAAAATTAATGTCTCCGTATTGTCTTTTGATATTCAACTGCATAAATTCTTATAGTTGAGGTTGTTTTAAAATTAATTATGGGCCCGTAAAGTAAATCGAAGAAATTCCACAGCTTCAATTAAGCATTTTTTGAAGCAGAAACAGGCAGAGATGGATAACTTGAAGTTCAAAGAGGGGAATCGAAATACCTAGCACCCTTTAAAAAAAGAAAAAATATATATTTATTTCTAAGTTTCTTTAAATCTAGATTTGTTTATTTCATGATGTCGCGCAGGAAGTCGCCATATTGGTTAACTTAGACACGGTTTGCATGTCCCTCAAAGAAAGAAGGAGATATCACGTGATCCAAACAGCCTCATTGAAGAAAACTCGGGCAGCGCCGGGTATTATAGCTAGTATCAAATAAAATGATACTCTATTAAATACTCCAATTGTGGATATCAGTAAAGGCCATATTGTTAGCAATGTTTATTTTTAAGTCAAGGAAATCAGCTTGATTATTGTTGTGATTAGTGGGGTTTTTTTTTCAGATTTAATGTGCTAGGATAGATACAGAGATATACATCGATGATTTAATAATCTTCAACTACAACCACTTTCACGAAATCAGCCAGCAAGTCTATCCTAGCACATTAAATCTGAAGAAAAAAAACTAATCACAACAATAATCAACTGTTAACTTTGAACACAACCCGGTTAAACTAGGACTAGCGCATGGTATGTACTTGCACCTTCTGCATCTACTTTATATTTTTTTTATATTGACTGCTACTTTGGCTATTTCATAAACTTGACGAAAAAAAAATTGGTTTAACTTCTACTTTGATTTTTGAATTTAAATGTACTTTAGCAGAACGTCGGGGATCGAGCATTTATTTAGACTATGAATGCCAGGATATGCTCTCAGAAACGTTCTGTGTTAAGCCAATGTCAGGGTGTTCCCCTTGACGATGATTAGGGGACCTCATCATTGTGATGAGAGCCCTAGACATTGGCTATAGTTTTTTTTTTTTCATTTTTGAATTCTTTTGAATTTTTCATTTTTGAATTCTTCTGTAACTATTCAACTATCAAAAATATAATATGAATAAATTAATAAAAAACTTACTCCCTGTTAATAAAATGGAGTGAAATTGATCAAATAGAAAATAAATTCACTAAATACAAAACTGCATGAACGATAGTATAGTATTTATCGAAGGGCACCGCACCATACTATAAATTCTTTATCGAGGGACCAGCGAAATATCTGGCCTCTAAGTCCCCAACAAAGATCCCAGCCTAGCGACCCTGTCGCAGGACGTGGGGTGCGATAAATGCATCCAGTCTTCCCGCTAGGCCAGTACGTCCTATGGATATTGTATCTAGGAAGTAATGAGTCCCGTATATAACGCGTGACTCGAAACGGTACGCCGTCCACCAATAGCAGTTTTTTTTTTGTTTTTTTTTTTTGCCTTGTAGCATTTGTAGTGAATTCACATAGGCACTAACAATTTTAAGGGAATTAAAATTATTTTAATACTGTAGAACAGCGGTTCTCAACCTTTCTGTACTCCCTTTTCAGTGCATAATTTTTATGGCGGAACCCTGTAGGCCTCTTTTTTTTATTTATCTATGAAATTTACTGATTTATTCTATTTTCCTGCAGTCGCGGAGTAGATCTTGGGAAGTGCGCACGGAGCACCGGTTGAGAACATTCATTTTTAAAAATATTGTTGGTGCTGCTAAATCAGAAACGCCATATGAGAGGTAATGACGAAGCTCAGGTGTAAAAAACTAAATTCTTCATTTCAGCTTTGCTCCTTATAAACAAAGCTTATTAACTGACCTGAAAGATCCATGGAGGAAAGAATACAAGGAGGTGACATCAAGGCACGGAAATTGAAGCCGTTGTGGCAACCCTATGGGCTGACGAGTAACCCCAAACAAACCGCTCTTTTCTCCATACTTAACATGTGTTTTACCGGATCGAATTCTCTTAAAATATTAATATCTAAATAAATTTAAGCACCATTACTGTTTAATGCGTCTTCAGGTAATCTACATGATCCGATAAAGGGGAAAGATAAAAGTTTATCCTTGTATAAGGGGTTTTTATATTTTTAATTTATTTTTGAAAGGGAAAGATCATTTTTCACTCTCAACTCGTCATACGTTTTTAGTTCAGTGCCTTCAATATATTTTAAAAATTGCATGTTGTCTATGGGAATACGATCAATTAACATAATATGAAGCTCCAATGAAATGCAATTTTCATAATTTTTCTTTTAACTGTTTATTTTGCCTTTTTGTTTCGTTCATCATTATCATAGATCCGGAACATTTCGAAAGTGTTTCAGGCCCGTGGGTGCTCGTCTTAAGCTTTACATGAGGAATTTCGATTTCTGAATCAATTCGAGCTATGATTTTTGCCAACCGGGGCAAACATGATTCAGCCGCCCGGGGCAAAAAGGAATTTTGCCGCCCCCGTGCCTCAAAGTACTGGAAGTGCTCGAACGTCCTCCGCCACTGTGTATTTGTGGTTTTGCTGCCTGTAGGATGTGCAAATTTCGCCACCCTTCTTCCGTTCCACTCCCATATTCTTGAATACGTATTACTGAAATATATGCCGCCCATCTGAACCTTCCGCTATGTAGATGTAGTATTGAGGAAAAAAAATATTAAAAATAAAAAACTTTTTCTACGAGCAGCGATAACTCATCTCTTTGACCTATAGTATGTATTTCGGAAAATAATCACTTGGGCTGTTTTTTTTCCCTCTTCACATTTTGTACCTATTACTTTGCTTTTAAAGTGGTATGTGTACGAAAATTTGACAAAAAAGCACAGTTTCGAATTGAATTTGAAATCTGAAATTGTCTGTGTTTGAATTTTTTTTCTACCTGGAATGGAAATATTTCTACAATATTTTAATACAAACAGCTGAAAGGCATTATATATGTTAATGTTTTGCATATATAATGTTTTTTCTGCAATAAAAGTCAGATTTTTTTCAAACACCGCTTGTTCAAGTGTCTTTAAACATTGTCTCTCTTAGCACTGAGGTGTTACATGATTTGGCATAATATTTTTAAAATTAAAATGCCGAGAAGAAATTTTGTGGCACAAGATATGGGTAAATTTTGGTTATTTTTGCAAACGGCTCCATGTTGTTGAAATTAATATTCAAATACAAATAACAATTAAAATTGCCAAAGCTCTCGTTCAATTGCATAAATATATCAACAGAATTTGAGGAGGAAAAATCGAGTTCCCGAAGTGAAAAGAAAATTTTTAAATGCTTTTTTAAAAACGGGGATGTTTCTCATAGGAAAGCATGGGAAGCCACGGTTTGTTTGGGCTTACTTGGTCCCTTTAATAGAGCGATCACTGGCTTCATCAGGCAACCATGATTCCCCCTTGCTTTCTCAATGGACGCGCTGGTCACGCCACCTCATGTTATTCTTTCCTTCATGTGAAAGATCAAACTTCCATTTCAGTTATTTTTTCAAGACCCAAGGAGACATCGAAAACAAAGGACCTCCACACTAGCAGGCGACAGGTAAAATCGTAAAAAGTGAATTTTTCCACATTCCACTTTATAGTAATGTGCTGCCATCTAATGTCAAATTTAAAAGTGACTCACGTGGTGACAATGAAGTTTAAAGTAAACAAAACTATATTCTTTATTCGGCTGAGTTCCTTATAAACAAAGCTCATGAACTGAACCGGAAGTTTAAACTAAACGTTCGGTTATTTTATTTGAGGATAAGGAGACGTCCAAAGCAAAGAACCTCTTAATGAGCAGACGACAGACAAGAAGTCGGTTTGCTCGGGTCCCCACAAGCTAAGCTCACAAACAGAACTGGACGTTCGAACTGCCGGTTCAGTTATTCTCTCGGGACACAAGGAGACGCCCGAAACAAGGAACAGAGAAGCAGACGACAGAGATTCCGAGGCTTGCATGGAGGTTATATTACTGAGGAGAGCATCCAGCCGCCGCGACAGCAGCGACATCAAACGCAAGGAAATCGCGGGACTCGGTGAAAACAAAGTTCCCGCCTGGCAATTTGCCCATAGAAATGTACAGTTCGGTCTCTAAATATTGGGTTTTAAAGATTAAAAAAAGGATACAGAACTCTTCTAAAGGTGAGAAAAGATTAAATTATTTATTTCATTAATACTGGAGTCATTTCTTTCATCAATTCCCTAATTTTCCTTCATTAATTCTGAAATTTCCCTCTATTAATTCTTGAATTTCTTGAATTAATTCTGGACTTGTTTATTTCATTAATGCTGAAATTATCTCATCGAGGCTGTGAAATTATTTTTCTTCGATTTATTGTTTTAAATTCCTGCGGATGCCATAACATAAATAATGGGAGATTGTTTTTGTTTTCACCGAGTCACTTGATCTTCCGGCGAAAGATGTTAGGGGGGGGGGGGGAGACACCGTTCTCATCCAACACCTTCTATAGAGCAAAACAGCCGGCGTGAAGGAAATTCCGAACAAGTACGGGATTTCCTTCACGCCAGCTGTGGTTTTTGCGGTTTAGGGGTCGTTTAGGTATTACGTAAGCAAATTTTTAGCCATTTTTGACCCCCTTCCCCCCCTTGTCAGCAAAATTCCGTCATCAGCTCTGCCCCCCTGAAACCTAACGCATAATATTGGTGGGATCAGAAATGTACACGGGGGGGGGGGATAGGGGGGATCCTCCCCCCCCCCCCTCCCACGATCGAAAATTTATTTTTTTTATTGCAAAAAATATTTAAAAAAAAAATTTCGGAAGAAAATACCTTTATAATGTTATTATAATCAATGTTATTTGAAGGCTACGAACTAAAAATTTATCTTTAATAAATTCATCGCGACACACCCTCTAAGCCATATAATGATAAATCACATAAAGTTCCTTGGCCCGCGGACCAAATATGGCCCTGGGGGTTACTTAATGCGGCCTGCCCTCTTCAAACCTAATTTCGTAGAAATGAACTAAACGGCACATTTACAGATCGCTTAAGTGTCCCTTGGTACTATTCCAGTACATTTAGGCGGCCCGCGGCATATTTTCAGATCACTTAAATGACCCGAGACACAGTTCCAGAACACTTAACGCGATCCGTGACACATTTAGAGATACCTTGAATGACATGTGACGTAGTTTTATAGCACTCAAGTGCCCCCCCCCCCCCAGTTCGATTCTACATCACTCAAATTACCCGCGGCACATTCTCAGATTATTTAAGTGATGCGTGGCACAGTTCCAGAGCACTTTAGCGGCCCGAACACCCCCCCCCCCCCATCGATGATGACGTAATACTTGAACGGCCCCTTATGTGTCCAACAGGCTTTTTATTATATTTTACTTTAATTAACTTACCCTGCGTCGCGTACCAAGAATAATCGTGGGACTGGGGCTTAAGTGTTTTCGTTTAGGGGTGTCCTATGTGAAGGACGCCTCTGGTCTAGATCCAGAATAAAGATTGGGCTGTGCAGGAAAGGGCCAGATTGTAGGAGAACGAGGGAAAGCAACTCTCTTCGTAAATAAATAATGGGGGGGGGAGAAATAAACGGAAAAACATTGCCCTTTTTTTTTGCAGAAATAGGGCGTTTCCAGCCATGGTGCCGGAAACCCCTTTTCCGTGCCCCCAGTGGGGAATTGCCCCGGGTGACGAAATTTAGGTGGTCGACAGTTTTAGGTGTTAACAATGAAAATTGTTACGAAATTATCGAGTTTCAAAGTTATGGGGGCGGGGCGGCAAAATAATGTTTGCCCCGGGCGGCTAAAATCCTAGTTACGGTCCGGCTTCAAGCAACACCAATCACTTTTGACTTCCGGCGCCCCTGCTTTTACGCGGGAAAAATATGGACATGTTTTGCCTCGAATCACAACATAAGCCTACAGCTATAGTGTAATTTGATCAATTTCAAGACAATTATTCGAATTCCCAAGCAAAACGCATTACACTGGGAAAAAAATGCAAAAAATGCAACTGTCATCCAATTGAAAAAAACTATTTTGCGAGACGTATTGTCCGCTCCCCAGTGGCTCTGTTCAAAACAATGCAGCGGAGCATAGTTTGGAGAAACACCTATCCTAGTGAAATAAAGCCGAGTCGGACTTGGGCAGGAGCGGCAGCACCGGGCAGCTAAATTTTAGGGGCCATAAAAACAGGATAACACTATTTTGCGTGACCAAATTTTTGCCAAGGCCATTTCAAATCAGACATCGAGCACTTTGCCCAAGGTTTTGACGGACCCCCCCACCCCCATCCCTCTCCCACAAGTGTTGAAAAGGGTGCAGGTGGATCTCGTGCCCCGCGCAAGACCAGGGGGGACGCTAAATTATTTTAAAATTATACAAAATTACATGAGAGAGGTACAATGCACGCTTGCCCGACTGAAAGAGTATCTAGTTGCTGGTCTGGGTAAAACGCCCTTATCACACAAGGTTCTTCATGGACACTGGGGGAAGTAGAGTAGGCCTACGTGGGATTTTCTCGGGGGAGGGCAATGTTTCACATGTTTTCTCCTCCTGGGGGTTACGTCTCTTACTACAAAAATTCATAATGTCGGGGGGGGGGTGTGACCCCAAACCCCCCATTAATGCACGGGGGTTGAAACCATGTTTTAGAACCCTCAAAGCTGTCTTCTCACCGGGTTGCAAAAGACTTAAGCCCGAAAATGCAATAAAGCAATATATTCCCCCTCCCCCATCTTACTTAGTTCGTAAACAGAATTGGGAGGGGTTTACGGTATGATTGTTGGAATCTGGGTTTCCAACAATAGGAGTCATTGAAAAAAAAAAATCATTGGATTTTCAACAAAAAGTCACCTTTTTTGAAAAAGGGGAATTTCTTTTTGCTGCCCGGTGTGGCTGCACCTTACGCAATTAGAGCCGCAATTGAGAGGGAGTACAAGTCTGGGGCGCGCTCCGGGCACTTGACTACGAAGAGCACCGAGTTCACATTTTTTTTCCGAAAAGCCGGGTTTTCCTAGGAATAGGCCCAAAGGGCCGCGTGAACCGAACTGGATCATTTCGCGTCGGAAGAAACTTGTTAAGTAATCACGTTACGCGTTTGTTTTTCTAGCGTGGCGCATGAGCTTAGGGTGGCTATATGGTTAATATATGGCCCTGACCATGGACCCCACAAAGGGGGGGGGGCTGACAGGGCTCTAGCCCTGGGGCCCGGGACAGTTCTCATAATTTTTTGCTTTTTCACGCTATAAATTAACTACAGAAGGGGCCCGTGAAAAGTCTGACCGGGGGGCCCGCAAAAGATCCCAGCCTAGGGCCTCGCTCCAGGATGTGGGGGCCATGGTCCTGACATCAGCTACTCTGTCACCTGCATGCTCGGGTTTGTAGGGAAGGGAAACAAAACACAACAAAAAAATAAAAAAAAAGGTGAAACGCACGACGCATTTGACTCCTCCAGAAGCAGCGCCCGCCAATCACGCCCGACGTGAAGCGCTGCCGTGAGCTGCATTGCGCTCTGTAGGAAAACAGTCGTATTGCTTTTTTTCTTATTGGTGAGTGGGCAGTGCGCCACGCTGGGCGAATCACGTTGCGCGCGGCACAGAAAACCTGCTCCTAGGAAAACCTTTAAATATTACTGGGAGAGTGGGGCGACAAACCCTGCTCCGGGCTGCAGAGTAAATTTTTGTTTCCCCCTAGTGCCGGCCCTGTTTAATTCTGGGTATTTGAAACGCAGATTTCTGAAACAACGAAAGGTGCTGACGAAAGTTTGCTGACGGGGGGGGGGGGGGGGGGGGAGTCAGTGTTTTGCTGACTTTTGCTGACAAGGGGGTCAATCAAAAATGGCTGAAAATCTGCTTACGTAATACTTGAATGATCCCTTAGTAGAAAAAGGGGGTGATGGAGGAAGATCCCTTTCCAAATTCTCTTTATTTTTCCCATCGCTACTGGACAACAGGAGAGAACAAATTGCCCAATATCCCCGGAGGGTTAACGAAGAAAAAACTACTGTGTGTTCGGAAAAAATGTGTATTCTTATCTTCACAGAAATCGGTAGGCTGTACAGTATGCACAGCTCATCAACTCAAACCTTGAATTTTTTTCTCACTTATTTTTCATGTGCATTTTGCACAGAATTTTTTTTTTCTAAGTTACCTTAAGGATTATTTTCTATTTATATATGTTATGTATTCCAAGTTTTCTAACTCATTTCGGTGCCCTGTGTAATTGCTACGGTTGCACAGCCCTAAGACCACCATTGCGTATTGTAAAACTGCATCGCGTATAGCACTTTATAACGTATCCTTGGGTGTGGTAAATGTTGGTAATTCTCAACGCGTCGCATCACGCATTGTGGAGTATTTCGTATTAGACGGTAATGTGGAATTGTGCGTCACATATAGCGATTTATTATGTAATGCACTTTATCACCTATCGTTTTGTATCCAGTATTAGGTGGTATTGGGAAACTCTTGTGCCCCGAGTATAGTTTATTACGCATTGTATCTCGTGTTGGGCGATATTGTAGAACTTTTTGTGCAATAGAACCTTTGTGGGAATCGAACGCACGTCCTTTCACTTTTTCGGGTGAACGCATTAGACTACAAAAACAACTAATATTTTTTTCTTTCCTTGGAGCTCGTGTGCACTGAACTCGACCGTACATGGTCCGGTCGGACCTAACTCAGGCCAGAGTTCAAAATTGCTGACACTGCCACCAGATGGTGACTTATCCAAGGATGATGTCGCTCCCTGCTATCCATAAGGTTTGAACTGCTCACTGATGCGAAGATATATTTTGAAAAAATAGAAAATTCAACTGCCTTTGCGGGGAATCGAACCCACGTCCTTTCAATTTCTCTAGTGGTCTAGAGCAGTGTTTCTCAACCTGGGGCCATATGGCCCCCTTGCGGTCCTGGGATATTCTAGGGGGGCCACGGGAGAAAATCAGAAGAAAGGTGATCTACGACAGGCGGTGAAGGGCGTCATAGAGAGCTGTGAAGAGAAGAGCTTTAAAAGTGAAACATGGTTGAAAAATATTACTACTTTCAGAATTCATCAGATCCGTCCATAGAACTAGGGGCATCTTAACCCTTGCGTCTATGTGGACATGACCCGGGTCTTCATGTCTATAATGGAGGGAGGGGGACTGCACTATATGGGATCTGGTACTATGATTTTCATATGTAAGCTGTTACTTCCAGCTAAGTATGGAGGGCCGCCAGAGCAACGGTTGATGTGTGTTGGGAGAGTCGACTTATCGAGCATGCTCATTGGATCGTCTCATATTTTACACAGACCCTTTTTCACCGTATAATTAAACTCCTGGAAGATGATAATCCATCATTTGAATCCGCGCCTAGCCAGGATTCTAGAGATTGTCCTGATTTATTAAAATTGCATTCATAATAAAAAAATAGAAAGTATCTCACTCTTGGATGAGGGTAGAGGGGGGGCCTGGATAGGACAGGGGGGCCATGAGAAAAAAATCTGATCCATAGGGGAGCCACGAGCTGAAAAAAGTTAAGAAACACTGGTCTAGAGTGCGTTCACCCGGAAAATGAAAGAACGTGGGTTCGATTCCCCGCACAAATTCAGTTGAATTTCCTCGCTTTCCAAAATATATCTTCGCATCAGCTAGAGCTGGTAAAACCTTCGTATGGATAGCGGAGAGTGGCCGCTGTGGTGGTCGAGTGGTTATAATGCCGGACTCGTGATGCGAGGATCCGGGTTCGAACCCCACAGTGGTGGTCGGCTGAAGTTGGTTTTCTGTGGTTCCCAACTTCAAGGCGCAAATGCGAGCCGATCTCCCCGTTAAAAAGTCTCGCCACAGAGAGCAACAGTCCTACAACAGTAAATCATTCAACCATAACACTTCACTCATAGTTAGTAAAACTGGGGGCATATGATAGCACTACACATAACAAGCATTACACAGAAACTAACTTTACGTCAGGTTGCACTACACGTACACGCACATTCCCGCATGTACCGATTCGTTGGGGGGTTCCGCGGGGGGGGGGGGGTGCATGTGTGGTGTAGCAGTAGTAGGTAGGGGCTCGGGGATCCATGATGTCTTAAGTCAGCCAACTCGTTGGGCAGTTTGCCTGTTGTGGCGTTGTATTTGTATTTGTATTGTATTTGTGACATCATCCTCGGATACCTCTTCAAATTTCCACAATCCTCAGCTGTTTTGTTCTTCTCCCCAAGTTCTTCCCGTGAACTGATTGCATCATCAGTTCTGCGTAATAATAAATAGATTATTCGAGAATTCTACCGAAGAATGATGAGTTGTACATATTATCAAAAAATTAAGAAATATATCTCCCAAGTAAACTTGCACACAATGAAGAAATTGTTTTCTGCACCTGTTCAATGCGAATCAATAACGGAAAGACGTAGTTTTTCTGATCGCATTAGTATTACATTTATGTACAGGGTGATTCAAACTCTTAGAACTGTTGGAACACAAACTATCCAAACGAGCAACTTTCGCCATTCAATTCCATCGTCGTAACGCAGGCGGTGAATCGCTAGACGGCGTTGCCATTGAACCTATGACGTACTTGTTTTGCCACTTATCGTCCTATAGTGTATTCGGAAAAATAAGAGTTGTTTCACGAATCGGGAAAAGACGCAAATGTATTTCATGCATGGGGCTGTGGACGGGAATGATCTGGAAGTCCAAAGACTGCGCAGGAAGTATTTCCTAAAAAACCTTTCAGACATTGCACTGATGTCTGTACTAGACAGGATTCTTATGGCAGGAGGACTATGCGGGGGGGGGGGGTCATCGCTTCCCTTTAATTGACATGGACGGACGGGTGTACATTCACCCCCTTCATTATACACACCCTCGGTGATTCGTCCCCCCCCCCATCTTTAGTCTGTTTACGCTTATGCCTAAGATAGCAGCGCAGCCCGTTCCACAAGACAAAGGTACAATCTCTCAACCATTTATATCCTGTCGGTTTTCTTTGGAACTAATTGTTTCGAAGACACTTTTTTGCCTATAATTAGAACTAAAATGACCTACCGAATAATTTACATATGTAATAACTATTTATTATTACATCATTTACTTTTACTTTATTATTTATTTATTCAATCTTTCTTGGCCGAGGCCCATAGAAGAGGATGCAGTGGTTAAATATGTCAAAAATGACGATTGATGTTACAAGAAAATTCGGAAGTCGAAGTACAATCTACAATATTTGGTGGGAGGTTGTTCCAGTTGGTAATGGTTTTGGGAAGAAACTAAATTTATGACAATCTGAAGAAACAAAGATGGATTGCAATTTTCGGGAACTAACTTAAGTCTAACGGAAAAATATGAGTGTTGATTAGAATGTTAATTAATTTATCATTTTATTCTTGTTCTACTTTTCAAAATATTGGATATATAAAGGGTTAAATGTTCTTGGATGCGATACACGCATCTAATCTCGGGTCAAAAACTCATCAATCAAATGTCAGAACCTGATTGTACATAATTAAGGTGCAGAAATGGTTTTGTATCTCATATACAAATACAAGGTCACAACAGGCAAAATGCCCATAACAAATATGGATGTGGTCATATATTACTAAAATACAGCAACCAAATTAAAAATGCAATTACAAAAACTATAAGCAAATATACAAATAAAGTAGAGCACCAGAGCATGTAGCTTTCCCAGGCAACAACTTGAGTAGACAGAGACAGGCAGAAAGGTTTCTGACAAATGAAGAGACACTCTGGGTGAAGGGCCGTCTTAAGAGCGTCCATGGGCCCCAGGGCCAAGTGATTTTTCTGAGGCCCTACCAAGCAAATTCTTGAGAACTTCAACCAGATCTCTTTTTTGTGAGGCCCCCGCGCCGTACCTGGGTGGGCCCATGCCTTAAGACGGCACTGTCTGGGTATTATGCCGAGGTGAGCTTGGGAAGAAAAAATTGGTTGTCTCCGCCGGGAAACAGTCAACCCAACGGAGTGAGACAACCAACCTTTTTTACACGAGTTCACCTCGGCCTTCAATTAACCCAGAAAAATCTATTGATTCGATGTGTTATGAGCCGATAAAAAACAGTTTTCCCCAATTCTGATCATGTTTAATGAATTGATTAGAAACATGTGATTGAATATTGGAAATAACTCACAAGGATCATAACTCTCATGGTGTCGTCAAAAAAAATTATGAAAAAGTTAAAGTACATTCATCACAACCAGAAATATATAAAAATAAAAGAAAAGCGGTGAAATATTATGCAACTAGCTATAATACCCGGCGCTGCCCGGGTTTTCTTCAATGAGGCTTTTTTGGATCACGTGATATCTCTCTCTCTTTTTCTTGAGGGACATACAAACCGTGTCCAAGTTAACCAATATGGCGACCTGCGCGATTCATGAAATAAACAAATCTAGATTTACACAGAAACGTAGAAATGAATATATATTTTTCTTTTTTTAAGGGGCTCTAGGTATTTCGATCCCCCCCCCCCCCTGAACTTCAAGTTATCCATCTGTCTGTTCCAGCTTCAAAAAATCCTTAGGTGAAGCTGTGGAATTTTTTCGATGCACTTTTCACGGGCTCATAACTAATTTTAAAATATCCTAACCCACATTAATTTATGCAAATAAATATCAAAAGAGACAATATGGAGACATTAATTTTCATACTTGAGAAGATATAAATGAAATCAATGATATTGCTCGAATATCCAACTCAAAAGTATAGGTTTGGCTAATTACTTCGTATTTAATCTCCTGGGCTTCGTATCTCTAAGCGAACTGAATATTTCAAAAATCGAGAATTCAATACAATTTTTAAAATTATTGATGTGACAGAAAACCCCACTAATTTCCGCATTTCTACAGTAAAATCGACAATTTTAGCACTGATTTCTATGAGGATCACCCTTTTCCTGACTCTCAAAGTGATGCTGATGATGATTATGACGTATATTCAAAAAGCCTCATTACTGAGAGTATATTGAAAATGTGGCAAACCATTATAAAGGCATAAACTATTATACAAACCATTGTAAAGGCATATACACGTCTGAAACGCATTGCTAGGGAACCACGGTAACCAAAGTAAACGTTCGGAAAGTGATTGTTGAGGCCCAAAAACCATTGTTGCCGGACAGTTTTTGGGGCATTTGCCCTGGTCTGACGAAGTTTTAAAGTAGCCTATCGTTCAAGTCGGGTCCCATTTGGTATATATGCAAAATTTGGCGACGATCGATCCAAAATTGTAGATTTGTATAGAGAACATACACACACACAGACAGACAGAAAATCAATTTTATATATATAGATTACTAGCTATAATACCCGGCGTTGCCCGGGTTTTCTTCAGTGAGGCTTTTTGGATCACGTGATATATCCCTCTTTCTTTGACGGACATGCAAACCGTGTCTAATAGTTAACCAATATGGTGACTTCCTGCGCGACTCATGAAATAAATAAATCCAGATTTGAACTGAATATATTAGTAGACGTAGAAATGAATATATTTTTTCCCCTTTTTTAAGGGGCGCGCGCTGAGTATTTCGACCCCCCCCCCCCCCACCTGAACTTCAAGTTATCCATCTGCCAGTTTCAGCTTTCAAAAATGCTCAATTAAAACTGTGGAATTTTTTCGATATACTTTTTACTTGCCCGTAATTTTAAAACATCCTAAACCATATGAATTTATGCAGTTGAATATTAAAAGACACAATACGGAGATATTAATCTTCATGTTTGAGAAGATCTAAATAAATGGTTGAAATCAATGTTATTGCATGAATGTCCAACTCAAAGTAGGTCCGGCTAATCACTTCATATAAAATCTAGAATTCAATACATTTTTTAAAATTATTGATGTGGCGGAAAACCCCGCCAAATTTCCGCATTTCTACAGTAAAATCGGAAATTTTAACACCGATTTCTATGAGGATTACCCTTCTCCTGACCCTCGAAGCGATGCTGATAATGATTACGACGTATAATCAAAAAGCCTCATTACTGAGAGAACTGAAAATGTGGCCAACCATTATAAAGGCATAAACTATTATACATATACATATGCTAACAGGATTAGAGAAGTGACAAACCATTGTAAAGACATATACACGTCTGAAACGCATTGCTAGGGAACCACGGTAACCAAAGTAAACGTTCGGAAAGTGATTGTTGAGGCCCAAAAACCATTGTTGCCGGACAGTTTTTTGCCCATTTGGGGCATTTGCCCTGGTCTGACGAAATTTTAAAGTAGCCTATCGTTCAAGTCGGGTCCCATTTGGTATATATGCAAAATTTGGCGACGATCGATCTAAAATTGTAGATTTGTATAGAGAACATACACACACACACACACACAGACACACAGAAAATCAATTTTATATATATAGATTAAAGCCACAAAAAATCATTAAAACGATAACAGTAGGCTACTCATCGCCTCCCACGCTTCTCCGCGATATCTGTAAATAAAACTATATTTTTCACTTTCTTTTTCTTCCTTCTATTCAAGAAACTAGTTTTTTTTTTTTTGCCTGCGCTGTTCCAACACCATCTACAGCGGAAGGCCTCTACGCGAATCTCGTGACGTCACTAAAGAAGGTCATCTCACCTAGTCTGGATTTACTATAAAAAAGGGTAAAGAAGATGGCGCATGCATGAGCTGCTATATCCAGTGGCTAAAGGTGATATGATCTTCTTCAGTGACGCCACGAGCTTCGCGCGGAGGCTTTTTGCTATAGATGGTGTGCTGGCTGTACCTGATCGTTTGTTGTTTGAATGATGTCAGTCTAAAATTCTAGGGTTGCAGGATTTTCAATTCATTCTTAGCCTCTCTGGTGGCGTGAAAAATGATAATATTTACGATTTTTTTAGTGACACAATCATTTTAACAGATTATTTTTTGTGCATATTTAAATGAGTAGAATCAGTGGTAAGTTTTTGAAGATGTCACCTTGGGACCCTTTCTTTGTCACACACGAGGATGAACATAACGAAGATAACATCCCTCCAAAAAGTAAGTCCAAACTATCAGAGATAAACGGTGTTTAGTATATACATACAGGATGGATGAAAAGTCCTGGACAAATTTTAGAAATAACTCACAAATCGACAAATTTACATAAAAAGTGCTGTTTATACTAGAATACTTATCATGACCTAGAATTTCCTTTTTTTCCTGATAAATCAAGAATTACAAAGTTCAGATTTCTCTCATAGGTGCCGCTGTAAAACGGGAAACTCGACATACAAATACAAATACAACGCCACAACAGGCAAATTGCCCAACGAGGTGGCTGACTTAAGAACATCATGGATCCCCGAACCATTTTTTGGAGGCCCTACCACTACTGCTACACAACACATGCACCCCCCTCCCCCCCCGGAACCCCCAACGAATCGGTACATGTGGGAATGTGCGTGTACGTGTAGTGAAACCTGACGTGAAGTTTTTTTGTTTCTCTGTAATGCTTGTTATGTGTAGTGCTGCCATCTGCCACCAGTTTTTAAAACTATGAGTGAAGTGTTATGATTGAATTATTTATCGTTGTAGGACTGTTGCTCTCTGTGGCGACACTTTTTAACGGGGAGATCGGCTCGCATTTGCGCCTTGAAGTTGGGAACCACAGAAAACCAACTTCAGCCGACCACCACTGTGGGGTTCGAACCCGGATCCTCGCATCGCGAGTCCGTCACTATAACCACTCGACCACCACAGCGGCCATACACACATGGCCGCTGGGTACTACATAACACATAAAATGCAACCAAATAGCGCATAATTGATATTTATGACAGACAGTTTGTTAATAACATAAAAACCGTCACATATCAATATGAGCACCCTTTTTAACTCGGACTACATCTAAACGGATGAAAGGGTGATCATGATGAATTATGTCATGCACACTAATTGGCATGATATAAGGCTGATTTAATGGTTTATATGTAGAGTTTTTCTTTTTGCATCGCGGCCTGTGATTGAAATTTGAACTTTTTTTTTTCAATATAAAAAAAACCAAGTCATGACAAGTATTTTAGTGAAAACCGCATCTTTTTATGTCAATTGGCTGATTTGTCATTAATTTTTGAAATATGTCCACGACTTGTCGTGCACCCTGTATTTTGAAATCTCTGTATTTATCAATGTGGTAAAATGCATGGAGTAGAAATATGGCAAGCATCTCCCTTTAGAGGAAACGGGACAGAAACCTAAAAAAAGTTAATTCTTTTTTCCGCTTTCTCCACTCGTGTCCAGAAAATTCGCTGCCAGCAATGCGAAACCGGCCTGTCATTAGATCTAGCTTACTCTCGTTCACTCACTCACCAGGTCACTCAGCAATAAGTAGCTCATTCTATTACTCATTCACTGGGTCGCTCCCTCTGTCATTTGCTCTGTAGGTCGCTGATTATAAGTATCACTCATTATATACACTCGTGTGCAAAATTAAGAGAATTTGCATATTGTGTATGTCTATTTTCACAAAAAGTACTGAACCAAAGGTACTAATAATGCCACCGAAGATGCATGCAAATATTCAGTGTCGAATACGTAAGCGTACACGTTCGTGTAGGCAGAGCTGTGACCACGGAAGGGATGATAAGGGCACTTGGCGTTTTTCACGATTCGCGTGCTTGTACTTCTCGGCGACATTCTTCTGTTTCTCGCAAGAGTTTGGTGAATTTTTATAAGAGCGAGCAGGTAAAATGAGTAGCCACAAACGTATAGGGATGACAGAATAAGATGGAGAATCGCCGGTAGATAGGAGGCAGGTCAATCACAAGTGCAGGTGGCTACAGAGCTCGATGTTACGCCCAGTGCCATCTGCAATTAGTGGCTCTTTTTCGAAGAGCCACGACGACCAATGAGGATCGTTATTTGGCACTTTCAACACTGCGCCACAGGACTGCTACAGCATCACAGCTCTCACGTGCTGCCACTGGAACTTGAGTTTCACGGTTTACTGTTGCCCGAAGGCTTCGTGAAAGAAGGATTTATGCCAGAAGACCCGCTGTTTACGTCACATAGACAACGCGTTTAGCATGGTGCAGGCGACATCAGCCTTGGACCAGACTTCAGTGGAGAACCGTGCTCCTCACAGGTAAGTCGAGATTCAACCTGGACACTGATTCTCGACGTACCCTCATCTGGAGAGAACCTGATATCATCCCTCCCACATCAGGGAAATGGGCCACTATGGTGGTGGAGGTGTCAATAATAGGTCACCAATACTACCTATAGTCTCATAGCATCATGCTGGACGGCTGCACCCCCCCTCCATGTGTTTGGCATTGGGTCCGTGACTGCTAGGGGGTATGGAGAGGAGATCTTGGAGCCCTATGTTCGACATTTCAGGGGTGCAGTTTGCCTTCGGTCGCTGTTCATGGACGACAACGCTCGTCCATATCGGGCTCACCTGGTCAACGATTATATGGAAAGTGAGGATATTCGGCGCAGGGATTGGCCAGCTAGATCTCCTGACCTAGACCCTACAGAACACGTCTGAGACGCTCTTGGGAGGGCAATTGCATCTCTCCATCCCACTCCGAGAACCATCCCGGAACTGAAAACTGCGTTGCTGCAGGAGTGGGACCGATTGCCACAAGGACTCCTCAACTGCCTCGTGTCCAATGTGCAGTCACGCTGTGCGATCTGTCTGACTGTGAAAGGGGACCATACCCCATATGAGACTAATTTTCAGTTCGGTCTCGCAAAGTGTATTTTGATCCTGCAATGATGAGCTTTACTGACAAATGAGTTGAGAAAAAAACTCATAGTTTAAAAATTGATTGCAGATGGCATCACTACACAGAAACAAACTTCACGGAAGGTCTTTTTTTTTATACATACACCCACATACCAACATGTACCAATTCGTTAGAGGTTTCCGCAGAGGAATATGGACGAGGTGCATGTCTGGTTTAGTAGTAGTAGTAGTAGTGGTGGTGAATGTCGGTAAAATTTTGCGTAAACACTCTCCACTACCTTACCATCATTGATCGGCGCATGTGTGTGTATATCACTTAAACCAAATTCAATACATGAATAGGTAATTAAGGTTCCTGTCTGACAATTGCTATTTGTCTCCGAATGAATGGAGAAATATTCATCTTTCACAAAAAGGTTTCACAACAGGAATCGTTTTGACACGTGTTGAAAGTTTGCTACAAAAGAAAAAAAGAAGTTGTTATATATTGTGCTGCTGATCATTGATTCTTCAGAAGCTTTCATTTTTGTAATGAAACAATGAACGATATCATGGTACCGACATCAGTTCTGTTCAAGCTGGGAGCTCTATTTCAAGTCCTGGCGTGCTTTATGAGCGTATCTCGAGCCACGGATGTAAGTTTTCTTCCTCCTTTAAGAGTTTCTTCGTGTACTTAATTGAAAAGAGAAAATCAATAAAAAACTTAGATATGAGTATATGCAAATTAAAATAATGTGGAACTAGTGTTTCGAAGGTGAAACCATACCTGGACATTCTGAACAATTCGGTGTTATTCAGATCATGTTTGAACGCCGCAACGTTTCCTCACGAGTAAAAAATTTTACTACCCTCCCGAACTTAAAGCCCTGGACTATAACCCAATGAGCCCCCCACTGTATAGAATATCGTCTCCCCCCCCCCCCATGTCAGAAGCATGAATATGCAACGTCCTTGGGCGGGGAAAAAAAAGAACATGGCATGGGAAATATGACATTTGATTGCTTGCTCTACTCCTATGTTACTTTATAGGAGTTAGTTTCCTAAAATTTTTTGTAACACATGTTTCAATAGGGATACACATTCGCGTTACGGGCAAAACTTAGATAGCGAAATAAGGGATCCAACCGGATGATTAAAAACAAAAATTAAAGTGTAAAAATTTGCGCATTCGTGCTTCTAGCATAAGCTGGGGGGTGGGGGCGATATGTTTTTTTTCAAGCTGAATGTAATTAATGTCTCAGTGTGATCTCCTTTTCTTCTAGAGTATAAGAGATGCAAAGGTAACTGCACTGGGCTCATCCGTTGGAGAACCGATCCTTCCGAGGATTCAATACCCTGGAGATGATCGTATGAGTGTTTTTTTCTTCTTCTTCTATTACTTTGAAAACACAATGTACCCAATTGACTTCAACATCAAAGTTTTCGTTTCTGTCTCAGATAACCGTGTCTTTTTTCATTCATTTTATCGATTTATTTCGTTGTTTTTGCAGGACCGCCTTGCTTGTGTTCAACTGTATCGCCGACTCCCGAAACTCAAGTACGGCTCGTTGGGGGAACTGACGCTGCTCAAGGGATGTTCCCGTTCGCCGTAAGTTTCCGCTTGGTGCATTCCATTCGTTTCGTTCCACATTTTGCCGCTGTGGTGGTCGTAGTGATGGGATCGCATAACGAGATCCCGGGTTCTTACCCCCTCTGGTGCCACGGTGGTGGTCGGCTGGAGGTGGGTTTTCTGCGGTTTCCAACTTTGAGGAGTGATGGTGAGCCGATCTCCCTGTTAAAAAGTCTCGCCACAGAGAGCAACTGATTTAAAAATGCTGCAAATATTCAATCCAATCATTTCACTTCACTCACTTAACTTCTGAAATATAGATGGCCGCACTGAAACATCAAGCATGACACTAGATGCGCACTCAGACTGTTAAGTATACAAACACCAACACTTCCGGCACAACTCACTCGATAGTAGATTGTCCATGACAAGATAGACCTGAGTCTTCCTCGATTTGAAGAAGGAGGAAAGAAGAAGTCCCTTTTGACAATAATCACAAGTTCTACCAAATTGGAGATTGTTTGTTGCAGGGCGATTCACTGCATGATTAAAGCGTGACAAGATGAAGATAAAAGCAGTGACACAAACGGTAAAATGTAAAACTCATCATCGATATCTATGAGTGCTCTAAACCAAATATGGTCAATGCATGACCCCGCGGGTCAAATGCGGTACTCGGAGTCATCTGATGTGTTTCAAGATCTCAAACCTAATTACGCAAAAATGAAATAAGCGAAGGGACACGCAGCACAGTTCCACATTACTCAAGCGGACTGCGCAAAGATCTCATAAGTGACCTGCAGCATAGTTCCAGAGCACTTACGTGGCCCGCTTTGCACGTCCACATAACTAAAATTACCCGCTGAACAGTTCCAGATAACTTAAGTGACCGTCGGTGAAGTTGCACGTCACTTAAGTGGTCTGCGGCACATATCCCGATCGCTTAAGTCGCATTTCAGTGACCCGCGGCAAACTCAGCGATACGTACGAGGCTTTTTGATTTACACGATTTTTTGAATTGAGAAGTATTTTTTTATGGAAAATTGTGTATTTTTGTGTTTACGTAAACAGTCATATCTCAAAAAGTTTTCATAGCATTATAAAAAAAAAATTTTGTTTACTGAATAGAACGATGTCATAGCAATAATTTGTGATAAGAACATACTGAGAGATATAAGCAGTAGTTTTCAGAGTGTATAGGGGCCATTCAAGTATTACGTCAGCATCGATGACGGGGTGGGGGGATTTCGATTTGCTTACGGGGGATTACGATCGATTACGGGGATTTGGATAATGCTTACGTTATCAACCACCCTTTATGAAAATATGAAAAATCTTTAATGGCATCTTACTCGGTGAGCCAAAAACGAGAAAAGCCTTTCGATAGTTTGTGGGCATTTGAAGTAACATTTCCCCCCCCCCCCCTATATTGATAAGTGTCCTGCAGAGTCCCTTTAGTGATCTCTAAATTTTTGGTGGATCCAAGCGATCTGGAAATGTGTCCGGGCCGCTTAA
This sequence comes from Pholcus phalangioides, assembly GCF_987345545.1. Classification (NCBI taxonomy): domain Eukaryota; kingdom Metazoa; phylum Arthropoda; class Arachnida; order Araneae; family Pholcidae; genus Pholcus; species Pholcus phalangioides. The sequence goes on along the minus strand of NW_028301624.1, from coordinate 3,915,283 downwards.
GTGCTCTGGAACTGTGCCACGCATCACTCAAGTTAGCCGTAATTATATGCCGTGGATCACTTAAATTATCTGGGAATGTGCCGCGGGTGACTTGAGTGATGTAGAACCGCCCTGGGGGCCACTTAAGCACTCTAAAACTACGTCACATGTCACTTAAGGGATCTCTAAATGTGTCACGGATCGCTTAATCGTTATGGAACTGTGTACCGGGTCATTTAAGCGATCTGAAAATGCGCCACACGGGCCGCTTAAATTCTCCGGAGTTGTACCATGGGACACTTAAGCTATCTGTAAATGTGCCGGTTACTTCATTTTTACAAAATTAGGTTTAAGGAGGGCAGGGGCCTCATCAGATAACCCCCAGGGCCATATTTGGTCCGTGGGCCAAGGGCGTTTATGCGATTTATTATTATATGGCGCAGATGGTGGGTCGCAATGAATTTATGAAAGATAAATTTTGAGTTCACAGCCTGCAAATGGCATTGAAATTAACAGAAATTGATTATATCAACATATAAAGGTATTTTCTTCCGAAATTTCAATTAAAAAAAAAAAATTTGTATTAAAAAAATAAATTTTTGATCGTCGGGGGGGTGGGGGCGGCTCACTTCTGATCCCACCATTACCCGTTAGGATTCAGGGGGGGGGGCAAAGCTGATGACGAAATTTTGCTGACGGGGGTGGGGGGGTCAGAGTTTTGCTGACAAAAATTTATCGCTTTGAATTTAACTGCGCAAATTTATTTTCTCATTAGGTGTTCATACGGTTCATACCACCAGACGACGGAACACCGGATCATGACTTAAAAATTCACGTCTGCGGAGGGACATTGGTCACTGACAGGCACGTGGTGACAGCTGCCCATTGCTTCGACAAGTGAGTATGTAAATACCCCCCCCCCCCCACACAGGCGTTTTTAGCTGCAAATGCTGAAGATATCTCTGCACACATGGTCAGGCCGAATAAGTTTGAAAAAGGACGTGCAACGAACCCAGAGCGCAGCCAACTGTTTTCTCTGCGCCAACACCCCTCTGGCTAAATATTTTCAAGATGAGAGACGTTCTGAGAGATACTCGGAATATGGATTCATGCCCTAGTTTTTGTTAAGACAAGCTGTATCCCAGTATGGCTGGGAAACAGCTTGTATCTGACGACGAGCTGTATATTCTGGGCGACGCCATAAAAACATCCGCGTATGGCCATTACGCAATCGCCACTGGATAGAGACGGTGGTGCTCTAAATATATATATATATTTTTTTGTGTATACAGTCGAATACCGTTATAGCGAAAATCTCGTTTTAAGGAACATTTTTCTAACCCCCCCCCCCAAATAAGTTTACATAGGAATAATGGGATAACCTGGGATTCCTTTATAACGAAATTTCGTTATAACGAAGTGATTTCTCCGGTCTCTTGGAGTTCGTTATAACGGGATTCGACTGTATATATTTTTTTATTCCTGTAAATATTTTTTTTTGTATTTTAAGTGAATATATTTTTTTTTCTTTTCGTGAAAATATTTTTTAAATCTTTTTTCATGATTTCATTATAATATACAGTCAAACCTCCTTAATGAGTCACTCTTGGGAGAGCAAAAATATGACTTAGTAAACGGAGTGACTCGTTAAACGGAGTAAGCCATAGCCGTGCCAATTCCTGCCTGAGGACAATCGGGACTTCCAAAAAGGTGATTCGGTAAGCGGAGTGACGCGTTAACCGGTTGGCGTACTAACGAGGTTTGACTGTACTGTAAACAAAGCCGCGTAGCGAGGGAGGTGGGGGGGACTTGGGGGTCTGCCCCCCCTCCCCGAAATGTGACATAATGATTGAAAAAAGGGAAAAGATGGACAAATCTATTGTTCTATCACTTTGCCCCCCCGAACGAAATTTCTGGCAACGGGCCTGACTGTAAGTAAATGAAAACTTGATTCCCATGAAATGACTCTGTATTTGCTCCTTTGTTTTCTTTTTACAGTGGTAGAAAAATATCTAATCTGAAAACGTCATCAAAGGTGTGAACTTTAATTTTCTAGGGTGGGTGGAACCTTAGAAAAAGTTAAATTTAGGAAATGCGGCTGAAAAAACGATAACTTTTTATTTTAAAATAATTTAAGCCCTCTTTTTCGAAAACGATAATTTAAGAACGACCCCTCTTAGAATAACAACCTTAGAAAATGTGACATAAAAAAGTTCAATGACGATCCCTCATAGCGTTGGAAACTTGAAAAAACGTCATCTGATTAGTGCGAGCTTAATTTTCTAAGGTGCTTGGGGGGAAAATAGATGGTGTTGAGAAAACTTTTTAGGGGAATCACAAACACGGGGAGACGCCTGTATACAGAGGGTGACGTCATTGTTGAGACGGTGTGAAAACTTTCTAGGATGACACAAAAAAGTTTAATTTAGGAAAAGTCCCTCCCACCGTATTTGCTAAAAACGATAATTTAAGATACAAACGGTAATTTTGGGAAAGATCCCTGACGTCATCATAGCGTCATCTAGCGAGCTTTATGAGCAGCAGATCCGCAGCCACATTCAGCATCATCTAGCGGCGAAACCTCTTATCGTGTGACAGCAAGTTGACAGCACATAGTTTCCCAATCTTTTTTGTCCCATCGCCCCCTTCTTCAGAAATTTTTTTCTCCTAGCGCCCCCCAACGCAATCTAATTCCTATGATATACCCGTAGCTTCTACCGACCCCCAGGGGCGTTAACGCCCACGTTGGGAATCACTTTATTAGCCCGTTCACATGTGCAAATATTGCGGTAGCATTGGGAGTGTTGTTTCGTAAGGAAAGAAATCGAGAGCAGTCATTGGTGAAAATTCTTGCAGCTGGTTTTAAACCCGCTTTATCTATTTCCCATGTGAGCAGGGCTATTGTAAGTGCGCAGCTTATCCCAACTTATCCGTGTCACTGATTTTATCACGGAATCCTTTAATCATTATTATTTTGTTGCTGCTGCATTTTTCGATATAAGCAAAGCTTTTGATAAATGTGGTCATCCTACACTCTTAGCAAAAATGGTAGATACTGGCCTACCTGCACATTTCATTATATTCTTCTATAATTATCTTATTGGAAGAACTTATCAGGTGAAAATTGGTGATGAACTGTCTACAACAAAAGACATTAGAGCATCTGTCCCACAAGGAAGTGTTCTTGGTCCTCAGCTCTTTTTCTTTTATATATTAATACATTCCCTGCACCCAACGTTGGTTTATTGGCATTGTTTGCTGATGACGCGGTGGTCTTGCGTAATGCGAGAACGGCCAGTCGAGCTGTAAACAATCTTCAGGAAACTGTTGATGAGATCACAGATTGGTGTGAGGAAACTGACATTGTTCTTAATCAAGAAAAGTGTAAATTTGTTTGGTTTGCCAAACGTAGAAAAATTCCCCCGCTTCGCCGTTTGTATATTGACGATCATCCACAAAACAATGACCTTCACACCACATGTTAAATATGCTTGCAATAAAGTTAACAAAATTATGGGAGCTTTAAATAGAACTGCTTTCCCTCAAGCAAAACTCTCTCTCAAAAATAAAATTCTTCTCTTCTAGTCAATTCCCAGACCCACTCTCCTTGATGCTTCCCCAGCTTGGGCCCCTGCGACAAGAACAAACATCAGAATTCTTCAACGAATGCAAAACAAAATTCTAAGGAGATTCGTACGGGCCCCTTGGTTTATAAGAAATCACACTCAGAGATCTTTCACTTCCAAAAATCTTTGTTTATATCAAACAACTTAATAAAAATCAATTCGAATTAATGGATAATTCGGACTTTCAGCATATAAAAAATATTGTCAACTACATACAGTGAATCCCATTCACAGCGAACAAATGTTCGGAGGAAAATTTACAGAAGACCACGACAGATTTTCCATCTTCGATGGGAAAATTTACGTTAATCATTGGTTGTGTATATTTTGTGTGTAAATATTCTCATTTAATTCCCTATTCTTTTGTATCTTAGGCATCTATATAATCCATGCTATCATTCTTGGCACCTATATATTCACACCTGGACTTTATATAATTTTTTCACTTATTCTTGGCACCTATTTAATCTCATAATACTCGTATTTATATCAAAATATTGAAAAATTAAAAAAAAAAAAAATTCACCCTGAGTGACGACTGGTTACTTATGAACGCTATGCACATTGTGGCGTTGCCACAGTATTTCATACATCACTAGTGTGGACTTTCTTTGGAACTCGCAAAATTTACATGTTGACCCTTTACTGATTGTATTTGCAGCTGTCTTCATTTACAGCTCCCCCTGGATCTGTTGGTGTGTGGCGGCACTGACTAACATAATCTTCCCTTCTTCATAGGACTTCCTTGGCCCGTTTTTATTCCCGCTATCAGCCCCTTGGCGCTGCCGCTGTGGTGGTCGAGTGGTTATAGTGACGGACTCGCGATGCGAGGATCCGGGTTCGAACCCCACAGTGGTGGTCGGCTGAAGTTGGTTTTCTGTGGTTCCCAACTTCAAGGTGCGAATGCGAGCCGATCTCCCCGTTAAAAAGTCTCGCCACAGAGAGCAACAGGCCTACAACGTTACAAATATTCAATCATTACACTTCACTCACAATTTGAAGTATAGATGGCAGCACTGAAATATCATACACAACACTACCTACACACTCAGACTGTTAGGTGTACACACTCACTTTGTTCCAGACTCTGCCACGAAGCTGGGCTGGAAGAGATCTCGGCAACGGGATAAGTGCGGTGGCAGAGACCCTGGCGTTCATTCATTCAGCCCCTTGGCGCTGGGAATGGGAGAAAAATTTTGATGCTGGTCTGGTCTGGTAAGTGCGCAGCATCCATTGCTCTCGTGCGCAGCCCTATTGTGCATCAGTAGCCCTAAAATCCCCCTACTGACCTCTTTTGAAGGGATTCTTATCGGAAAGATTTAATATAGTAGTAGTATTACGTAGAAGATTTTCCAAAATTCTCAAAATTTATATAAAAAATTATGCGTAATAAAAATTTTCAATACATAAGAGATTCTATAAATGATTTCCCATCGAGAAGGAATGACAAGTGCAAGTAGAGAGACTTGAATTTCGACTGTAGAGCTGTGTTAAATATAAGACGGTGCTCATCTCTCGATGGCGTTCATCAAACTCTGCGCGTATCCATTGGGACACTCTGTCTGATCAGGGCGGCAACTAGGGGAGGGTGGGGGGGAAGCAGGCGGGTCTCGTGCCCCGTGCGCTGGACCAGAAGGGGGCGCAAATTTTATTCTCAAACCTCTCCTTCAGCATTACAAGGGGCGCTAAAATGCGCACTTGCCCCGGGTGACCAAACACCAGCGCGACCCAACCCGCACGGGTAAAAGGCTTATATCCCGGGAGGGACAGAGCCTGGGTCGTGTCTGGTGACCAAACATCTGGTTGCGGCCCTGTGTATGATATTCCTCTACTGAATATATTACATACTGTACCAACACATCAGTATATAAGATACTTAACTGAACAATTTATTTTCTAGTTTCGATAAAGGAGGTTACATCGATTTGCACATCTCCGCAGTGAATTTATGGGACAGAGTCCACCGGGTACCAAGTCGATCCACCAATTACCTTCTTCATCCACACTATGATCACGTCACGTACGAAAGCGACATCGCCGTGATCGAGCTCGAGCACCCAATCGACTTGGGATTCGATATATTCTATCAAATTCAAGTCACAGCGGCCATGATACCTTCCAAATCCTTTTCGGTTAAGGACGGAACCTTGCTCACTGCGATTGGCTGGGGTAAAGATCACGCTGATGGTACGAGTGTTTTTTCTTCAATGATTTCTATTTATTCGTCTGAAATGCATCCGTAAAGTACAGGGTGTCTCATAAATTCGCATCGGAGTATTTGAATGTGGTACGCGAAAAATTTATTTCCCTGAAGGGGGATTTTTTTCTTTTCTTTCTACACACACAGAAAAAAATAGCACGACTTTTTTTCGATAGAGGGCGCTGACTACAAGAAAGCAAATCACTTATAAGTATGCAAATCAGAGTTCTATAAAAGTGCAGGGAGTACGATTAACAGTTCATTTCTCAATTCTTCTGTTACTGCTATGGGGCCGTTCAAGTATTACGTAAGCAATTTTTTAGCCTTTTTTGACCCCCCCCCCTGTCAGCAAATGTAAGCAAAACGCTGACCCCCTCCCCCCCTTATCAGCAAAATTTCGTCATCAGCTCTGCCCCCTGAATCCTAACTCGTATTTTCATAAGGGGTGGTTGATGACGTAAGCATTATCCAAACCCCCTCCCCCCCGTCATCAAAAGTCAGAAAATCGGAACCCCCCCATCCCCATCGATGATGACGTTATACTTGAACGGCCCCTATTGTGATGTCGACATTGACGGATGAAGAACTATTGGTGGACTTGTTTTACCTTAACCACGAATCACCGGTTGAAGGTTTACGAACTTTTTGGACACAGAAGAGGTTGGAAAAGATTCAGGTCCAATTACTCCTAGTTTGTTTCCGTGCAGCGACCCTTTATCGACAAAAATTTCAGCTAAATTTATTTTCTGTATCAAAAAAAATTCCCCTTCGGGAAAATAACTTTTACGCTCACCGTATTCAAATATTCCTCCAATTTTTATGAATTTTCAAACTATGTACGAATTTAGGGGAACACCCTGTATACAAATGTGGTTTGGCAAGATTTAAAGGATAATGAGATACAGACTTTCTCATCGAAATATAAATTTTTGCCTAAAGTTTCATCAAACATTCTTTCGCCGAGGATTGATTTGTTGAAATGTTCTTTGACTGTTTTTCTTATTCCTTAAGGGCCGCATTCACCGTCATGTGGTTTAAACTATAGTCACAATTTTTGAATAAGTGATTAACATAGATTGGTTAAAAACCTGAATTTAACCAATCCTTGTCGATCTCTTATCAGAAAATTGTGACTATAGTTTAAACCAGTGTTTCTCAACCACCGGGCCGCGACTGACCTGCCGTTTCCTTTTCCCCCATTCATGCTCTGTTAATAACGTGTCTGACCGGGCCTTCCACTTACAAAAATAAATTAAACCGGGCCGCGGGCTTCCAAAGGTTGAGAACCACTGGTTTAAACCATGTCGATGAATACCGCCCTTAGCTATTCCTTCGGTTTCCTTTTCTTTTTTTTATTCTTATTTTCGACACTTGGCATTTATTAATTCACCATTTTTATCCCAGGTTTGGCAATGCATGATAATTTGCAATACGTTGACCTTCCGCTGGTTTCATTCGATGATTGCGAGAACATTGAACAAGGAATCCACTCGAGGAATCAGTTTTGCGCCGGAGGAAACCGATTCGAGGATACTTGCACTGTGAGTGTACTTCTTTTTCTTAACCGCACATGCACCTAATATAGATCATCTACGGAATTTCTAACGAATTGGTGCAAACCGGAATGTGTGTTCTGAGTTGGCAGAATTGTGTTTGTTTCGTGTTCTTGCTTATGAGACTATCTGTCTTCCATATTTTGAAGTGAAGATGGTAAATTCTTGAATTTTCATGTCATGTCAGTTCCGTGTTGCAGATCTGCATGCAATGTGAGTACGGTGATGACGGTTAAAATCGTATGTGCCAAAAAAAATTCACAGGAAAAAATGAAAATAATCTATTCATACATTGTGTAACTAAACTGATGGTCAGAACTGTAAGAATTAATAGTATTCACCGAAACAAACAAGTTTAACCGAACAATGTGGGGTCGTAAAGCAAGTAGTGAGCAGTGAGAGGGCACCCGAGTCGTCAAAATGGGGAACACCGTAAAGATGTATAATGAAGGATATATAATCTTTATTATCGAAAACTTTACGACAAATGTTTAAATGAGAGACCACCCACTGCAATACAGGTGTCACATCGATGAACGATAGCAGAAGAATGACGGGTTTTGCGACAGGCGACATTTCACCTACTAAAAAGAAAGTGCCTTCAGATGCTTGCTTTCCGACTGCACACGTAATGGTAGAAATTGTTAGTTTTGTTGAGTTCTGTTATTCCTAGCATTTATGACTATCAGTGTCTGTATGAATACCAACTCTGCGGAGGCAACGAAATGATAATTAGCCAACAAAGATGCCGCAAAAGAAGTACGTGAAATGATATTCAAAAATATTTCCATCCTCCCTAAAATCACCCACCACCCCCACCAAGACCTCCTATTTTTTTTTTTTTTTTTTTTTTTTGCATCATAAAAACATCATAGTGACCAGATGACCCATAATCTTCAGGGCAAGATGAACGATTGAAATGAGAACTTGGAGATGAACTAAAAATTGAAGTGAGAACTTGAAGATGACCGTAAACAGACATATTTCAAATACTAGAACGACTGCGACAACGATGTAACCGAGGCGATTGCCTTGCCTTCAAATGACGAATTACGCAAAAGTTTTGCGTACAGGTCGATTTATGAACGCCTTTTGAGAATTTTTTAAATTGAAATCATACCCATGTGACGGACGGTTGACGAGATAATGGTCCCATCAGCACTTACAAAACACGCTGTATGAAAACACCGTTTAGTGCTGCACCATTTAAGAAGCTAGTCGGCATACGTTATTCAATCCATAACGGTATTTCAATAGAACTTGACGCATTTATTGTATTGGTATGAATGCCTGCAGCTAAAAAATATTCGGAGGACCAGTCACGTCAATGAGTTTTTTAATTTTCCATGGTTTTAGCGCAAATTATCATTTGCTACTTTTTCTACTATTATAATAGGGGCTCGGTCGATTGCCCTCAGAATTGAAAGGTTTGAGTTATATATATATATATACACTAGCTGATACCCGGCGACGTTGCCCGCCCCGTAAAATATTTATAATATAGCTTATTAATTATTTCTTTTAATCAAAAAATTTCTGCATCAAGTAAGAAAAAATTACTTTTATTTTTAAATATTTTAATTAAAGACTTGAAGCAATCGCTTGTGGAAACACAATATTTTTTGTTTTCCCATCTGGTGTGTAGATGTACAAATTTTTGGGATTACCAACACGCGAACAGGCAACGAAAAGCTGTCCGTGAGAAATACAGGGCTCAAGTAGGTTGATACCTGCCACTGCTAACGACTGGCCTTGCACTTTGTTGATTGTCATGGCAAAAACTAAACGAATCGGGAACTGTAATCGCTTGAAAGTGAATGGCATTTCTTCAGTGATAATTGCGATGAGTGGAATGAAGACGTCTTCTCTCCTTTGGCACATCCAGTTAAAATCGTTGCTTCGATGATGCAATTGTGCAATTTCTTCACGCAGAGTATGTTGCCATTGCAGAGTCTCGGTGTCTCCAAATTTCTTAAAAGCATTATAGGTGCTCCGACTTTGAGGGTCAAGTTGTGCGGTAGCGCACCCGAAATATCCAAAGAGTTCAGAAATTCTGCAGGATACAGAACTGTCTGCTGTCTGTGACAGTGTCAACCAATTTATAAGATTTGGAGTCTCCTGGAATAATTTTTATTATTTTTTCGTTGATTTTTTTCACACTGACATTTTTCGGTGCCAGAATCGCTCTCTCACAAAGCCACTCATGGTTTCGGTGATTTTGTTGAATGTTTGGGAAAACTTTGTCTGCAAGTTCTTGAACTGAGTAACAACTGGCAAAATCCATTTGGGAACGTAATCAGTCCGGTGCGTCGGTCTACGAGAATTCTTCCATTGCCAAGTTTGATCAACTGATGTGAAAATGATCGCAGTGCTGAGTCATTTTGCAGTTGAACTCGCATGTTGGTGGATAATGATAATTTTTTAACTTCGTGCCAGAGTGTTGATGATTTGAGGCAAGCATTGAGTTCATCAGCTGGCGTTGAACGCGGAACTACAGGCAGAGTCTGACGAAAATCTCCAGCCAACAAAACAACCACTTCTCCCATGAGCCGCTGATTCCCTCGCAGATCTTTAAGTGACATGTTTACAGCTAGCAGGGCCCGTTTGTGGGACATTGTACACTCATCCCAAACTATGAGGCTGCACTCTTGCAACACTTTTGCTGAGCCTGTTCTCTTGGAAATGTTGCAAACTTGTTATGGTTCAAGTCCAGTGGTAATTTGAAGGCGGTATGTGCCGTCTGACCTCCTGACCTCCATTTAGTAGTGTTGCGGCTATGCCAGAAGAAGCCATCGCTACTGCAATTTTCTTTTGTTGTCTCACCTTTGGCAAAAGTAAATTGATAAGGAACGTTTTGCCAGTGCCACCGGGAGCATCGAGAAAATAGATGCCACCATTTCCATCGTTAATCGTTTGCCGAATTTGATTGTAGGCTTGTCTTTGGTCGAAAGTTAAAAGTGGTTCTTTCGCTGCAATATATGACTGCAATTCATTAACATCGTAATTTCTCCCCCACATAATTTCATGAGTGAGATTGCTGGTGTTAGTCCTTTGCGGTGAAAGAAGGAAAGAGCACTGTCTGAGGCTGTTCCAGCCATTGACAAACAAAGGTCTTCTAAATGGATGAGAGCTTGATTGTACATGTCTTGTCTCACAGTACTTGCTATAAAGAAAGAACACAGATCCCGGGTAATACAGATTAAGGAATTGATCGGATGATTTGGTATTTCAAGTTCTGCGTAAGATACAGTGAAACATCGATATACACTCATGTCCATAAATTAAGGATAATTCAGAATCACACGGAAATCGAAATCTAAAGTAAAAATTTCACCTGTAGAATTATCACACACATCTGCAAGAATGATATGCAAATTTCAGGAAGCCACCAGATGATGCCGATAGTACGTCACAATGACGAGAGTGTAAGAGGGGGGTATATAAGGAATGGTGGCAAAGAAGTGAAATTGTTCACGAGAGTTCTGTAAGGAGGTATTTGGCAGTAACTGCCAAAAGAAGCAGACGGAGCACAGCATCCGACCTGTGTCGTCAGCTATCTGCAGCCACGGGTACCACAGTTTCAAGGCAAACCGTGTACAGACGTTTGGGAGATATTGGTCTATATGCTCGCAGGCCTGTCAGCTGTGTTCCGCTCACGGCAACTCACTGTCGGCAGCGATTAGCCTGGAGTAGAGAACATGCAATGTGGACATCGTCACAGTGGGCTTGTGTGATGTTTTCCGACGAGTCCAGGTTTAGCTTGCAGTCTGATTCACGTCGGACTTTCATATGGAGAACGCCAGGTACCCGTTACCACCAAGACAATATCATTGAACGACACCGTTACGGTGGTGCAGCATTGCTCGTTTGGGGTGGAATTATACTGGGTTCCAGAACAGATCTGCATGTTCAAACCGGAACCATGAAAGCCCAAATATATCGGGACATCATTCTGGAACAACATGTACGTTTGTTTAGGGGTGCCATGGGCGCAGAATTTGTGTTTATGGATGACAACGCCCGTCCTCACCGAGCAAACATCGTAAACGAATGCCTTGAATCTGAGGATATAACCCGTATGGAATGGCCAGCATTCTCACCTGACTTGAATCCGATAGAGCATGTGTGGGACATGCTTGGCCGACGAGTTGCAGCCCGTCAACCACCTCCTACATGTGTACCGGAACTTCGGAGAGCATTGCTTGCTGAGTGATCTTCCCCAAGATCAGATCGATAATTTGATACTCAGCATGCCTAGGCGTTGTACGGACTGTATTTCATCGCATAGGAGACATACAATATATTAACCATCATACCAACCATGTAATAGTAAGTTTTTGTAAAGGAGATATTTTTTACAATTGCTCCAGGGAGCAAAAATCGTAGTTTTTATGAATGGTATCATACATACACCATCGTTTTTGTTCTTTATCTTTTGTTTAATAAATGGGCTTTATGAATAAGTAACGTTTGTTTTGTTTCTGAACGTTTATTTGGCGGAGCTGGCATTATCCTTAATTTATGGACGTGAGTGTACATAACGATACCGAACCAAGAAAAAACATCTTTGTAGAGGAATTGTCGTTATATATTGACAATCAAAATTATCATCACGTGTCTTCAAATTCATGCTGCTGTTGGCAACTTTTCTTAATTGGCGTTTTCGGTATCACAATAAATCGATCGTCGTCGTCCCCCCAACCACACCACACATTCTCCCGATTTCTTATATTTATATTTTCCGAATGTCCACTTCAGTTCTTGCAATTTCCGGTCTGCTCAGGCTGATTCCTCCTTGTGCTCTGGAGCCTTATACCATACTGTTACATCAAGGTTTTTGGAACAGATGCAGTATGGTCCGCCACGACTTTGGCGACTTTTTTCTCGCGATAAGTCGCCAAGACCGTCATAATGCTTCTCTGGGTTGCCGTATTTTTTAACACTTTTCCGGTTTCGTTGGGTGATACTAGATGGCGCTAGCTTCAACAAACAGGATTTTTCTTTTGTTCACCGCGTTTTTTCAAAAATTCTAAGCAGCCGTTGTTCCATTTCCAGCGCGTCTCTCTCATTATTATTCCTCCCTTCTGTAGCTCTAGTTATTTGGATTATTATCTACTGCTCAGGTTGTATCATACCATTTTATTATTTCGTTGTATTTATTAGTTATTCATCCATTGCCATGCCTTCTGTTTTATCGGTTTATTATTTAAAATGAACCTACAGAATTTTTCATGCCCGGACCCGTTTACTTAAAGAAAAGGGTCCGGGTTTTAATTTTAATGCATAAATATTTATTTATTCAACATGCCCGGATCCGTTTATTTAAAAAAAAGGGTCCGGGTTTTAGTTTTAATGCATAGAATATTTATTTATTTATTCAACATGCCCGGATCCGTTTATTTAAAAAAAAGGGTCCGGGTTTTAGTTTTAATGCATGGAATATTTATGCCCGGAATTCCTTATGCCCCGATCTTTTTATTATTAAAAAAATGGGCCAGGTGTAATTTTTTTTTAACTGATATTTTTTTATATTTTTATGCTTGGTGGTTTCTATTATGTTTTGCACGCTAATGGTTTTTTTTTCGGCGTCCGTAGTGTCTGACGGCCTTGGCGACTCTTCGTCGGGCCATCAGACATGTGTGGCGCCAAATAATCGCCAAGTGGCGGACCATACGACAGCTGTTCCAAATTGGAAAATTTAATCCTGATGAACCTTGTCAGTTTTGCAATCAACTAAATAGCCACATCGATCTTTATCACCTGCATTAAGGAATGCACATTCTGTGCCTTTCAAAGGCATACTCATATTTTTAAACACCTTCGCCATACCCACATTCCTGATCAAACTTTTATCTAATTTTTAGCAACCCCTCTCCTTCTATGTGTCTGCATTTCCTCCGATTTATCGAGGACATATCAAAAATTGTATTTTCCTTGCAACAGCAGTTTTGTGTGTGTGTGACGCCCCCTTTTCCCCAATTTCTGCCCATGCACCCAGGTAACATTATTTTTCTAATTTTGTATTTATCCATCAATCTACTTATTTGGATTCGAGACTATATTACGCATGTACAGTATATTCTTTGTGTTCAAACTTTATGCATTTGTTTCTGTTTTATTTGTGTATCTCCAATAATTTAATTACAAATATTCGTACTTGCCATCCACTTGTATATTGATTGTTGCACGATTGTGCAAATCCTTGAAACTGCAATTTTACGTGGAAAACACGCTGCAAAACAAAGTACTAAAATATATAATTAAAATTACTTTAAATCACATTTAAATTATCTAAAATTAGACTGCAACGTAGTACGTAAAATATATATATATTTTATTTTGTTGAATGTGAATAATTATGATTATTGACAAAAGCTCTTATATGTCACGAATAACGCCGCATAAGCAAAAAATAGCACGATAGATGGCAGTACAAAACAATAAGTAGTAGTATTCATTCAATCCCTTTCTTGCGGATTCTTCGATTCACTAACTAACCGAGACATTTTACAGTCTTAAGTAATTTCAGATTGAACTTGATACTTGATGGCACCGTTTTCGACTGAACCGACTCGTTTCTTTTCCCGCCCCCTTTAGTTTCGGCTGTTATTGCAGAATTTTTTATATTAAATGGGTGGATATGCAGTGGAACTTCGAGCTTAATTCGTTCCGCCAACGTGCTCGTTATACGAATCACTCGTTCTTCGAATCAAACTTCCCCTTAAGAAATAACTCGGATAATTCGTTCCACAATTATTCATTCACATAAAAGTGACTAGTAAAAATGGCTTCTTTCAATAAGACAGCAAAATAATAATATAATAAATAGTATAATAAAATATATATGATTCAATAACGCCATAAATAAACATGCAAAACGATAATGTTCACAAATTAACTTACTCTAAACGACGAGAGAAAGGACGAATTGTGTTGCGGACGACTTTTAGGGGGGACCCATTTTTTTTCCACAAACTTAATTCTCTTTGTCCGAACTTTGAAAAAGAACGTATCTAATGAAACTTGCTTTTGCTTCCTTTTTAAGGATTTCTCAAAAATTGGGAATTTGCATTTTTCTTAGATAGATTCATTTCTCGCACACTGCTACAGCTTTATTTGATCGGTTCTGTTCTGCAGAATTCCGCGCATTTTACACATCTCTCTCATCTTATTTAGAGTGGGGCACTTTTCTCTTCCTCAGAAAAGGTACCCCCTCCATAATACAGTCGAATCCCGTTTTAACGAATACCATTATAGCAAAAATCTCGTTTTAACGAACACTTTTCTAATCCCTCAAATAAGTTTACATGGGAACAAAGCAAACAACCTGAAATTCCTTTATAACGAAATTTCGTTATAACGAAGTGATTTCTCCGGTCTCTTGGAGTTCGTTCTAACGGGATTCGGCTGTATCTTGCTGTTGAAGGCAATAGAGGTCCATCAGTTTGTCTTCAATCAACTCCTGGCAAATCAGAATTTATATAAAAACAAGAAAAGTGCTCATACCGGTGCTTACAATCTGGTTTCGTATCGCAATCAGCCAAACCCGTACACGGGTGTTTTCTTTTTTTTTGAGTAAGGCACGATGACTGGAGACTGTAGAGGATAATATTACCCACAATTCCACAGTGCGCGTGTGGACGAAAGCGGAAAAACCATCAGCTCAGTTGTGATAACGTGACTATAAGTGAACAAAGCGCAAAATTTTTTGTTCGTAATTCGAATCGTCGCTCGTTAATCGAATCAAAATTTTTGTTCGTTATGTGAATTGCTCGTTAACCGAACCTCCACTGTAAAACTATTTCTGTCATCAACCACTTTGACTGATGGGCTTTTTCATTTTTCTTGCACAGATATAATGCCAGGTATTTTTCTCTTTCCATTGTGTTCATTTGTCTATGACTAGGAGCACCAGACAATTACAGAAAATCATATTTATTTAATTTAAAAATCGAAATATTTTGATTCACTTATTAGTTGTTTCCAGAAATTAATATTTTTTTTCCGAATGCTCTTATCTGAATTGTTTTTGCATGGAATATAAATAATCTAGTTTTTAGATAGAGTATGTACCTGAGCTATGTTATGTAATTAGATTACTGGTTATCATTATTACTAGATTTATGTGTCTATGTAATGAGGCTTTTCGAATAGACGTCATAATCATCATCAGCATCACTCCTGAGGGACATACACTCGATGATCACCACAGAGATCAATGTTAAAATTGCCGATTTTAGCGTAGAAATGCGGAAATTTAGTGAGGGGGGGGAGGCGTATTTGGTTTTCGAAATATTGAGCTCGCTTAGAAATACGAATCCCAGAAAATTAAATACAAAATAATGAGTCACACCCACTTTTGAGGTGGATATTCATGCAGTAACATTAATATTTCAAATTTTTATTTCTATCTTCTCAAGCGGGAAAATGAGAATTAATGTCTCCGTATTGTCTTATATTATCCAATTGCATCAATACATATAGTTTAGGATGTTTTTAAATTAATTATTGCCCCCATATAAATTACGTCGAAGAACCGCAGCTTTAATCAAGCATTTTTCGAAGGAAAATCAGTAGATCCTTGATAACTTGAAATTAAAAAAAAATTCTAGCTCCCAATTTTCTAGCTCCCATTAAAAAGAAGAAGAAAATAATTCATTTCTATGTTTCTTTAATTTAGATTTGTTTCTTTCATAAATCGCAAAGGAAGTCACCCTATTGGTTGGTTACCTAGTATGTCCCTCAGAAAAAAAGGAAATATCACGTGATCCCATCTGCTGTCACTAGTACGCAGTATACATACATACATAACCATAGATCGGGCATGCAGGGTGGGTTGCTTTTTGTTTCCTACACCTAACCGCGAGACGAGTGCGTACTTTCACGAGTGGTAAGAATTTGGGGTCCCCAATACTGCTATATAATAGCAGTTCATACAACTCCATCTAGTGTCGTCATCTGCAGGCGAATTTCGCATGCGGCAATAGCGTTTGTGCAGATTTAGTGAAATTTTTACTTTTCGTTAAAAGTTAGCACCCGGCAAAAGTTACGATGCCCGTTTTACGCTTGGGCAACTCATTTTCGGGAAGAGAGTCTGCCGCAGGGAAGTCAGGCAAGTGGTTAATCACCTTCGTCAAGGGAGCACAATTTTTTTGAAAAGGCAGGTCAGATATATGCTGTATCTCAGTCACTTGCGGGGCCAAAAACTTATACATAAAAAGTGACCATTTGAAACGTATTTTACGGGATATGGCCGTAATTCTGACTGTCGTAACTTTTTTTTTTATGAAATGTCCCGATTTTTCCGCCGTTTTCAACAAGGCTTAGTTGGCTTTTTGAAATCAAGAACTGAGATTATTTTCGTGACCTATAAATTATATTGTATAATTACTCTGATATATATATATATTTTCAGTGAAACTTCCCTAGGCGGCCACCCCCCCCCCCCTCTTTGCGGCCAATTTTCCTCGGAACGGACAACAGGCTCCATAGACATAATACAAAAACCACCCATTTTCCGCCCGCGACCGCCTCTATACGCGATCAGCGGCCAACCTGTCCGCGGCCACTTCCTTGTAAATAAGAATTTAAAAAAGCATGTATTTGTAAGTTTTTTTCCTTAATACAGCATTCAGAGCTGGTAGTTCCTTCTGTATAACCTTACAATCTTTATACATCAACATTAATACCTTTTCGGATCAATCGGACTTTCTGTTCATGTATGACACTATCATACATTAACAACATTTGTAAATGGGATGACAAAGGCTAATGTATACGGTTGCTGCTAGCTGGTGAGACAGTTTCAAAATTAGCTCAATGGTTGACAGGGTAAACCAGACAAATATTGTTTATGGTCTTTACTGAATAGGTAAAGGATGTGGAAATTTCGGCTTTGAGGATACTTTCTTCAGAGATTCAGTAGAACAACAGTGAGGGAGCAAAAGAAATGTGATTAAAGAGCATATACAGTACTTGCTATAATGAAAGAACTGATCCCGGGTAATACAGGTTAAGGAATTGATCGGATGATCTGGTATTTCAAGTTCTACGTAAGATACAGTGAAACATCGATATACATAACGATATACCGAACCAAGAAAAAACATCTTTGTAGAGGAATTGTCGTTATGCACCGACAATCAAAATTATAATCACGTGTCATCAAATTCATGCTGCTGTTGGCAACATTTCTAAATTGGCGTTTTCGGTATCACCAAAAGATGCGTTTTTGAGTATTTATTCGCTGCAAAATACTTTAACTGATTAGCTGGTAAAAGATATTCAGCTAGAAGTGTATTGCTCCTGTGTAAAGGAGTTCATTGCAATAGCGTGTTTGCAATAGTTTATAGGAGTGTATCGCACAAAAAGTAGCAATAATACCGAACACTCGGTGATTAGGTGATGTTTGACACCGATATTATTATTATTAGATGTCCGCGGACGAACTGAATTCTGACATGAGTTGAAAAAAATATACTGAAGGATATTTCAAGCGAAAAATCAGTTTTTTTAGGGGTTTTTCAAACCTCTTCATAAATCTGGAACTGACCCACTTTTCTCTCAAAACTTCAGACCTATCAGCTTACTCAGTAACATTTCTAAAGTCTTTGAACGTATCTATATTTCACGTCTTGACGCTTTCCTGTCCTTCAACGGCATTCTTCGAAGTGAGCAGCACGGATTCAGGCGGGGGCATTCTTGCGTTACTCAGCTGCACAGAGTTACCGAGTTCGTGATGACTGCGTTCAACTACAAGGAACATGTCTGTGCTCTCTGTCTGGATATATGTAAGGCCTTCGACAAAACGAATCACACGACCTTATTATCCAAACTAATTGACCTGGGTTTGCCTGACTATTTCATCATCTTTTTAAACAGTTACCTTTCCAATCGAAGATTCCAAGTCAAAAATGGCAACTGTCTCTCAACTGTTAGACCAATAAGAGCGTCTGTCCCGCAGGGTTCTTGTTTGGGACCACTGCTCTTTGCGTTATACATCAATGACTTCCCAGCTCCTCAGCGCGGAATGCTTGGTCTATTTGCTGACGATGCCATCCTGTTGACCAATCACAAAAAAGGGAAAAAATGTATTGAAAATTTACAAGAATCAACTGAAGACGTTGAGGACTGGTGCCGGGACAACGATATAAAGTTGAATCATCAAAAATGTCAATATATTCTCTTCACAAGACGGTACAAGTTTCCAAGAACTCCCATATACATCGGCAATACGGTGTTGACAAGAAAACTCCAAGTCAAGTATCTAGGTTGTATACTAGATAAGTCGCTCTCATTTTCTCCTCAGGTGATGTACGTAAGAAATAAGGCCTCACAAGCAGTTGGGATGCTATCCAGAATCACATTCCCACAGGCCAGGCTAACATTGAGGAATAAAGTAATTCTTTTTAAAACTATTATTCGTCCTATTCTGACATATGCTGCCCCAGTGTGGGCTCATGCCAGTCTTGCAAATATGAAACGTTTACAGACACAGCAGAACATCATCCTTCGTCAGTTTACCAGAGCCCCCTGGTATGTGAGAGGAAAAAACATCCGTAAAGATCTTGACTTACCACTAATCTTGGACTATATCAAGGAGCTTGCCAATGCTCATTTTGACAGGCTACGATCTTCTGAACACCCGCATCTTAGAGAAATTGTCTATTATGACCCTAGAATACCCACAGTACACTCTAGGCCAATGGACTTGCTGAGCGTGGATTGGGTGACGAATTGATGTAATTTGCAGAACATTTTCATGATTTTGATTTTTTTTTTTTTCAAATTAATTTATCAATCTAATATCAGTTTTGTTTGATATTGCGGATGCTGTGATCGCAATTCAGAGGCATTTATAAGTTTTTTTTGTTTTTTTTTCGCAATTAATAATTTTTCTCATTTATTCATAATTTGCGCTTGCATAAAATGGTGCATTGGGTTCGTGTCGTGTTGAAACTGATGTTATTACAATACAGAGATGGTATGTGTCATGTCTTCATTATAACTTTTTCTTTGACGTTCTTGATTATGGTTATATGACTGATGAGGGTTCAACAGTACCTCAAACATCTCTGGTTAGTGTCTCTCGATTATGTAAATATTTATAATGTTGGGGTTTTTGGGTAGCATATCATCAGCTACTTCCCTTAAGACATTTCCCCCCTTGTTCTTCGATTGTGTTGTGTTTTATCTCGATGAGCATTCATTTCGCGAAGATTTGTAAACAATACTCTCCTGGCTTATTCATTCTCTACACACACACGCATACACTACATACCTTACACACATGCACAAACTTGTCTTTTTCCTTCTCATACCACCCCTGGTGATCTGTAAGTCGCCAGACAGCCTGCAAAGGCTGGGCAGCGACGGAAACGTTCAATTCTGGTCTGGTCTGGTAGGGGTTTTTCAAAATCCTCCTAAAAATATTTTCATAAAGGCGTAAGTATCGAGAGAAGTTTAACATTACAGAGACTACAGGCAACTAATATAGGTAACTATAGAAACAACCGAAGTAAAAAACGGTTTGCAGGGTTAGCATTACTAAGAGGTCACGGGATAATTTTAAGACAGGAGAAAAAAAGCCGATAGGTGGCGCTGACGTACACAAGTCAAAAGTGTCTGCGGACTTTTTTCCCACCCTGCATACATTGTGTCCCATCAAGACTGCCCGAATTCTGCACAGCAAGATTCCTCGCTTGGAATACATAAAAATGCCCAAAGAACTGTACATGTACGACCCATAGTTTTCGAGAAAAATGCGAAAGTAAAGAAAGAAAAATGATCGTATGACGTCATATCCGGTGCAAAAAAAAAACAACAAACACTTTCCACGGCGCGTGCATGCATGTCTCTATATGCGCGATGGATTTTTGGACATCTTCCTATGTAAAAATATGCAAATGCCGATATAGGGTGTGGTGGTGGTGGTTCATGTTTCCAATAAAGTTTTTTTTTCCCTGCACCGGATATGACGTCATGCTTTTCTTTCGCATTTTTCTTGAAAAAACTATGGGCCGTACAAGTACAATTCCCTGGACATTTTTCTTGTATTCCAAGCGAGGAATCTTGCTGTACAGATTTTGGGCAGTCGTGATGGGACACCCTGTATATTATATACATGGTGATACGACCCCTATTTTGCGACGAATTTCCATTTTTTGACCGTCCCGACTTTTTTATAGAATGTCCTGTTCCATTATTTTCAACATAGCTTATTTGAAGCTTTGAAATCACGAATTACGATCATTTCCAGAGGTTACATTATTAGAGGTTATATTTATGAATCTAATTATTATAGTCATATAAATTTAGCCGCTATGGTGGTCGAGTGGTCATAGCGACGGACTCGCATCGCGGGAATCCGAGTTCGAACCCCACCATCGTCATAGTGGTGACCGGCTGAAGTTTGTTTCTTTTGATTCCCAACTTCGAGGCGCGAATGCGAGCCGATCTCCCCGTTAAAAAGTCTCGATACAGAGAGCAACAGGCCTACACAAAAGTACAATTATTCAATCATTACAGTTCACGCATAGGGGGTCATTCAAGTATTACGTCAGCATCGGGGAGGGGGGTTTCGGATTTGCTGACTTCTAATGAAAAGAGGGGGATTTGAAGGTTGCTTACGTCATCAACCACCCCTTTTTGAAGATATGAAATATTCTAAGCTGCTGACGAAATTTAGCTGGGGCGGGGGTCAGTGTTTTGCTGACTTTTGCTGACAAGGGGGGGGGGGAATCAAAAATGGCTGAAAATCTGCTTACGTAATACTTGAATGGCCCCTAGTTAGAAAAATTGATGGCAGGTAGAAGCATTACACACACAAGAAGCATGACAGAGAAACTTCGCGTCAGGTTCGTTTTACACTCGCATTCCAACATGTACCAATTCATTAGAAATTCCGCAAAGGAATATGGACGAGGTGCACGTGTGATTCAGTGGTGGTCATATAAATATATTCATTTCAAGTGTATTTGTCAAACATATATATATATACACATATATATATATATATATATATACATATATATATACACACACACACACACATGTTGGTGAATTACTTGCTTTTGTCAATTCTTTTTGGCCTTAGTCGCCAACTTTACCTGCTTTTGAGAATTTTTTATGGATCTAGTTGACACAAATTTACTTGCATTTAAAATTTTTTATCTGCAATTGGCAATTTTACTTACATTTAACAATGTTTAGCTGAAATTGGCAACTTCGCTTGCATTTGACAATTTTTTGTTGACTTAAGGTGAACTCTCAATGATTCTGATTTCTCGTATTTTTATGAAGGAAATACGATCAGCATATATATTTTGATCGTGCTTCGTATGTGCATTGGTACCTTTCAACCGGAACACCTCTCGCGGGCCGGATGGATCGTCTTTTTTGGCCGCATCTGGCCAGCACCTCCTAGAGATAGAAGGCCCCCCTCAGTGTTTGCCATAAACGTCATTCAGACTACCTAGCAAGTTTGCCACATTTTGAAACACAGCATCCTATTTCGTTTCTTCTTATTTTGGCGTAGAATCTTCCTGATTGGCTCACAAATACTTCATAGAGATTGGATGTGGGGCATAGAAATCCCCAATTCTGAGCCCGATCATTTCTTTTTCTCACAACGATGATACTGGCACGAACAGGGAATTCTTTTCCTTGAATATTCTGAGGGAAAATGGACTACTTACTGACGTCACAAGCAGACTGCAGAGGCCTTCTATCTCCAGGAGGTGCTGATCTGGCCCGCGTGATAGAGGTTGTGCACCCCTGCTGTGGAAAATTGCAGAAATTTAATAAAAATGCATCCTGATGTAAGGAAGTGGAGAGAATGGTCCAGAAGGGTCTTCCGTATTAGAAAAAAAAAATCAAGCCGGACTTTCGTTATAGCGACCCAACGTTATTTCCAAAATTCCTTTGCAATGACCAGTAGGACGAATCTCAAAAGTTTTCGTACAACGACTATACTATATGCCTTCTCTTCGGAATACATCGGCATTTACTGTGCAATTAATCATGAGCGAATAATTAATTAGCGATATAGTTAATTGCTCTGTGCAATTGTTTCAAAGTGACTTTGAATTCGCATGTTATTTATTGTCCGCACAAACGAAATAAGAAAATATTGCATTTATTTTCAGGGCGATTCAGGAGGCGGCTTATTTTTACCTGCACATCATAACTCGAGTCACATTCTCATGGGTATTACTTCGTACCGAATCGATTACACTTGTGGAACAAAATCACCATCAGCGTACGTTAACGTGTCGCAAGTTGCGGATTGGATCCACGAGAACACCGTAAGCGCCACTTGTGCGCCTTGCATAGTCGATGTAAACGACATTCCCGATGTAGATGTCTGATGGAGCGCTCCATCGACTGTCGGAGACCATCTGCCGGACGCAAAATCAAACTGGCAATAAAATATTTTTCCTGATAGCGTTGGATGTTTCTCGTAATATGTCTCACAATTAACGTAACAAAAATGATCATTTCGATGACGTCATCAAGATGGCAGCTCACGAGGGTTGTTTGATAAGTTAAAGTAAATCTCTATGAGAGAGATAGCGGCCCTATGTCTTTGAAAACGAATGAGTGCCAATTTTCAAAACTTTTCGCAACAAGTCGGAGCTCAAAGAGCTTTGTGGTTTATTTTTTTGGCATCGTTCCAACTTCGGGTAGTAGCAGTTACTGTGGAACCTGACCGTCGCCCACAGTGGTGCTCGGCTGAAGTTGGTTTACCAGTGGTTCCCGACTTCGAGGCTCAAATGCAAGCCGGTTTCCCTGTTAGTGTCGCCACTCAGAGCAACAAGCCTACACCGATAAAAGTATTCAATCATTTACACCTCATTCATAGTTGGAAAAGTTGATGCTAAATGGCAGCACACACTATACACGTAACAAGCATTACGCAGAAACGAATTTCCCGTCAGGTTCACTACACGTACACGCACATTCCAACATGCACCAATTCATTAGACGGTCTGCAAAGTAATGTGAATGAGGTGCATGTGTGGTTTAGTAATAGTTAACCTCGAAATGTATTATGATAAGGGTGTCAAATATAGAAATGATCCTATGAAGTATGATCTTAAGGGTTGCAAACTGCCCTTATCAAAGGTGAATTGGAATAGGTTCATGGGGACTCTGCACCATCGTTAATTAAAAAACCATCTATTTTTGGATCAATGCTTTTAAACGGGTCGTTCGTCCACCGAAGAAGCAGAGCGTTCTGGGAGTCCGGTTTTGGCGATCACCACCCTGGAAATCATTGAAAAAGTTCACAATATCGCCATGGAGGATCCCGGATCAGTTTGCTTTGTGTAAAATGGGTGCCGCTCACAATTGATCACAAGCTAATGCAGACGTTTCAAAAGAAAATTCGCCAATACTGGCGCATGACACTCAAGACTTTCGGCAGATTTACACCACTCAGAGTAACAGTCAAAGCAGTGGATGGAGTTTAATGAAAGGACACCAAACAAAACAAAGGCTGTTTTGTCTGCTGGAAAAGTGATGGCCAACATTTTTAAGGATTTTCAGGGAATGCCTTCATAGACGACTTTCAGAAGTGTCAGACAATAATAAGAGAACATGGCATGCTTTTGGGATCTTTGAAATCTGAAAGAGCAGCTGCAGTCGAAACGACCAAGATTGGTGGACAATCTTTTCACTGAGACACTACTTCAACCCACAGATCCGCCGTTGCAATGGCAGAACTGTGGGAATTAGGCTTTGCATCAATCTCTCATCCACTGAGTTCTGCAGGTTTGATTTGGGCTCCATCTGGAGCATTAAAGAGGCAATGTTCAAAAATAAAATATTTTGTCAATTTTTTTTTTAAACAATCTCTTTTGCCTTACTTATCAAATCACCCTCGTATGGCGGAAAAAATGCGAGCACTTTTGAATTTAACAGAGCTGTCCATAGAACCGGAGCCTATACCAACGGATGGGCCCAAGGGTTGAGATAGAGGGCCTCATGTCCATAGGAAAACGGTAAGAGATCTTGTACTATGATTTTATGATGGGTCCCAGAAAATCACTGTGCCCAGGTACTCATAATGCCAAGAATCAACGTAATAAAAAAGCTCAGGGTAACTGACTAAACTCACTGACATACTTTTTCTTATATGGTTCGGTTCCTGGAAGGATGATCACCTTCCCTTCTGGACCCTTGCCTGTCCCAGGATTCCAGAGGATCTCCATTTATTAGATTTTTGTTCATTATGAATTTAGTTTTGACTAAATACAATTCGAGAAATCGTATCGGTCTTGCATCTGGATGAGCGTAGGGGTGGCTGGGTAGGACAGTGGAGACACGATAAGACAATATGTTAAACAAAAGTTGATAAACTCTGCCCTATCGTATGAACGTCCGAATATTTGCTCGCCTGCAGCTGCTTTTAAATTATCAAAGTCAAAAGTCACCTCCCGCAGCGAAAAGACTTCACATTTGGTGACCAGGACATGATCACGTCCAAATCACGTCGTATAGGAAGGCGATTCGACTTTGATAATTTAAACCCGGACTAACTTAGCATTAACCAGGCAGAGTATCTGTAGATGTGTAAGGATGGAACTCTCTTGTTCAATGGCACAATATGACAAAGCATTAACCCGATCACCAATCACTCGACCATACAAAATAAGATATTTTTTGCTATTTGCAATTATTAGAATTTGCTTAGTCGTTGTAATTTCGAAGTGCCATTGCAAGTTGGTACCCACTTCGAAAAATGTTTGCCACCGTGAGCACAAATGCAACAACAGATATGCAACAAATGCAGAACAACAAATATGCATTCGGCTACAAATACGGAGGTAACTTTGCCTAACGATGTGGTGGAAGGAAATGGGATTAAAATGTCTGTAAACACACTTTAAGAGCAATACGTTTGTACGAAAAGGCAGTGTGATGAGAAAATAGCTAATTACTACCGTCAATAGAAATAATGAATGTAAATAGTCTGTTAATATGGTCTGTCGTTGAAAATGACTGCGTGAATAATGATGAGAGAGAGAGAATATCAATTGAATACATAATTATTTTACTTTTTCTCGGGCCGCACAAAATCACCCCAAGGGCCAGCTGTTGGCCACGCCCTGGGTTAGACAATCTTAACGCTACAGCAATATACAGGTATATTACTTGTACATGATGCAACCGAACTCGGGTTGTAGCTAACCCGAATAAACCGTGTACCAATATAGGCACCGTAGCAGACACTCCAGCAAACACGGTCATCGGAATAGTTGGGGATTATTATTAGCGACACAGTACGAGATATTATTTTTACATGAAGCAACGTGCCGGTGTAGCACTGTAAGAAACATGGGTACGAAATGGGTTAGAGAGAGAGAGAGTCCAGTGGTTCTTAACATTTTTTTCGTTCCTCACCCTTAGCGTAGATCAGCGGTTCCCAACCGGGGGTACTCCTGGGGTACGCGAAAAGAAAATGGTAA
The DNA here is from genome assembly GCF_987345545.1 of Pholcus phalangioides. Lineage (NCBI taxonomy): Eukaryota > Metazoa > Arthropoda > Arachnida > Araneae > Pholcidae > Pholcus > Pholcus phalangioides. The sequence goes on along the minus strand of NW_028301624.1, from coordinate 3,889,455 downwards.
TGGCGGACATGTCAGACGATGTCGAGAGCAGTCATTAGTCACGTCAAAGGTTGTGAATTTTTTTTCCATCCAAGTCGACGAAAGTACCGACGTTGCGCAATATTCTGTGCTACTTGTAATTGCTAAGTACTTGAGAGAGAATTCGAAGTAAATATTTTTATTTGTCACCCATTGAAGGGGGTCGTGCGACTGTTAAAGACTTATTTGAAGCAAGTGATTATTATTTCGTTGAAAAAGTAATTCAATGGTCAAAATGCGTGGGGCTCTTCAAAGATGGAGGGAAATCCACGGAAGATTGCTACTCAGGCCGTCGTGCACGCGCGGCAGAAGTCGCTCCCAAAATGAAATGGACTGACTGCTATATTCACTTACAGATCCCTACATCGAAACCGTTGCCTCCAAATTTGCGAAACGTTCTTGATAAAGCGATCAAGGTTTTCAACTTTGTCAAGGTGAATCCTATCAACTACAGATTGTTTAAATTGTTGTGGGCAGTCCCGTCTTAACGCATGGCCCACCCGGGCCGGCCCGGGTGGGCCATGAGAAGAGGGGTCTCACAAAAATGAGATCTGGTTGAAATTTTCTAGAATGAACCTGGTAGGGCCTCAGAAAAACCACTTGGCCCGGGGGCCCATGATGCTCTTAAGACGGCCCGGGTTGTGGAAAGACATGGAAATCCTTCACAACGCTTTACTTTTGTACACCGAAGTTACGTGGCTGTCTCGGGGTTAACTCCTGACGCTGCTGTTCGAACTTCGGAACGAGGGTGTTTAAAACATTCACGATCTCAAGCTGAGCTAAATTTGACAATCGGCCACTTGGAAGGATTAAAATCATCGTTTGAAAAATATTTTTCAGAGCCAGAAATGGGAGATCGGTGGACATCTAATCCTTTCAAAGAAGAGTATTTTGAACCGTCTTCATTGTCGATTCCAGAAAAGGAGAAATTGCTAGAGCTTGCATCAGATACCACTCTGAAGATTCTCTTCAATGATGGAATGGTGAACCTAGTCCGTTTTTGTGCTCGCCGCGGTCCAATACACTGAAGTTTCTAAAAAAAAAGCAATAATGTTTTTATTGCCGTTTGTTATCACGGAGCTTATTGAACGGGCGTTTTCTTCGTATACTTATATAAAAAATAAATATAGAAGCAAATTGAACACTACTCCGGATTTGTGTTTGTATTGATCCTCTTTTGAGCCTAATTTTTCAAAACTTTATTATTCAATACAGTCCCAAATATTATATCTTAGTGTTAATTTGTTTCCAATCTTTGTGTTAATGTGTTTCCTTACTTCAAAAATAAAAACTACGTATATAATGAAAAAAAATAGACCATCTAACTTACTTCAACATGTACTTTTTTTTATGTTTTCCGAAAACTGTAATGGGTGAAGCAGATTGGGGGGGGGGGATTCCGTAGGATTCGGGGCTGGGGGTACGTGGACTGAAAAAGGTTGGGAACCACTGGCGTAGGTAATATACAATTTACCTCCCCGCGCCCCCTTGATTAATGCGTTTGCTACTTGTTACAAATTTTAGGTTTGCTGTAATTTGTTACATTAATTATGCAATAATGAGTGTTTAAAAATTAAATCATTCTAAACGACCGTCAAACTGAAAGATACCCAGGCCACATCGCCATATGGCAATATCGGCTCATTGTCCACACGGACTGGATACCTCTGGCAATTTATTCATAAAAAGGCATACATTACAATCATAACAACTATAAAATCATAATCTAAGTGTAAAATCAATTGCGAGATCACAAATCTACGTATATAATCGGAAATCAAGCGTATAATCCTATATAATCCATATTAAATCTTAATTCGAATATAAAGTCCCAAATCACATATTGAAACCAATAATAAGTCAGATAAAATTCATAATCGATTTCATCCTCAGTTTAAATCGTTCGATTTCTTCTTTGCAGTTGATCAGTTTCTTTTTTCTTTGTGAGCGGCGAGGTGGTGCAGTTTGTACTTGTGCCATAGGCTGATAAGGCGTATTCTAATCGACCAGACAGAGGAGGAGGATTACCGTTTAGGACGACTAATGCATCTTAGTAAGCTCTACGTGCATAAGTTACTGTTGCGCGCAATGGAGATCCATCAGTTCATCTATAGATATGATCATGCTCTTCCAGTTGTTCCCAATTGTTCTTGAATGTCGGGCTCACGCACCTCCAGTCTCATGGTCTTTCCCTAGAACACAATCTTCTAAAAAATTCAATTTTCTTGTCTGCATTGCTACTTATGACACGAAAATGTATATGCTCACATTTTTCTTTAGTATTTTTGACACGTCAGCTGTTAGCATCATGCAACCAATTTGTGAAAGTGTTCTATCATTTTGTACATTCCTGTCAGGATTCCATTGCTTTCTTCACCTGCTACTCGCAATGCAATTATGTTTCATCCCATGTTACAATAAATAGGAGATAATCCTTTATCTCCCTTTGGGTATTATTTATGCAATAAAATTATCCCCTGCCACCTGCTTCTGTTACGTGATCTGCACGTTTTTGCGCATCAATTCAATTCAATGAATAGGTAATTCAGATTCTTCTCTAAGAATCGCTCATTGTCTCAAATAAGTAAGCGCATCTCTTCTAGGAAATTAACCATAATGAAGAAATTGCTTCTTCACACCTGTTGAAAAGATGAATAAATTCAGATATAAAACGCCGAGAAGCATAGTATTGTATCATCAGTTCTTCAGACACTGACCGTGTTCGCTCTTCCTTTGTTGAAACTTTTCAGAGATATTCAGTTTGCACAAGAACACCAAAAATGATTTCAAGCCTTGTAAGTTGCATGATAGTAGCTCTATTTGGAGTCTTCACGAACCTTTTTTGCGTATCCCAAGCCATGAATGTAAGTCATTTTTATCCATTAATTTATTGTATACATTCGTTATTTTATCTGTGTTGAAAACATTATTCAGATTTCTGATGAATCTTCGAAATGTGGAAATTTAAAATACTTGAAACCAATTTTTCCCCACGGCTGGTATCATGACATAGGTCGATACAATTTTTCTAAAATTGGAAATTACAATGGTGGCCAACAGCTGGCCCGAGGGCTACATGCTGCTAGCGACTGGGTGAAATTACTGTATATTAAACTTATTTTCTTGTCCCTATTTAAGCCATCATTTCCCACAGCAGACCTGATCAACAGACTATTCACATTCATTACTTCTAGAGCTGACAGTAATTAGGGGCCGTTCAACTATTACGTAAGCAAATTTGTAGCCATTTTTGACCCCCTCCCCCCTCGTCAGCGAAATTTCGTCATCACCTCTGCCCCTCTGAATCCAACTCATATTTTCATAAAGGGTGGTTGATGACGTAAGCATTATCCAAACCCCCCCCCCTCCCCCTTTCATCAAAAGTCAGCAAATCGGAAACCCCTTCTCCCCCCTCCCCCCATTGATGACGACGTAATACTTGAACGGCCCCTTAGCTATGTTCTCGTCACACTGCCTTTCCGTACAAACGTATTGCTCTTGAGGTTTGTTATAGACATTTGTTCCCTCGTTTCTTTAGGCCACCTCGCTGGGCAATTTGCCTTTATTGTGGCTTCCGTATTTGTACCTAAATACGTATTTGGTAATTCTGCTCACAGTGTCAAAACTCTTTCGAAGCATATGCCAACTCACAATGACACCTCGAAAAAGGCTTCGCAGAACCTAATAATTCCAAAGAGCCGAAGATGTGCCATATGTGATGGTCCGGTTTATATTGTGCCGTTGAACAAGAGAATTCCACACCCAGACATGATGATTTTTGTGTCAAAACAGAGAAGTAGTCATCTCCAAATTTCGACATAGAAGGTTGGTGGCATTCCACGTTGAAGTGGAGTAACACTTTCTCAAACCAAAATATGACGAAAAAGATCCGAGATACATTTCCAAATATTTGCGTTGTATAAAAGAAAATAAACTTTAAAAAAATTTTAAACATGTGAAATCGTGACGGTCGATGAGGTGTATACGGAGCGGCGAACATCTATATAAAAATCCTTTATTCTACTTTAACATGCGAAACTGACATCGCTGTGAAGGTTAAAATCGAACTCCTCGAAAATGCCTTCGTCTCTCGATACAAACTTGATCCTCTCGTATCTTGTGAATAAAAGTACTTCTGAACGTCCTTGTCAAAAGCTTGCCTGTTACAAAATTTAATTTTAAATAAAAAAATCTCAGTCCTTTTCATCATTTTGTGAACTGAAAATCATCTTTTTATTCACTTACACTGATTTCATGCACACTGGCATACGCTAGCATACACAATCGAATACACGTGGTAAACATTTCAAACGAATCAATTGATCAATAATATTTCTACATAAAGTTTTTTACCATCTTAAAAGGAAGGAAACCCCCCCCCCCTAAATATAACACTAATATTGTTTAAGATTAATGTTATTTTAACATTAGAACCCTAATTCCCAACGTGTGACCAACGTCCCACAGGGGAGCAATTTGATTTTTTAGCGGAAGCAATCAGGATGTATGAAAATTCATATTTAATGGGAAAATAATTTCTCAGAATCAAAGAAATTTAAGAATCGACGATAGTTCGTATTTAATAAGAAATTACTTTCAGATTAATTAAAATTCATATTCGATGATTTCAGAATAAATGAAATTCTCCAATAATATAGGGCTCCTTATTTGACCCACCCCTTGTCTCAAAGGTTGAAAAAACCCTTTAGACCAGATTGATGGATTTTTGGCTTCTCCCACGTGGATAGGAGATTCCTTTACAGATAATAAAACTAAGATGAGACCTCTTTGAACAAAGACTCCCCTTTAGCGGACACCTGCTTTTTTTACTTACGTCGACGGCCACAGTTTATTTTGCTATCCGTTAACGGGCATTCTTCGTCAGCGCACAAAATTAATTGTCTACAACATAATGCATGGATGTCCGTTACAGAGAAGTTCAATTGTGTATGTCACAGAAAGGGGACAGGGCCTACTTTCGGAGGTGGGGAGCACAGAAGCTTATTTGATGCATGAGGGCAGCAGACATCTCTCTATACAAGTAATTTTGAGTTTTTAATCTAGAAAAAGTGTTTGAAATTCATAGAAACTGATTGATACAGCATTTAAAGTTCTTGTTTTTTTTAAGTAGTTTAACGTTATACATGTGTTTTTTTCCTTTCAATATCCGATCGTCTTTACCCCTCCACGTCAGTGTATGTTCAAAAAGAGGGGAGCATCAGGATTTTACAAGATGCTTAAGGGCCCCCACTTGGGTTGAATACCAAATATTAACTCTCGGTTGCTATCGGAGTTTGAGAGTAAGCTGTTGAACTTCGCCCCCCTTCTCATTTTATCGGAGATACGTGGACGATACTTTTGTGCTTTGAGACGGCTCTAAAGATGACTTAGAACAATTGTTACTCGTTATGAATGACATCTACCTTCACGTTCAGTTTTGCCTCACAGCCGAATTTGAAACTAACAACGAACCCTCTTTTTTGGACGTATACTTAATTAAACAGAAATCCACATTTCCAAACCTCGCACGACGAACTTGCCGCTCGAACAGCACCAGGTACAGACTTATATGTATTCTTCCATCCTGAACTTTTGCATCGTGTTCTGGAAATCCCGGCTGGGGGTTCTGCTGCGCCCAGCTTGATTATTCTCCTCTCTTCTGGCTCCTGTCTCGATCCTCAGTCTTTCGAGTTCATGTTCCATCTCCTTTTCTCTACGCCTCTCCTCCATCTCCATCTCTTTCTCTCTACGCTTCTCCTCCATCTCTTCTCTCTCTTTCCTATTGCCTATGATCGTTTTCAGCATCCCTCTGCATGTCGCTTCGTTGTACAGTTCACTTTCCTGTATGGTACTCACTAGTTGCATTAAGTTGAACTCCGGTCGGACTTCTACCCCCAAGTTAGCGGCCATGGTCTCCAGATCCTCCTTGTTCCCCTTTGCCAAATACGCCATCTTTATTTTTCGTCTCGATACCGCCGTACAACACTTGCTCCTTTTTCCCTGGGCAGGATTGCCCCTCTCAGCACCGGTTGACTTCACGAAAAAAAACAGCGTGGGTTCTCGACGCTGCTGCTATCCTTCTATACGAACCGGGGTGGTTCCACCGTTGCTAGGACACTCTTCTTCGGCTCACAATCTCGAGTCGTTGAAGCCACGACCCTATCCTGCCGACTGCGCCAGTAAAGTTTGCCCCGACTTCTTCTCGGTCGTAGCTCCTCGGCTGTACCTCCACTACGATTCCGGGATGAAATAACTGGATTCTAGACTCCCAAAAGAAGAAAACAACACTTTATTTAATTTATTATCCAACACCTCCAACGAAACCGTCCTGTCTCTTCGGTACCAACTTTTACACTTCCCCCTCTTTTTCGAATGTCTCAAATCGTTCTCGTTTCTCTCTCTCGCGACTCCTGTTTCTCCTCGGCCTTTTTCCAACCTCTTTTCTCCTGATAAGGAGAATCCTTTTCTCCACCTTACAAATAGCCATAGACATGCCTACTAAAAAATTAGGTTTCATGCCCTTCTAAAGATGCTATATCACAGAATAAACAATGGGGCATTTATTGCATTCCATGTATTAAATTTATTACATTCCATTACCCTCTTGGTTGTATAAGACAGACAAGGAGACCCATAAAAGGAAGATTAAATGAACACACTCGCTGTCTTAAGAATCAGGGATGTGAAAAATCGGCCATCGCCGCTCACTGTTGGCAAAAGGACCATAGATTTAAATTTCAGGAAGTCAAGTCTACAGTTGATTCAGATTTCTACGGAAGGACATGTTATATTCGAGCCTTCAAAAATTATATCAGTAAACGATAATAAATCTACACCACCGATCACAACGCAACGGCTAAAATTAATTTCGAGCGGGAATTCTACGAAGATTCGAATAGACCAATCGCGTAGCTCCATTCCGCAATTCGGGACGCTGCATAAGTATCACACGCAGGCTCTCAGCTTTATTTTGACCAAGGCGTTTGAAGTGAGCAGTCGTACTTTTTCCGCTGAGCAAGCGAGAGTTGAGATTTGGTATTCAACCCAAGTCGGATCCTCGGTCAGTGAGATTAGTGGTTGAAAATTATTTTTTCTTCTGAAGACAACACCCATTGGTGTCGAAATGCATTAAGATTTTTCGTGTATTTGACTTATTCGTTGAAGACTTCTTAAAACTCGAAGGTTTTGGAATTTTTTCCCCCACTTTGAGAATATACAGGGTGATTCAGAAAAGATGGGAAAAACTGTACGAGGTGATAGCACACACAAAACAATCAATTTTTATCAAAGAATGCATGGTCTAAAATGAAATGCAAACGTGCTACAGGGCGCAACATAGTAAACAGCGGCAGTTTCGAAACGCGCTACAGAGTTTGCGTTTCATGTTAGACCATACATTCTTTGATGACAATTGTTTGTATTGGTGTGTACTGTCACCTCTTGAAGTTTTTCCCATCTTCTCTGAATCACCCTGTATATATCGCAATATTTCAATGTAGTGGAAGAATAGTTCCTTATTCTTAGCCAGGAAACACAAAATGTAACGTCTTTTATCAATTTGATAGTCCTTCTATGCATAACTAAAATTATCTCGTCTGATTTTATTTAAAATTTATAATAGTTATGCACACAGCGTAATATCTGAGGATTTTTATGAGAAGACGTAAAATTTGAAATATTCCAAACGATCAGGTTCATCATGAAAAGCAAAGGAAAATATCGAAAACTTAATGAAGAGCTGACCGCGTTGTTCCACACTCGAAGATAACATTAATGGTGCTTAAGACTGATGTTATTTTAATCTTAATTAATACTAAAGATAACACACACTAATCTTGTCTTCAGAAAAACCCTAAAGGTACGTCCACACTCAGCAACAGGAAGAGCAACAAGTAGAGAAACAAATTTTGTATATGAGTGTGGACGTGTTCTGCAACTTTGAAAAGTTGAGAAACACGTCCACACTTATATAAAAAGTCCCGCAGCACGTGTTGCGCAACATGTTGCTCAACTTGTTGGCGAGTGTAGACGTACTTTAAATTTCAAATTTCGGATACGATTGCCCAATTACGATTTTTTGCAACTCATTTCATATTTTCTTACGCACAGGATAATATGCTTTAACTTGAACCTCCGCTCGTATATCGTTGCGCCGTAGATGAGTGAATAATGGCTCATACTTCATTCCATCATCGCTCTGCCAGTTATATTTAATATTGATTGCATTGAAGCCATAGTTGGTATATGAGAATAGGGATGATAACAATTTAAGTCATCTCACACGATCTCTAAGATGACGAAAAATTTAGAAATGTGGCCGGAAGTACATCTTTTCCCCGGAAGTTGCCAGCAAACTTCACAGAAAACAATGGATAACATGTGTATTGATGATAATTGATGTCAACTGGCAATATGTGACGAACGTATGCAATATAAATAAATGATTATAAAGTTACCTTAGTATGAGTGAGGTGCTTGAGATGCAACATGTTAATAGTGATACGATTGGTGCTACATGGATACTTTAATAAATGTATATAAATAATGATGATTAATATTTTACATGAGGTAAATAGGGAATACAATATGTGCAGTCATGAAGTATTTACAATGACATATGCTATATGTTTCTCACTAGGTCTATTCAAGTTAAATGTTTACCATTAGTTCATGTTCAACCTTGTGATAATCTCCTGCTTTTATAGAATACGCAACACATAAACGGGACAACACGAGGCTCATCCTTTCTAGATCGGTCACTTCCGAGGATGATCCTCTACCCAGAGGATGGACGTATGAGCATTTTTTATATTATATGGAAATTGAATATTTGCATGTGAATAAAATTTGAATTCAATATTAAATTTTTCGTTTCGCTCTCAGATCGCCACGTCGTTTTGATTCAATGCATGATGTGATTATGTTTCTGTTGCAGGTCCGTCATGCGATTGTTCGCTTCAAGAAAACATCGTCGGTGGTGCTGACGCTGTTGAAGGGATGTTTCCATTCTCAGTGAGTTTTCGCTTCATGCACTTATTCAAAATTGAAGCTCTGTAGAAGGACCAATGCTGTTAAAAATGACCGGGAAATGATTCACTACATACTCCCAGTTTCCGTGAATTTTATTGTGTATAAATGTACATTTGTGAGTGTAGGTAAAACATAAAATACAAATACACAAAGAAGACCACAACATGAAAAATGTCCAACGAGGCGGCTGAAAAACGATTGCCCGTAACAAAATAGGGATATTAATGTTTTATGAAATACAGCAACCAAATTAAAGTGCAATTACATGAAATAAATACCTACATATACGTGATGAAATATACAATGCCCATATAAAAACTCTTTATGGTTGTCTTATGTAAGAACGGATAGCCTCTCGATTCATCCCAATATATATTTGTATATCGTATTTATTTTTAAACGAATCATTGAATCAGAACGCTATTGGAGAAAAATTTCTTGCGACACCACGATCTTGAATTGTTTCTTACTAATCAATACTGGTGTCCCCCCCAGTATCTTTCGAAACGGTCGATTGACGACGCATCAATCATTCACGGTCGGTCCATCCTATCCATCTCGTTGAAAATTTCAAACTCTCTCTCTCTCTCTTGTATATTTTTAACTCTCCACATGGGAGTACCCAGCGGGGGGCGGGGCAGCCACCCAGAGGAGAAATTAAAGTGCAATAATTGGCACACAGCACAAACGCATCAATTTGGTATCGTGAGTTGCCCCCTCTAGTTCAGATCCTGGGTACGCCCTTGATTCTAAATATCTATTTTATTGATATCTTGTTATATTATCCTGTCAATTATAATTCCATATCTTGTATCATTCATATATATTCTCAGCTTGTTTTGTCTACTTTTGGTCTGTGAACCAATGGAATTTCCAATATTAAACTTAGTTGCATGCAGGATTGAACTTTGATTTCCATGGACTACAGGAAACCTATTATGGAAATTGGAATATGTATATTGATGTTATCGCAGTCCCCCTATTCAGAACTGTGACGTTTGACAAAGCCCGTTATACTGATTGTTATCAATTCCCACTCCTGAACCTCCCCAACATTTATTATTCTATGCCGTGCTGTGCTCTCTTTTGTTATCCTTTTAGGTGGAAGATGCAAATGCTCGATGTGGAGAGGATTAGACTGGTCACACTAGTGCCAAATATTAGGGATTGGGTGCAATAATGATAATGGTTTAATACGTACCGCTGGATGAGGAGCCAGCCAACGTCTGTGTGTGTGTGTGTGTGTGTGTGTGTGTGGTTCTTCTCCGTTGATCCGATGGACGGGGAGTGACGGATAGTGTCGTTGTCGTTCTGCTGTAGGTCCAGGGGGACCTTGGGTCACCGGGCTGTTCTTGCGTGGGTCGGTGGTGCGATGCAGGCCGGCGTTCGGCCAGTGTTCTTGGTGTCTGGCGGGGCTTTCCTTTTTCCAGCATGGCCCAGCCGCAAGGTGACCTGCTTATAGCCCACAATATCGCCATGTTTGGTGTTTGCATAGCTTGTGTACCAACCAGAGCACGCGTAGCTCTTCTTTGCACCCTCTCAACCAAGTCATATTCCCTTTATATGTAAGGTTCACGCTATCCGTGAACCAGTGCTAATAACTAATATCTACATTCAAAATTGCAGGTGTGAAATCAATATTCATTCTGAATATTATGCCGGGAATATACAGGTTAAAATTGTTGTTTCTCTCCACCCGGAATCGAACTCAGGACCTCTTGCATATCGGGCAAGCGCAGTACCATAGAGAGACAATCCTTTTTCCCCCTTAAATCCCGCATAGTAGCGTGACTTGCCGAGTAGAGACTGCAGCCTCTTTTTAACTTCAGCTAATGGCCTCCAGGTGGCGGCTGTAGAGATGGATGATGATTTTTGATCGGCTAAGATACATGAAATCAATGGGTTTTCTCGATATTATGCCGAGGTGAATAGGAGAAAAAGTGTTGTTTCTCTCCACCCGGAATCGAACCCAGGACCTCTTGCATACCGGGCAAGCTCACTTGCAGTATTATTTTGCACACTATATTTTTTCAATACCTTTGTTAAATTAGAGATGCATTTTCGCACAGATTTCTTACCTATTGAAAAATGTTTCGCTTGCTTTGTATTGCGTAGATGAATCTGACACAGCTGTCTTTTTCCTGATACAATAATGCTTATTGTTGTTATTAAAATTCTGATTTCTCAACAAATAAGATCCTCCAAACTGTTTTAACGAACTAAAAAAGGAAGGAAATAACCTTATCAGTTTCTTTTCTTTTTCTAAACAAATCGACCAATCATTCATTGAGGCTAAGTTGAAAAAGTTGTAGAAAACGTGCAGTAGGAAATTAATTACATTCGTATGGAGTGCTTTCGAGTCATCTGATCAACACTGCGCTTTGCAACTTTTCGTTGCAAAACTCAGCGGTTTCAGGATTTTTTTTTCTCATTTTGAGAACAGACATGGTGATTCCATAATTCTCCTTGCCATGTTTTACTTGCGAACCGCTTATCCTAGAGGCATGCCTCCAATTAATAAAAAAATGCAAATGAAGTCTAGAACTCAGATACGTCATTCATGTTGCAAAGGATTGTGAAGTGAATTAAAATGTGAAAATTAACTTTTCATACGGACACCCTCTTCTCGAAAACAAAATTAGAAAATTGTTTCCCGGTACCTCCTGAGGCAAACAAAAAGACTCCACGTTTGTAAGTGCAATATTCGCTGAGATACTTGAATTGAGAAAACGGGGAATAGGTGGGAAAGAACTGTATAAAACTAGGGGAAAGCATCGCTGTCTGTTACTTACGGCCGGCTTAGAGGTCCTGCCCCTGGACGCGATTTCAATACTTTAGCTTCTGCTGCACTTTCCAAGCAAGTATTGGTGAAGGAAAACCATCATCAAGTGCTCACATTTCTGGATGCTTTTAGATAAGATTGAGTCGTTTACATTACTATACATATTTGAAACTAGTAAATTGGGACTTCGTTTAGCGACAGATTCGCACGACGAGCAAAACTGATGAAACCATTCCGACCCAATTCACACTAGGATCAAAAAGTTTGCATTTTTATTTGATTACTCAGTAAAACGTAATCACGGCTGTACCGATGGTTATTTTCTTTTCCAACACACGTACTACTACTATTAAACTACACATTCACCTCGTCCATATCCCTCTGCGGAACTTCTAACGAATTAATATATGTTGCAATGTGAATGTGTGTGTTATGAACCTATCATCACGTTTGTTTATGCGTAATGTTTGTTATAGTGCCGTTTTCTGTCTATTTTTCGAACTACGAGTGAAGTGTATTGATTGAATATTTTCTCTGTTGCAAGGGTTTTAACTGTGCTGTGGGATTGTGAGTAATATGGACCGTCAAACTGAAAAAAACCCAGACCACCCGATGGCAATATCGGCTCATTGTTCTCACGCACTAGATACCTCTGGCAATTCAGTTATAAAAAAATATTGTAACTATAAAATCCTAACATATATACGTAAAACTGGCTATAATACTTGGCTCTGCCCGGGTTTTCTTCAAACATTACGGGAGGATTGAAAGGAATGACAAACAATTATAAAGAAATGAACTATCATACATAATACTGGCAGCATTAAAGAAATGCAATTATAAACGCATATGCATATCTGAAACGCATTGTTAGGGAACCACGGTAACGAAAGTAAATATTACGAAAGTGATTGTTGAGGCCCAGAAACCATTGGTGCCCTACAGTTTTTCGCCCATTTCGGACATTTTCCCTTCTCCGACAAACTTTCAAAGTAGCTTATCGTTCAAGTCTGGTCTCGTTTGGTATTTAAGCAAAATTTGGCGACGATCAACAGAAAATTGTAGATTTGTATAGAGAACACACTTCGGGTAAGGTTGACAATAAAAGACTGGTTCCTTGTTTTCGAAGAACTAACTTTGATGTTTTGAGAGGAAGGTTAGCGGAAGTTTTAAAAGACCGGTTGGAATCAGTAGGGGTGGTAAGTCAATGGGAAGAATTTAGTTCGAAGTTGTCCTCTGTTTTGCACGACGCCATACCCTTTGTTCGAAAAAAGCGTGTTTGTACATCGCACCCTCTATGGTTCACGGATAGCCTGCGTAACCTTTATCTTGAAAAGAAAAGAGCATTTAGAGAGTATAAAAGTGGACGAGGTGACCTATCATTGTTTACTAGTAAAAGGAGACTGTTGAAGAAAGCGATAAGAGATAGTCAAAACGAAGTTGAATCTAGGTTGGCAGATAACATTGGCTCTGACTCAAAATCATTTTTTCGATACGTCAATAATGGATGTAGAGGGACAGTTGGCCCCCCTCTCGACAGGAGGCTCTAGGTTAGAGACCAATGTAGGCATGTGTAGTGCTTTCAATGACTTTTTCGCGTCGGTTTTTAATGAAGATAATGATATTCGATATACGGGTGTTGCATGGGGTAATAAAACCCTCAACGATATTCAAGTAGAAGACGTGGAGGTCCTAAATCTTCTAAGAAATGTATGTGCAAGCAAAGCACCAGGACCAGATGATATCTATCCCGGGGTCCTCAGAGAATGTGATAATGAATTGTTGGAACCAGTCGAACAGATATACGGGAGTAGTGTTGCTGAGGGTATCGTCCCAAGGGATTGGAAACTTGCTAATGTTGTTCCGATATTTAAAAAGGGTAGTAAAGAAGCTGTGTTCAATTATCGGCCGGTGAGTTTGACGAGTTCCCTCTCGAAAATTTTGGAAATTATCATCAAAAGGCAGTTTGTGAAGTGAATAGACGAGAATAATGTATTATCGGATAATCAGCATGGGTTCAGGAAGGGGAAGTCATGTGTAACTAACCTCCTTTGCTTCTATGATCACGTGACTAAGGATTTGGGTAAGAGCAAAAATGTAGATCTTGTTTACCTTGATTTCCAGAAGGCATTTGATCGGATCCAACATGGTAAACTACTGAAGCGTTTACACGAGATTGGAATTGGGGGAAACTTGCTGAATTGGATAGAATCGTGGTTTAGAGATAGGTCGCAATGAGTTATGGTGAACGGGGAATTCTCTGGTTGGACAGACGTCACAAGTGGAGTTCCTCAGGGAAGTGTCCTTGGTCCCATACTTTTTTTCACTTTTTATCGATAAGCTCGATCAGGGTATGGATGGGATTACTAGCAAATTCCGAGATGATATGAAGCTAATGGGGGTGATCGGGAATCAAAACGATAGGGAGTTGCTCCAGACCAACTTAAACAGGATTGCAGCATGGGCAATTGAATGGAGCATGACGTTTAGCGTTGATAAGTGCATGGTCGCTCACTTTGGTTCGAACAACCCACGGTTCTCTTACGAGTTGAATGGTGTCACTATCCCGGATGCAACTACGGTCACCGATTTGGGAATCCTCATTGACGAGCGGCTTAGGTTTTCTGAACATTGTTCAGCGGTGGTCAAAAAAGCGAATAGAATGCTTGGTCTCATTTTCAAAAAGGTCTCTTTGCGTTCTCCTGAAGTCATTGTTCCGCTTTTTCGAGGCTTAGTTCGTCCTGGACTGGAGTATGCTGTAAGGTTTTGGAGACCATACCTACAGAGGGACATAGACTTGGTTGAAGGGGTGCAGAGAAGAGTTACGCGTGTCCTTATTGGCACACGGGGCTTGAGTTATGAAGAGAGACTTCATTTCTTGAATATGTTTACATTGGATGAACGCAAGTGTCGAGGAGATATGATCGAAGTGTTCAAAATTTTCAATGGGATGGATAGGATGGACCATGAACTTTTAGTACACCGCCAATCGACTGCTTTTACAAGGGGACACCAGTATCGATTGGTGAGGGACAATGCAAGGTTATGGTGTCGCAGGGAATTTTTCTCTAATAGGGTTGTCAATAAATGGAATAGCTTACCCCCGGAGGTAGTAAATTGTAACACAATTGACACGTTTTAAAAGAAATACGATAAACATGTTGAGGTAAATCGAGAAGCTATCCATACTTAGAATAAGACAACCATAAGTATTATTTATGGGCATTGTATATAATATTTTATCATGTGTATATATTGTTTACAATTTTTGTTAATTGCATTTTTAATTGGATTTTTGAAACATATCACATCCATATTTTTATGGGCATCTTTTTCTCAGCCACCTCGTTGGGCATTTTGCCTGTTGTGGCGTTGTATTTGTATTTGTATATTAATTTTCTGTCTGTGTGTTACTATGTTGCATTGAACAATCGCATTCCTAAACAATGGATCGGCCGTACGGGACCTGACAATTCAGTTAAACATCACTGACCTGCAAGATCGCACGGACCTTGGAGGTGATGGGTTTATAAACCCATTTATATTATACCCGTGGGGGTTTATATAAGGGGTTATTAAGGGGGTTTAGACTTCGTTTATGTGCCCCCTTCCAGCTACATCAGCCGAACTGAAGATGCGCGTAACAGCAGCTATGGAAGCAGTGGATGCAAACATTCTCGCTGAAGTTTGGAACGAATTTGACTACCGTATAGACATGTGCCGTTCATCCCAAGGTGGACATATTAAGCACATTTAATTTATTTTGTAAAAAAACTTTGATTAGCCATGTGATATAAAATTAATCTTAAGTGTCTATGGTGAATATTTTTCGTAATATACGCATTTCAAATCGGGTAATTCATCTAGAAACACCCTGTATTTTATTTTTCATTTTTAAAAGACGCGCTATGTATTCCGATTCCCCCCTTGAACTTCAAGTTATCTATCTCTGCCTGTTTGTGCTTCAAGAAATGCTTAATTAAAGCTGTGGAATTTTTTAGATTTTCTTTCTATATACGGGCTCATAATTAATTAAGATAATACGGAGATAATTATTTTCATGCTTGAGAAGATGTAAATAAGAAGTTGAAGTCAATGTTACTGCATGAATATCCAACTCTCAAAAGTAGGTTCATTAAATTACTTCATATTTAATCTTCCGGGCTTCGTATCTCTAAGTGAACTCAATATTTCAAAAATCGAGAGAATTCAATACAATTTTTAAAATTATCGATGTGGCGGAAAACGCTACTAAATTTCCGCATTTCTACAGTAAAATCGGCAATTTTAACACCGATATCTATGGGGGGAGGGGATCATCATTTGCCTGACCCTCAAAGCGATGCTGATGATGATTATGACGTCCATTCAAAAAGTCTAATTACTGCAGGATTGGAAATGTGGCAAACCATTATAAACGCATAAAAATATTATACATATACTGGCATCATTGAAGAAGTGACAAACCATTGTAAAGGCATTTATACACGTCAGAAACGCATTGCTAGGGAACGGCGGTAACTAAAATAAGTATTCCGAAAGTTATTGTAGAGTCCCAGAAACCCTTGTTGCCCGACGGTTTTTCACACATTTCGGCCATTTGCCCCGCTCTGACGAACTTTTAAAGTAATCTATCGTTCAAGTCGGATCCCGTTGGGTGTATATGAAAAATTTGGCGACGATCGATCTAAAATTGTAGATTTGTATAGAGAACATACGCGGACACACACAGATAGAAAATCAATTTTATATACATAGATAGATGTCTCCAGCATAGATAATGGTTTTGGCACCTTAATTAATAATAATTGTCTGAACATACTCCAATTTAGAAAAATCGTGAGATCTTTAAATCAAAATTGTACATATACAGGGTGATTCAGGAAATATAGGAAAAAGTTTGAAAGGCGGTAATACAAACAAAAACTAACAATTTTCATCAGACATGGTCTAAAATGAAATGTATGTGTGCTTTTTCAGTATTACTTTTGTAATACTGATTATAAAAGTGCCACTTTTATTCACTGTGACGCAGATTTGCTTCAGCTGTGTTCATGTTCAAGGCAGTATTTGAAAATGAATATTTGTTATTTAAGATCTATTTCCCTTTGAACAAACGCAAAAGCTGATATAACCACGAATATTGGATGTATCATGTTCATGATCTTTGATCCGAATTCCAGAAAATAATACAACATCAAAAGGAAATACTGATTTTTCTATGTGCAATTATAAACTTTTGAAATTCTCAAACGGGTGCTTCTAATATATTTACATGCAATATATTGAAAAAGTTTCCGGACTGTTTGAAAAGACAAAGTGAGTCAATACTTACATTATTTTTTAATGGGAATTTATTACTGCTGATTAATTTTATCCAGGTCATTTACATTGCGAATATGATGAAGTTTTCCACCCTGTCTTTTCCTCAGCGTAACCTTGCCGTCTCTCACAACCACTAAGTCAAAATAGTTGTTCTTCTTGAACATTTAAACGTGATAAAATAGGTCTTTGAAAGAGAGAGTCTTTGTAAGATGTTCATTAAAATGAGTAAATTTGAATCACCATAATATAACGTTCATCGATTTCACTTGCATTTACTCCTTTCTTGCTTTGGATAGCTTCTACACAGATTCTTCTCGCTCCCCGGACTCTCTAAACAGGAGAATAATTGGCCTAACCTTATTTATTTATTCATATTATTTGTCAATGGCGGATCGGCACTTACATCACAAAGAGAGGAAACAAAAAGACATGAAAAAATAAAATAAAATAATCCGATAAACAGACAAACGACAACAAATTCTACTGGTGAAAGAGGTGTGTATAAAATTACGTAAAATATTACAATACCACAACAATGGCTGTTTCAAAAATGATAAAAGCAATGAAAATTTGACGCGAAAAAATTAACAAATAAATGGATTAATTAAAAAAAGCCTAGCATCGAAGATATATGAAGACAGATCATGGGTTTTTTAAGGTGGCCTTGAACTGATGGATTGGTATTACGATACCATCTTCATTATTTTATCGAATTTGCCCTGTGTAGGTTCATTTTATATCATTCGGTTCAGACTCGTATAAAGCTTTACGAATTTCAGTCGTTATTTTCTCTCATCTCTGACTTCGATGAACATCATATAACATATAACATCATATGACTTCGATCGTAATTAAATTTTATCCTGTTCATCGTAAATGTTCCTGATTTTTTCCTACAAAAAATTATTTTCACTTTGCAACTTCCGATCTTTCCATTGTCTGACATTCTTTCATTACTTCCGCAAGTTCAGCTTTCATCATTCTTTCATGTTTCATCGTTGAACTCGAGTGATTTTCTCAATTTCGTCATTTCGGATTTTAACACACAATAACGCAGCTGATTTTCTCTTAAAACTCATGGCATTTGGACACTGCATAATGTTTCAGTATTTTTAAGGAAAGTCATGAAATTAAACCATTTTAAACATTTTTTTCGTTATGAAAACGGAGCAAGAAAATCGAAATCAGTCAACCGGCTTGGTCTTTCTGGTGTTAATATTGATCAAAAACCACTTTTCCTAGCAACACATCATCAACATTCAATGCAAGCTAAGCTGTTATTTCTGTTTTCATTGACGTTATTACAGCGTGGCTTTTTTACTATTGAAAATTTCTTTTCACAAGGTTCACATTCAGATTATGAAACCATCCTATCTAACACCGTATGGGTTCCTCACAAAAGCGGCTTATTGCGGTGGGACATTGGTGACGGACAGACACGTGTTGACAGCTGCTCATTGTACTGCCAAGTAAGTATTGTTCTGGATAATGCCTCTCACAAAAGTCTTTAAAACGAGCAGACGATGAAACAAAATATGCGGGACGCACAGATTCATTTCAAATAGTTACTTGCTAGTATTTGCAAACAGAAAGTGACTTCTCACATGCATAAGGTGACCAGATAAGATGCCTGCAAAACCGGGACAAATCATGGAAATTGTTGGAAACCGGGGCATTTACAAAACTCTCATTTGGTGGGCATTACACAGTAAATTGCAAACTAACAATATATTACGAAAATATTATCACATTACTTCTACACAAAGGCGCAAAAACCAGTGAAACATCAGGATATGGTAGCCGTGTTTGTCAGAGGCTCATTACATACTTGATTGAAGAGCATGTGCCGTGAAGGATGGGTATGCGTTATAACATTGCATACACATAAATTACCAGGGGGGGGGGGGGCTTGAGCACCCGTAGTCTCATATTATACCGTCTATGATTCTACGAACAGTCGACCCTCGGTTTGCAAACTTTCACTTACTCGTTCCGTAAGTCCGCTTGTAAACCGAATTGTCCAGAAACTGAAATAGTTTTTTTTTTTCATAGGAATCAATGCAAAATTGGACCTACGAATATTTTCTGTGTGAACTTTCACAGCAGTGTTTTACACTCAAGTGCGTAACGTAAATCCGACTGAAATCATTAGACTAACACTGAAACGTTTTTCCCAGAAGAGACAATCCCAGAGCAAAGTCGGAGGGGGGGGGGGGTTTCCTGATATGTCTAGTTTCTTTAATATCTATAATCTCAGTGCGAAATTTCTGCCTGCAAAGAAATCTGGCCACAATTCTTTCAAAATTGAATTCATAATTCTCTACGCTACATTTGCTGCAAATCAGTATAATTAATATTATCATCAAGTATACTGTCATATCAACAAGAGCTATCAGTAATATACACTCCTAATACAAATACAACGTCACAACAGACAAAATGCGCAACGAGGTGGCTGAGAAAAAGATGCCCATAACAAATATGGATGTCATATATTTCAAAAATATAGCAACACAATTAAAAACACCATCACATACATTATAAAAAATATATACACATGATAAAATATTATACAATGCTCATAAAAAATATTATGGTTGTCTTATACTAAATATGGCTAGAGCTTCTCGATTTACCCCAACATGTTTATCGTATTTCTTTTTAAACGTGTCAATTGTATTACAATTTACTACCTCCGGGGGTAAGCTATTCCATTTATTGACAACCCTAGTAGAGAAAAATTCCCTGCGACATCATAATCTTGCATTGTCTCTTACCAATCGATACTGGTGTCCCCTTGTAAAAGCAGTCGATTGGCGGTTCATGGTCCATCCTATCCATCCCGTTCGTGTGCCAATAAGGACACGCGTGCTGTTCTCTGCACCCCTTCAACCAAGTCTATATCCCTCTGTAGGTATGGTCTCCGAAATCTTACCGCATACTTCAGTCCAGGAGAACCGTGGGTTGCTCGAACCAAAATGAGCGACCATGCACTTATCAACGCTAAACGTCATGCTCCATTCATTTGCCCATGATGCAATCCTGTTTAGGTTGGTCTGGAGCGACTCCCTATCGCTTTGATTCCCTCTTACTCCCACTAGCTTCACGTTATCTGAGAATTTGCTAATAATTCCATCGATACCCTGATCGAGTTTATCGATAAAAAGTGAAAAAAGTATGGGGACAAGGACACTTCCTTGAAGAACTCCACTTGTGACGTCTGTCCAACCAGAGAACTCCCCGTTCACCATAACTCGTTGCGACCTATCTCTTAACCACGATTCTATCCAATTCAGCAAGTTGCCCTCAATCCAAATCTCGTGTAAACGCTTCAAGTGTTTACCATGTTGGACTCGATCAAATGCCTTCAGGAAATCAAGGTAAACAACATCTGCATTTTTGCTCTTACCCAAAGCCTTAGTCACGTGATCATAAAAGCAAAGAAGGTTAGTTAAACATGACTTCTCCTTCCTGAACCCATGCTAATTTTCCGACAATGCATTATTCTCGTCTATCCTCTTCACAAACTGCTTTTTGATGATAATTTCCAAAATTTTCGAAAGGGAACTCGTCAAACTCACTGGACGATAATTGGACATAACTTCTCTACTACTTTTCTTAAATATCGGAACAACATTAGCAAGTTTCCAATCCCTTGGGACGATACCCTCAGCAACACTACTCCTGTATATCTGTGCGTCTGGTCCTAACTCCTGTGCAAAATTAAAATAATTTACACATTGTGCTTAAAGGTTCATCTTAATAAAACAATTATAATATTTCTACAAAATTTCAGAATTTTTGTGTAGTAGGTTTTTTTTTTCGTACTTAAACGGATGAACTCAAAAACTGCAATCTGTGAAAATCGCTTCACGTTCAAACTAAGTGTTTTTTCTTCCCGTTTAAACTATAAGTCATTAGTTTCTAATATTTATTTTGAAAAAAACAAAACAAATTATCCCGATTGACAAGGAATATTTTGTATTTGATTTTCGCAATTGAATGAAATGCTTTTTAAAGTCATGTTTTTGAAAAATCGATTTCAGCGGTCATGACACCCCTTAAATGAAATGATTCGAGTATCTCCAGCAATTTTAAGATGATAATTTTTCTCCAGTTCCGATTTAGATGTTCTGGAACATTTACATGTTGCATCACAGTTTTTTTTTGTAATTCGGCAGTACAACGAACAATGATTCAACAAGCATGATGAATGAAATCGATCACAGTTACAAATTGTCACGATGGTTCTAACAATTGCAGTTCAAAAGTTTTACGGCACCTCATTTATGTAATGAATGTGCGTATGCAACAGTAGGGATTACTCAAAACCATACATGTGATGTGGCAACAGACAATAAAAACATGGCTTTCATTTCGAAAATTGAACACCGGGAGAGGTAAGCATGGTTTTTTTTCCGAAAAAAAAAATTAAGAAACGAAATATACACACACAAACACACATATTAGAGCAAAGGGGCGGAAAAATTAGTAGTGCATAGGACGGCGATATCATGAAGTCTGTCTATGTTGAAAGGAGGACCAGTTCAACTGCCCCTCCTCCCTCACTATAAATACGCCTCTATTCCAGACATGACAAGCACAAGTACTTTAATTGGTCATTTGTTTTGGCACAGTTTGACCTAATTAGTCCTTGCGCCACAAAAATCAAAATTCAATCCAATGAAAAAATTCAATCCGCCCCAGACTAAACCATCTGAAAAAAAATGACCAAATTCTGCGCGAATCATGTAGGCCGGAATGAATTTCAAAGTAGTCCAAATCTGTCTTGTGAAAAAGGTAATAAATTTACGCGATAAAAATCAATTGAAGGAGATGAGTGAAGGATCTTCTATGAAAATGTGATTCAATGAATAATCAATAGAAAATATATATCCTAAACCACTAATTATTTTGAATATGTCATTTCAGGACATGATTGATTTGACTGAAAGTTTCTGATCGAATTGATGTTATTATTTAACTGTTTTCATAAGTCACCTTCGCCAATCTATTTTTGCAATCTTCGTTGAAGTTTTTTTACACGTGACTGTTTCGATGAAATTTAAAATAAATGAGAAAAAAAAATTGCCCTGTTCCATTGATCAATATATGTAATCTGATTAACACACGACAGCGTATATAAAAACAATCGCGTAGTAAATACAACGCACTGTATGTACAATACGCACAACTTTTAACCGAACGATGGCGATATCTTGGGTTCTGAAAGTTTTAGAATGAAGCGGTTTTAACCAAAAATTATAGTTTTTGATTTTCTACCCTGCTATGTGCAATTCGTCTTGATGAGCTTGATGAGGGGTCATCTACATATTTGTTGTTGTTCAAAATTCAAAATCTTTAAACCCTTATTTTTTCCCCATCTTATCTGATTTATCCCATAGCATTTAAACTAAAAATAAAATTTCATCGCTGTAAGTATAAAAATGAGAGAGAGAGATATGAGTTAAAATGTGTTTGGGGACAATCTCTTTTCTAAATTTTTTGCTGTAGAAAGTAATCTATCCCGGATGCAAATAGGGTCACCGATTTGGGAATTCTCATTGACGAGCGACTTAGGTTTTCTGAACATTGTTCAGCGGTGGTCAAAAAATCGAATAGAATACTTGTGTGTGTGGTCTCATTTTCGAAAAAGTATCTTGGCATTCTCCTGAAGTCATTCTTCCGCTTTTTCGAGGCTTAGTTCGTCCTGGACTGGAGTATGCTGTAAGGTTTTGGAGACCATACCTACAGAGGGACATAGACTTGGTTGAAGGGGTGCAGAGAAGAGCTACGCGTGTCCTTATTGGCACACAGGGCTTGAGTTATGAAGAGAGACTTCATTTTTTGAATATGTTTACATTGGATGAACGCAGGTGTCGAGGAGATATGATCGAAGTGTCCAAAATTTTTAATGGGATGGATAGGATGGACCATGAACTTTTAGTACACCGCCAATCGACTGCTTTTACAAGGGGACACCAGTATCGATTGGTGAGGGACAATTCAAGGTTATGGTGTCGCAGGGAATTTTTCTCTAATAGGGTTGTTAATAAATGGAATAGCTTACCCCCCGGAGGTAGTAAATTGTAACACAATTGACACGTTTAAAAAGAAATACGATAAACATGTTGGGGTGAATCGAGAAGCTCTATCCATACTTAGAATAAGACAACCATAAGTATTCTTTATGGGCATTGTATGATATTTATCACGTGTATATATTGTTTATAATTGCATTTTTAATTGGGTTGCTGTATTTTTGAAATATATGACATCCATATTTTTATGGGCATCTTTTTATCAGCCACCTCGTTGGGCATTTTGCCTGTTGTGGCGTTGTATTTGTATTTGTATAATCTAAACATTGAGAAACTGAATTTGAAGGTTGATTGTGCAATGGCAAAAAGCACACATCAAACAAGTTTCGAATGATAAATACCCCGTATGCTACGCGAGTGTTTGGAACGAGTGCTGTTAAAAAATGAATAGTTTTTTTATTTGATGGAAGTGAAAAACACTTTTTTTTTTTATTACTTTCCATTTTAGTGACTTTAAATCCGTGATTGAACGAATATTTTTACCATAATTATTTCAAACGATGTATCACAAAGCAATTGTTTGACGACCACTTCATCAATTTGGAAAAAATATGAGAATTTTCCGTTGAACATTGCACTATTCTGATTATGATTTTGTTTCATTTTGCAATTCCTCAGTTTTTAATAATGCTTAAAACAAAATACGGATAAACGGGATCAAACGGGTGTGTAATCGTCACCTGGCAATGCATAGGGTAGGCCCAGGGCTTGGTGACAGGAGAAAAGTGTTTTGCTAAAATACATGAATAGGAGCTGTCACGGAAGGTGAGATTCGATTCTTGTGGCGTAGGTGTGGAAAAGTTATGGAGAGGAGGAATAATGAAGTTTTAGAATCAATCAATGGTAAGGATGGAATCGTTTAGAAATGGATATAATAGAAGAAATCTAAATACAAATCCGCATTGTCCCATTACAGCACCTGTGATCTGCAGGTAGCATGTGGGTGGTATTATATTAATACGAAGGTGCAGGTGAACGCAGCATTCAAATTTTTTGGGAGGGAACGAAATCCGTACGGATAAAAAATATATTTTTCAAAATTTCAATACTAATGTTATCGTTGAAATTACATAGAAAATTAACTTTAAATTTGAATTATTTTCTTTTATCAAATATACCGATAACAGCAATGCGATTAGACAGGCAAATTTTAAATTCAAGGAAGTCAGCAGAGGGTGTTGTGAAACTTTCTCTTGAGTGTCGAGTCCGCAGGGTAAATATCAATGCTTAGTTACAGAAAATTTTCGAAATTAAATATAATGAGATCGTCAACAAAATCTAAATCTCATCATTTTGTGATCAGCGAAAATATTAGTTTCATAGAAATGTTAAAAAATGTTCTCATAGACACTAGAAAAATGTGTTCATGGATATACCCTTGATCTCTTCGGAGATATCGACGCCATTGTACAAGTAGTTCTCAAAGATGCAACATTTAACTACATTATTCCAAAAACAAATTTCCAAGTGAATAACGTTCTTATATTTATATATAAACTCTCACAAATATTTTCATGTGGAGTATTGCCGAACAAGTTTTAAAAATCAAAAGTTTCAATGCCATCAATTTTGGAATTTCTTTAGAACATTTAGAACTTTCTGATTGTTTTTTATAATGAAAGTCTCTTTTTCCAACTATATTTTGTCCGAAATAGTTTTTAAGATATTGAAAAATTTTTTCCACACAGTCACTATTATAGCAGTTGGTACCACAAGTGACAAATCTAAATTTAATTGGATTTTTATGAAATTTAATGGCTACAAACAAATATGGAAACGAGATACAAAATTATAAATTTCAAGTTTTTTAAGAAAAGCAAGATTCCTATTATCTATATTTTTAAATGGTCTTGCTATTTTAGTGTAAATGGAAATATTGTTACATTCATTGTGCAGCAAGTTCTTATAATATAACTTGCATATAATCGCAAAGTTATTAGCTGCCTTGTCAACGACTGTAATAATAAATTACCTCTTGAAAAAGCTTTTTAAATTTGCCAAAATGTTTTTCTCAAATTCTGGCCGATAACGATGTAAATATAGATTGTTTTTGACGTTGTTAAAAATGTTGAATTTCCATCCTTGGAAATCTTCAACAGGCCATGAATATTTACGAGGCATATTGGCAATCATTATATTGATATTATATGAAATATCAATTGAAATTTGTTTCTCAGAAATTTTTTTTGAAGTGCCAAGTGACATTAATTTTCTGAGCTCATCATTTTTAATAATAGAAAGATCAGCAGTTATTATGCGTCTATGATCATTGTCAACGAAAACGAAATGAAGCAAACTTTCGTCATTTCCCTTCAATGTTATTGAGATTTTTGCTAAAAAAAATTATAATTGCGAATTAATTTCTGAATAAGTCTATTGTGTATTTGTAAGCAATCTTGACATCGCAAACCTTATTGAGTGGAAAAAGATTTTTATGTTTATAGAAAATATGACCTATTCCTATTTGATCAAAACTTTTATCGTGAAAATTCATTAGTGATCTCATTTTCATGTGATATGAGCTCGGAAATATTTTTAATTTTCAGTTGCTATTTGATTAAATCTAAAACAATAAGTTTCACAATATCATCATTTCTAAATGAAAAGTTCTTAAGCTCGTTTTTAACAAACTAGCGAAGGGCATTATTTTTCAAAGAAATTATGTTCGCCCTGACCTTTATATAATTGGAAATGATCGTATTCGCGAAGAATGAATTTAATTCCTTTCAAGACAAGTTGTAACATCAATAGTTTGTCATGTCTTTTACCACCTCTACAACCACGTTGACAATTATCGAGGTTGTTTGCCAGATTGGTCAATCTATAATAAATGCGAACATTGTCGATATTAGAGAAGCTGTCACTTGGTATTCAAACTACATGGGTATAAAGTTCCGTATAAACAGATAAACAAGATCTAAAATGCTAAATTCTCCCCCAAATTCTCTAAAATATGTTTTTAAAAATGCAAGAGTTCAAAATCTTTTTCATTTATGGTTACCAAATTTTTTAATGTCGGATCTATGACCATTGATCCTGATGTTAAGACAATTACAAGTTTGACCAATATATGTATGTTACATTCTGTACATTCAATAGAATATACTATATTAGAACTTTTACAAAATAAATTTTTACCATTTTCAATTTGTTCTCTGTTGGCCTTATCAGCTTTTGGCTTTTGAATTTAGATCAGTTTTTTTTAAATCAGAATTTTTGTTCTAATCTTCATTTGCATATAGGCTATATATATATTTAGCTAAAAATATTTTTTCGAATTCATCAGTTTGAAATACGGGGGCTACGCCGTTTTGACCATCAACAAAGCAAATGTATTGGACGAAAAACGGAGGACATTGAGGACAACCACCGAATACATTGATCATCCGTCATATTCTGGGCCGTTTCTACATAAGAGTGACATCGCCCTTATCGTGTTCTGGCCACCAGTCGAATTAGGATACGACTATTTTCGCACCATAGCAGCCATGATACCATCCCAAAACTTTGCGTTGCTACCCGGAACTTGGCTCACTGCTATTGGTTATGGTGGCAGATATATAGGTATAGCTTTTTTTTTTTTCATGATTTCTATTAATATTTCACGAATATGAATTTGTGAATTACGCATGATGTACGGTATATAAATGTGCACTGACGAAATCTCACGGCTGCTGAAAAACAGTCGTTCATCGAAGTCCATAGAAATTTGTGTAAAACCTATGGGGATTATTTATTTATTTATAAGAACTATACACATGATAAAATACAACACGCTGCCCATAAAACATGTTTATGGCAGTCTTATCTAAGTATGAATAGCTTCTTGTTTTATCCCACTCTACGTTCATCGCATTTTTTTTTACACAATTGACACGTTTAAAGATAGAAATTAGATAAGTATATTGGGGTAAACATACAAGATATCCATACTTAGATAAGACAATCATGAATACAATGTGTCCCACAATTTACTGACGATTTTCAAAATGGGGTAGCAAGAAAGCTGTGACAGATATTAAAGTCATTCCTGAGGAATATAAATGTGTGAAGTCTGGAATTTCAGCTACGTTCATTCATGTTGCAAGGGGTTTTATAGTTAACAAAATAAAAAACTAACTTTTGATAGTGAGACCCTGTGCTCTAAAATACAATTGGAAAGGTGTTTCCCTTAGATATATCTGCAAATATTCCAATTAGAAAGAGGTCATATTTTTTTTGTTTTTGGCATTAATTGGGTTTTTGGGCGCAAGGTGTCCGTATAAAAAGTGTTAATCTTTTTTATTTTAATAACTTTACAATCTCTTGCCACATGAATGGCGTAGCTGAAATTCTCGACTTCGCACATTTATATTCCGCAAGAATGACTATAATACCTTTCACTGTTTTCTTGCTCCCCGATTTTAAAAACCGTCAGTCGATTGTGGGACACTATGTATGTTTTATGGGTAATATATTATGTTTTATCAATCAAATATAGTTTTTAGTTTCTGTAATTGCACTTTTAATTGGATTGCTGAATGAATGAATGAACGCCAGAACTTTGCCACTGGACTTATCCCGTTGCCGAGATCTCTTCCAGCCCAGCTTCGTAGCAGAGTCTGGAACACTTTATTTAGTGTCAAAAAAAAAACAAAGAAACATACAAACTTTTTTACAACATATTTTCCCCGGACAATTGGGTCAATGTCGCGATTAACAAATTTTGTGGTGATTACAGACGAGATGGGATTAGGAGTTGGAAAAGTTTCGGGGTTTAGTTAAGATGAATGTAAAAACACATATTAGGATGGAGGTATGTTTTAAAAGCAATTGAGAGCCCCCCCCCCCCCAGCCATCTCATCTGTTATCTTACACTTGCCATATTATATACACAGGATACAAAAAGAAAAAGAAATGAGAATCTTATTGTGAAATAATATATATATACTAGCTATAATACCCGGCGCTGCCCGGGATTTCTTCAATGAGGCTGTTTGGATCACGTGATATCTCCCTCTCTTTTTCTTGAGGGACATACAAACCGTGTCCAAGTTAACCAATATGGCGACCTGCGCGATTCATGAAATAAACAAATCTAGATTTACACAGAAACGTAGAAATGAATATAATTTTTTTTTTTAAGGGGCGCTAGGTATTTCGATCCTCCCCCCCCCCCCCCTGAACTTCAAGTTATCCATGTGTCTGTTCCAGCTTCCAAAAATCCTTAGTTAAAGCTGTGGAATTTTTTCGATGCACTTTTCACGGGCTCATAACTAATTTTAAAATATCCTAACCCACATGAATTTATGCAAATAAATATCAATAGAGACAATATGGAGACATTAATTTTCATACTTGAGAAGATATAAATGAAATCAATGATATTGCTCGAATATCCAACTCAAAAGTATAGGTTTGGCTAATTACTTCATATTTAATCTCCTGGGCTTCGTATATCTCTAAGCGAACTGAATATTTCAAAAATCGAGAATTCAATACAATTTTTAAAATTATTGATGGGGCGGAAAATCCCACTAATTTCCACATTTCTACAGTAAAATCGACAATTTTAGCACTGATTTCTATGAGGATCACCCTTTTCCTGACTCTCAAAGCGATGCTGATTATGACGTCTATTCAAAAAGCGCCACATTACTGAGAGTATATTGAAAATGTGGCAAACCATTATAAAGGCATAAACTATTATACATATACTAACAGGATTAAAGAAGTGACAAACCGTTTTAAAGGCATATACACGTCTGAAACGCATTGCTACGGAACCACGGTAACCAAAGTAAACGTTCGGAAAGTGATTGTTGAGGCCCAAAAACCATTGTTGCCGGACAGTTTTTCGCCCATTTGGGGCATTTGCCCTGGTCTGACGAAATTTTAAAGTAGCCTATCGTTCAAGTCGGGTCCCATTTGGTATATATGCAAAATTTGGCGACGATTGATCTTAAATTGTAGATTTGTATAGAGAACACACACACAGACACACAGAAAATCAATTATATATATATATATATATATATATATATATCCATCGGAGCGAGCCATCTCGCGTAACACCTTATTGGTGAGCAAATGGGTTTTATAACTTGCGACTAATTGGATTGCTGTGTTTAGAAATATGGCATCCATGTCTGTTATGGGCATCTTGTTTTTAAATACCTCGTTGGGTGTTTTGCCTGGTGTGGTCTTGTATTTGCATTTGTATTTATTTTTATGTTTAAATACACTGAGACAACGTTTAGCTCTTAAATTGATTTCTCCACTTCGCTTCAGTTCTTTTACTTATCGTTGAAAACAACTTTTGTTCGCTTTCCTTTCTCTCTCTCTCTCTCTCAGTAACTTTAACAGCTCCTCTGTTCCATAGTGCGGATTCGTAGTTGGCAGCTGATTTCACGACTTCGTTGAGTGTTGCAGATTCGTCGGCGTGTTCGCGGAATAACGATTCTTGAATTCGTGGATCGTTGATTCCTAGAATGAGTTGATCCCGTAAACGCTCATCCAGATTAGTTGCGAACTTGAAGTTCACCACCAATGTTCTCAGAGCCGATACGTACTCCTTGACTGTTTCCCCACTGGGACGATAGAGCTGCGTAAACTTCGTTCGCGTGAATGTGCGTAGCTGGCTTGTAGTAGGAGAGCCAAAATTCCTTGATCTCGGCATATGGTTTTTCATCCGGCGAGACAGGATCAAAACTATCATTTACTAATTTGAAAAGATGCATTCCGGAGAATAAGATCGTGCACATCGCCATCACCCGTGATTCGGGAAATGCTCAATTCCAGTTCAAAACGACAAATATAATAGCGTATGTCATCTTTTTCCAAAAATAAATTCACCGAAGTGAAACTTGGTCAGATCGCGTTGAGTTTCTGTTTCGTTCTGGTCCGTTCGTGGCAGTTCATGTTGTTCGGTCGCCATCTTGTTCGTTCTTCTCGTCGCCAGAAATGTGGGATATTTGTTTTATTAAACTACTTTACATAATTATATAATAATAAAGTGCAAATGGCGATGTTCTTGTTCTTGGAGACCGGAATCGTGTGGTCATTCTCGTTGTTGACGATCTATGTTTTCTCCAGATGTTGCCATCACCTTCCCAGTAATGATGTTCTTTTCCGGTGTTGCCAGATACCCTACACTCCCTTTCATTTCTTTGCAAATATGACTGATCCTGCTTTGAGAGGAAAAAGATTAACTAAGGAACCTTTCGCTGAACAACGGATCGAAAAACTGAATACAGAATTTGTTATTGTACTGCAGATGCGCTTCAAATAGAAGACGCAGATTTTTATCCAGGAAAAATGTTTCACAAAACGTGATAGAATCAGTTGAAGCAAAAAAAAGTCGTGGGAAAATCATGCGTTGCAAGGCAGAAAAAAAATAAGATTTTAAATGCATAATTTTGCAAATTTTTGGAGGACCAGCATTCAATTATATCTGCATCAACTTAGCGATTTTTTTCTACTTTTAGACTAGTAGGGTCAAAACTAAGAAACAGACTTGGATGTGAAAAAGCAAAGAAATTACTGGAAGTGTATAGATCAGTGGTTCTCAACCTGGGGCCATAGGGCCCCCTTGCGGTCCTGGGATATTCTAGGGGGGGGCCACGGGAGAAAATCAGAAGAAAAGTGATCGACGATAGGTGGTGAAGGGAGTTATAGAGAGCTGTGATTAGAAAAGGTGTAAAAGTGAAACATGGTTGAAAAATATTACTGCTTTCAGAATTCATCAGATACGTCCATAGAACCAGGGGTATCTTAACCCTTGGGTCTATGTGGGCATGATCCGTGTCTTCATGTCTATAATGGGAGGGGACTGCACTATATGGGATTTGGTACTATGATTTTCATATCTAAGCTGTTATTTCCAGCTAAGTATGGAGAGCCGCCAAAGCAACATTTGATGTGCTGAGAGGGTCGATTTATCGTGCAGGTTCGTTAGATCGTGCCGTATTTTACACAGACCATTTTTTACCATATAATTTGACTCCTGGGAGGGATGATAATCCGCCATTTTTGAATCCGTGCCTAGCCAGGATTCCAGAGATTGATCTGATTTATTAAAATTCCATTCATAAGAAAAAAAATAGAAAGTATCTCACTCTTGAATGAGGGTAGAGGGGGGGGCCCTGGATAGAACAGGGGGGCCACAAGAAAAAAATGTGATCCATGGGGGGGCCATGAGCTGAAAAAGGTTAAGCAACACTGGTATAGATCACTAAAATCAAAAGGTGTTATTGAAAAGGATTGGTAATTGTGTGAGTTAGAAAATATAATGTTAAGGAAATATATAATTTATATAGAATAAATGCATAGATTTATTTGTGTTTTTCTTAAAATAGAGTCATCACCTTCCCCCACATCATGGAGCCAGGACTCCTTGGCAGAGTTCTTTCGTGGGGCACCTCTGTAATAAATTTATAGCGTAAATGAAAATCCAAAACAATAAGATTTGTCCCGGGCTGGAGCCCTGCAAGCCCCACCCTTGTGGGGCCACAGATGGAGTATGACAATGCAATAAAACATCATTAGAAAGCATACTGTTTGCAAGTAAGCGAAGTTTTAAGGTGTAATTTTTTTAATGGGGTTTTTAAGGGTTTTTTCGGGTTTTCGCCGGGGTTTCTTCGGGTTGTGAGAAAACTCACAGACCAACTCTGAGCACAATTCATCTGACAAGGTATGAAGCTATGAAATAAGAATGTAAGATGGGAAAAATACATGAATAGTGGATGTCAATAGATTCGGAACCTCCACTGAAAAGAAGATGCAATTTGAACGCAACATGGAAAGGAAGAGAGGGAATTGAAGAGCGTGAATATTAGAAAAAGATCGAATCGTCTTGTATAGGTTAGCCTCAGGCAAACTGCCCGTGCGACTTTCAAACGGGTGTGTAATCGTCACCTGGCAATGCATAGGGTAGGCCCAGGGCTTGGTGACTGGAGAAAAGTGTTTTGCTAAAATACATGAATAGGAGCTGTCACGGAAGGTGAGATTCGATTCTTGTGGCGTAGGTGTGGAAAAGTTATGGAGAGGAGGAATAATGAAGTTTTAGAATTAATCAATGGTAAAGATGGAATCGTTTAGAAATGGATATAATAGAAGAAATCTAAATACAAATCCGCACTGTCCCATTACAGCACCTGTGATCTGCAGGTAGCATGTGGGTGGTATTATATTAATACGAAGGTGCAGGTGAACGCAGCATTCAAATTTTTTGGGAAGGAACGAAATTTATTAGAACACATGAATAGGACAGATCTTCCATCAGGAATGGTCAATTAGATTTCGAATGGTAGTGTTCAGGCTGCAGGCATGAAATTAAAAGTTATCTCCGGAAGAAGAGTGAAATTACGGAGTGAATCCGGAGTTCTAGGGAAAAGGCGAGGAAGAGGCAAAATCGGGAGGCCCTTTGGTAGAGAAATAGAAGCTGAAAATTTTTTTTTGGCTTAGAGTCCAATGGAGTGTTTGGAGTTTCCCAGAGATTGGAATGATAAAGTCTGAGAAGCAGGCTTGTAATTGTGGAGTGTGGAGTTGAGGCGGCTCTAGTAGAGAGTCGCGGGATATGAAAGTGCCGTAGTGATGTATGATGTGGCGAGCAGCCTTAGGATGGCAGTGAGATCTCAGACGAGGCCCAGAGTGAGTGCACTTATTCACTTTTTCTGTGACCTGAATGTCCAGTTAAGTAAGGGAGACAGGATGTTACATGTAGACTTGACTCTCAGACGCATAAGTTAACAACTTGAATCACCCGTTGAGGGTATTGTAATGTATTTTCTCAAATTGATATAGAATACATCTTACATAATGCTAATGACTGTGATTGCCGTTTCTAAATTAAATATTTATATACATTAAAAGCGCCTCCGTGCTTCTAATTACTGGGTTTATTAATTAATTGTTTTTTCATGTCAAATACAACGCAATTTACGACCACTATACGATCGATAACTAGAAATCTTGCTAATTAATAACTGGTTAATTATATATGTTAGTCAAGTCGAAGTCAACCGAAGAGGAACGGGATGACATTAGCACTTCAGCTGTGTTACCTTCTCCTCCGGCGTTTTTCTCAATTCTAAGAATTTCCTGCTTTTCTTCTTGACTTCGTTTAAATTTTTGTTTCCTCTTGACACCGCACTGACGAAAGTCGCTAATGTGCCCTAAATGACTTCAATCTCTCTGGGTGGAGATGTATATCAGTATTTTTCTCTCTTAGAAATCTACACGAGGCCAACACGTACTTGAGTAACTCCTCCTCGGAAATCCTGATTGTCTCAGGGCAATTTTTGGATAAGAGATCAACATAGATTGGAAAACCTGAATTAAACCAATCCGTGTCGATCTCTCATCAAAAAATCGTGACTATAGTTTAAATCATGTCTTTAAATGCCGCCCTCAGCAGTTTCCGCATCTTCAGTGCGATCAACCGAGTCCTTCAGTTTCTGTACTGCCCTCTGTATCACTCTATGGAGTATTGCGCATTGACCACAGTTCTATTTCCGATTCCTCAGCTTGATCGGCAATGAGCCAGGTCATAAAAGGTTTTTCTCCACGAAATCTTAGTTAACAGTTTCAGGAAGTTTGAGACAAGCGCAGTTCCTCTACAGTGATAAGGATATCGAACGTCGCCATTTTTAAAAATTGGGTCAGTAGTTATTTCCAAACAGGAGCTGGATACATTTTGATTGTTTAACACATTGTACCCTGAAAATAAAGCAGAAATTTTGAAAAAATTCGTTCAAAAGTAAATCGACCCCGGGAGACATTTTTCTAAGTATGTTTTAATAGAATCGTTTAATTCTTGCAATCGGACTTCCTCGTCCGAAAACAAATCATATATCTCACCGATTTCAGATATTTTCAGAGAAGGGGCAGTGAGACTAGAAATGAACTGTTTAGAAAAACGGTTATGCCATTCATCTTATGAAATGGTGTTTTGCAAGGAAGGTTTTTATAACGTGCTCACTATGCTCCGATATACCTTGGGGTTATATGCTGCACCCTTACCACACTAGTTAGGCTTAGTATTAATGAGCAGGAAACAGCTCTGTCTCCTCCTGGAGCCAAGAGCCTTATATGTATTAATGTTTTTCAG
Organism: Pholcus phalangioides; assembly: GCF_987345545.1. Taxonomy (NCBI): domain Eukaryota; kingdom Metazoa; phylum Arthropoda; class Arachnida; order Araneae; family Pholcidae; genus Pholcus; species Pholcus phalangioides. The sequence goes on along the minus strand of NW_028301624.1, from coordinate 3,855,110 downwards.
CACTGAAGTTTCGGTGTAAAGCACGCAGTAGAGCTCGAACTTTTTTTCCTCAACAGTCGCATTCTTCATCGAACCACTCATGATTACCAAAATATTTTTTGCTTCTGGAAGAAGTCATTTTTTAATGCGTCCGTCTTTTGCCAATGCCGAGATTAGTTCAGTTAAATTATGTGGTTCGGGTCGCAACGAGAAGCATTTCCTTGTAATTTTTGATCCAAAATTAAATCAAATATCTGTCCAAGTGAGTCATCCCATCAAACTTTCAAGATGTTCCCTAGAAAAGCGGCCGGAAATTATTATTATAATTTATTTTCTGATGAAATAAAAAATGTCAACTTAACTGGCATATGATTGGAATATGGTTGAGTAAGAACAATAAGACCAGGGTTTGTGTGTTTCACTATGCAGCTGACACAAAAGCTAAATCAATCACATTGTATCCCGATGTACAAAAATACGTAAACTTCCCCTTCCGATCGGATTTTGTAAAACCGTTGAGAAGCACAAGATCATTTTCATAAACACGATCGAAAAGGGCATTTCCTTTGGAGTTGATATCTCTGTCCCGATTATCACAAATAAGGGGATTTCAGATTGTTATATATATATATATATATACTCGGTCAAGATCAAAATATTGTTTTCCCCAACGCGCGTGATATCTCAGTGAACATTACACTTAGGAACATGGACTTTTTTTTTGTTTTCATCAGGAGAGACAGGGAACTTACTTTCTTATTGGGTATTGGGGCACACAGGGACTGCGTAAGAAAAAAAAATTATTTTAATAACTATACAACCCTTTGAACCATAAGTGTCATATCTGAGTACTACACACACGTTATTTGGAAACGTTTTCTAATTGGAAGTATACTTCTAGGACTAACGGTTCGCCAGTAAAATGCCATACCCCCTATGTGCTATGCACCCTGTATATATAGGTATTTGTAAATACCACGACAAGGTTTATCCCCTAAATCGATTGATTCCACAAATTTGGTCTAATATTTCATTATTTTATTATTGCGAGTTTTGTTCGGTTTCCTTTTCAATCTCTCTCTAGTAACTTTCACATTTATTTGAGAAATTATTTTTTCTCTCTTTTTTTTTTTCAGGAAAACCTCTTAATCTTGAGATACCTTCTCTTAAACCACTTGAACCCTACTTGCAAAACTTGCATTATGTTCAACTTCCAGTGCTTGAATACGATGATTGCGAACAATGGATAAACTTTTATCCGGTTGACAGAATGACAGAGTTTTGCGCTGGAGGAATCCCGGGATACGGTACTTGCCACGTGAGTAGACTCAGATCTCCTGACATTAAAAATCACAAATGTCAAAAATCATTCAGAAAAATAACAAAATCCTTCTTATAAATATAAACGAATTCTGTGAATTGGGGAATATGGGAATCGCCTTATAAAGTGGCTAGAAAAAAGAAGATAATAACATGTTATTGATTTTCCTGTCACCCCAGTGTGCTTTTATTTTCAAACCAAATCTATAATTTTCGACCAATCTTCGCCAAATTTTGCGTATATACTGTACCATATAGAGATGATCAACATCAATGACAGTCTACTTTAACCCTTAACTGACGCTGTGAAAATTCTGTGCGTATCTCACATCGTGGGATCATTTTGACCCCACAAAGTATTAATGCATTTTAGAAATCAGCAAAAGAAATTTTCATAAAAGCAATGAGCAGGGGTGGGAACTCTGTTCCAAATTAATAATAATAATTCTGCGCCAAAATTAATATCTTGCGCCATTCTGCTCCAATAGTATATTTTCGTATTTTTCTGCGCCAAATAGCGAATTTTGCTTCAGCATGCCGGGAATTTCGTTAATGACGCCAAATTTTTTTTCCTGCTTGCCGCGAAGCGATTCTTTCCGAGAAGAGCATATTTTATTCCACTGTACTTAAACTATCGGCCCCTCATCGGGCTTTCCATAAGCTCCGATAATATCTGTGATCGTGCAACTGAAGATGGTTTGCAATGGTGTTTCAGCTTTAAAGTGCTAATGCGAGTTAGTTTCCGTTTTCAACAAAAAAAAAAAAGTCGCCACTGGAAGCATTAGAAATTACTGTAGTCGATCGCCATTGCGTCAAATCCTGATATTTCGTGAGAAAAATTTTCATTCCGGGAGTAAAAATCGCATGTCCGCCGAATTACGAATGCTAATTTAGAAACTTTGCCGAATAACGAGGCGTTAAATCGCCAATATCACCAAATAACGAGTTTCAGATTGCGAACATCGCCAAATAACGAGTGGCAGATCGCCAATATCGCCAAATAATGAGTGCGGAATCGCCAAACATCGTGTTGGTTTTTCCAAAATTCTCTCCCATTTTGCAACAATTTCTTTCCGAGTATAAAGAAAATTGAAAACTTACAGAAAATTTTTAGCCCGTTTGAACTGCTGCTGTTCCAGACAGCAAATAGTGCTCTCAGTAAGCAAAAATCATCTTAAATAGATAGGTGCGAAAAATTTTATGACAGCCGCTCTTTCAAACAAGACGTCAAAAGCGTGAAACATCAAAAACAAAAAACAAGCTGTTGAAAAGATTTCTTTTGATAACAAAAGACAGTGCAGTTTTATTTTGAAAAGGGGTGGAGATAAACGAAAATATTCTTGTTAATTTCGCTGCTCCAATTTGTAAATATCTGCTCCGAATCCTATATTTTGCTGCTCCAAAACTGGTCCGAAATGGACTTTGTCACTTCCCACCCCTGAATGGGTTTTTCACATGCCTTCATTTATTCGTCAAATGGTACACTAAATAATTTTTCAAAGTTCTGTAATTATTTTCCAGAAATTTTTCCTTTATTAAGACACACATTCGAAAAAATGGAAGAATACATGACTTTGCAAAAAAATTTTAAATTATATATTAAATTTTTGAACGCAATTTTTATAGAGAGAAACGATGTCACTCTCCGCTGTTCATACGAAAGCCTAGATAATCGCCCAGCGGAGATCGAGATGTAGTTCGGAAAGAAAATTCCCAATTTGCAATTTTTATGATTAAAAACTGAACAGATAAGATTAAAATATACTCAGAAAATAAAATTTACAAATTAAAATAACCGACCAATAGCAGCAGTTTTATCCGGAACCATTGCCGAGGGATTACCGAAGGATTTTCCGTCGGTGCGCCATTTTGTGTCTTTCTTTGTGTTATTCACCCGTGGATTCACGAGATATGATAAGTAGTTTTTTTTATTATTGCTCTCAATTTCTTAAATTTTTATTGTGTATTTTCAATCGATTTAATTTTTTTTCTCGCTCTCATTTCATTCCTCATTGTACTTTCGCCAGGTTTGTGTTTCCCCGCTTCTTTGATATAAATTCGTGGGTTTTTTGGACATAGTGTTAGCAAACAGTGCATACTTTCCCGGGTACTCTCTGTAATTTTTGTTTTTTTTTAATTTGGCTCTTTTGTTTTAGTGTTAGTGAATAGAGGTATTCAGCTAATTCTAATAAGTATAAATTGTACTTGTAGCTTAATACTTTTTTTGGGTGTGTTATATTCTTTATATACATATATATTTTCTTCGTGATTTAGTGTTGAGCATTTTATTTTTCTTAATTTTTTCGTACAATCGTTTACTTATATTTCGCATTTTAATGTATTTTAAGTTATTTTAATTTCCTGTTAACGTTTCTCATTTTCCAATTTTTTAAGTACTTTTATCTACTTGTTAGCAATAGTGTTAGTATGCTTCGACCTCGACTAGTGTTGTGTAGAGTTACACATTTAAAGTGCATTGGACCTGAATTTGTACATGTATCCTCTTTTTCTTTTCATGTTTCATTTTCAGATTCGGGCCTATGAAAAAGCCCTTCCAGCAGAAGGCAAGATGAGAGGAGTTGCTGTTGCAGATCGGCTGATGGTTGGGAACATAGTACGGTGATGAAAGTGGATGGCTCGGGATGTTTTCTATGGTCTCTTGCGGGCGATCCGCCCGGGCTCCTTGGCGGCCGGCGAGGGTTTCCGGGGACTTTGGGGGGGGGCTGTGATTGCCACGAGTCGGAGGTGATGGGGGCCCTGGTGGGGTTGGGGTCCTGTGGCTTACAAGCTGGGACATCAAGAGAGTTTTTCCAGCACGGCCCAGCCGCTAGGTAATCTGCTTCAGAGCGTGGGCCATGTTTGGCGCTAGTGTTTGCAGTCCGTTGCGTGGGATGGAGGTTGGCCCGTGGTCTTGGTGGATAGCGGGGCTTTTCCTTTTTTCCAGCATGGCCTAGCTTGTATCCCACAAAGGTCTGAGCGGGGGCCATGTTTGGTGTTTGCATAGTTCAAATCTTGTGTTCCAACAAGACCGCGCATAGCTCTTTTCTGTACCCCCCCCCCCCACCAAGCCCACGTCTCTCTGTAGGTACGGTCGCCATAACTTAACGGCATACTCCAGTGTGGGATGAACTAAGCCTCTCAAAAAAGGAAGAATCACTATAGGAGAACACGAAAAGACCTTTTTAAGAATGGAACTATTCGTTTTTCTGACCACCACTGAACAATGTTCAGAATACGTTTACACTAGCCACCACCCATCCGATCTCTTCTTTCCCCTCCCCTCCCTCATGTCGATAGGGGATTACTGTCAATCAAGATAAAACACCCCGTGGTTTCACAAGTTCTCATAGATAGAGCTCCTGGAAATACCTCGTTTGGATATACCCTGGAAATAGCAGCGTTTCTCAACCTATTACAGGATATTTAAATTCAGGAGTAAAATACACATAGTATATTATACAGGAATGTCCCGTCTTGGTTTTGATAAAGTCTACGTTATTCATACTTTCGAAATTAAATACCTTATTTCCGAGTTATGCAAGATTCACCTATGTATCTCGCTTATGAAGCCACTGTGTACTGTTTGGAATAATGTAATACAATGTTTATAATCACTCTGTGGTACAATTTTTTTTTTTTTTACTTTGGTTAGGTAGCCAATGGACATTAAGTACAATAGCTACAACAAACAACGGGTACTTGACAGGTTATCCCCCCCCCCATGAAGGTGTAATCTTGATAACAAAGTGGGGGTAACAGCGGATAAAATCAGTTCTCACCTCGGATGAAACGGCACTATTTTGACCTAAGGATGAAACGGGAAAGGACGAATCGGGACATCACCGAATTGGTGAGATTTTTTACACCCTTGAGAGAGAGATTAAAGCAGATTTCTCTTTTACACCTTCGCTCAACGTGTTCCCCCTTTTCGCTCTCACATGTAGATACAGTCAAATCTCGTTTTAACAAATACCGTTATAGAGAAAATTTCGTTGTAACAAACACTTTTCTAAGCCCCCAGATAAGATTGCGTATGAATAATGGAATTCCTTTATAGCCAAATTTAATTATAACGAAGTGATTTCCTCTAGTCTCATGGTGTTCGTTACAACGGGATTCGATGGTAGTGGAATTTTTAATTGAATGTTGGGGGAAACAAAATCATTCAGAAGAGTATAGCAATAACGGAAGGAGGAGACCAAACAAATTTGGTTCATAGGGTAACAATAATTTTTGCAATGCTTAGGGGAGAGGGAAGAAAACACACAGAATTGACTTTCTTCCATTGATATTTAATTTCTTCCACGTGATCTTAAAGGAGTTAATTTACTTAGGGGACTACCAGGCAACTTCAAACGTTTACCACATTATAAAGTATTGTGGCACTTTAACATGAAAAACGGTGTTTGACATTTTTGGTACTTACATCGTTTGCACTTTTAGTCTCCAATTAAGTAAGTAAATAATCTTATTCGGAATCATTGTGATACCGAACTATTCAATTTAATTGTTGTAAATAATTAATAAAAATTTGTAAATGATCCAGAATATTGCTCGGAAATTTGAATTCGCTTAAAAATTACTGCCTTTAAAAAAAAATGAACAAAATTTCCATTTATTTTCAGGGTGATTCAGGGAGTGGCCTTTTCCTACCTGCTAACAATCACCAAATTCTCGTTGGTGTCACTTCGCGCGGAATAGATGAATCGTGTGGAACATATTTACCAGTAACGTATGGCAGTGTGGCCGCAAATGCGGACTGGATTTACGCTAACACCATGAGTGCGTCTTGCGCACCTTGTATAATGGATGGAAATGAAATCTACTATAAATAAAGGAGCAGTTCATCTACAACAGCCGCAAGACATTCTGCGGACTGCATAATAATGTATGAAACACGCTTGTCTAAATTTCCGAGCAATAAAACTACGTCATAGGAAAACGTTAAATGTCCTAATATGTCTCGCCATTCACTTCATCAGAATTTCCATTTTGATCATTTCTAGAATGCCATTAAGGTAAAACTTTTATTATCCATTTAGATTCCAGAATCCATTTATTTTCAGGGTGATTTGGGAAGTGGCATTCACTTACACGACGGTGGTCTCAGGCATTACTTACTCGTAGGTATCGCTTCACACGTTAATTCTGAAATTTGTGGAGCACATACACCGTCAGCCTATACACATGTGACAGAATATGTGGACTGGATCTACAAAAACAGCATGAGCGCGTCATGCAGACCGTGTTTTCTTATGTTGAGTAAGTCAAGTGACGGTGATTAACGACGGTCGGATGCCACTTGCAGGTAGCATTATTATATGAGGAAACATCATTGTGTCGGAATTTAATGAGCGATAGAATCTGCTAATAAACTATGTTCAATATCTTCCCAATTGCATTTATTTTTGCTATATTAAATAAAATTTTATTTTGCGGTTTTGTTCTCAAAAGCAACATGAATTTCTCATGATTTTCAAAGAGAAGTGTATATTTTGAGCTTCGTCATTGATGCTTCTGAGGAAATCTTAATTAAACTTTCGAATTTTACTTGTGTGAGCTGTTCATAAAGTTTCCTTAATTAGTAACAAAGGTGCACGCGTTTTCCTATTTCTTAACAAACCAAGCAAGAACGATTTTTGACCCAGCATTCTGTGCAGTAGGCGTATCGATGTGCACTCTTCGACAATGATAGAAAATTAAGTTGCCAAACGTAATGGCATTTTTATACTGTTTGAATGTATGTAAATCATATAAATATAATGTTATCCTTGAAGTGCAACATCCCTTAGTTTTTCAAATATTGGCATTTATTTTCTTGGTACGTGATATCATTCACGGTAGTTCTCATTTGCTTGATATAACCCGTCAAAAATGTTCCCCTCTGCATATTTCAATGATTGCCAATTAAACGATTAAATAGCCTATTTTGCTAATTTATGTTTGCCATAATACGTTTCTGAATCGACTTCATAAAAATATTCATTTTTATCACTCCCAATGATGAGCGTTCTCGAAAGGGAAGGGATGAATGTCTATTTCGGAGCGTGGCTGAAAGTCTTGGGGTTCATATAGTCATGCTGACTAACCGCCAGAACTCTGCATTCAGAGTTATCCCGATGCTAGATCTCTTCCAGCCTAGCTTCCTACACTTTGATCTTTGCCAAAAGGCCGAGAAGCGATTCTTGACGATATTCCCATGGGATGTCATGTTTCTCGGAGAACGTACAGAATAGAAATTGGCATTTTTGTCTGAAACAAAATCGCACGATGAAATTATTATTATTTTTTTCATTTCTCATGATTTCATCAGACACCGGAATTTTTACCCAGAGCTAACTAATGTCGCACTTGCCCTCAGTTCTGAGCTACGTGAACCCCCTTTTTTCGCTTGAAAAATCTTACATTTATTCCTCAACTGATTTGAACGTCAAATGCGACTGACAGTTTCTGTCACGTAAATATCCTAATATATTTACCAGTTTTGCTTTTTTAAAACCAGAAATGAAACCTAAGTTTCAAAACCAGCAGCTGGTTTAAAAAACATTCGTAGCAAAATATTAAATACTTTCGCACAATTGAGATTGAAATTCACCCGCGTAAAAAGTATTAATTAAAATAATGACGTGTTATTTGCCAAATGGTGCAAATTGCTGAATCAATTTTTGTAATGTTGGTCAATAATTTCAATTTCCTCTTCTTATGACTCTATGAATATCACCTGTTCTTTCTTTTTATTTTTTCATCGAGCCTTCACGAACAGGTTTCGTTCATCATTTCCACACAATGATGAATAGCTATTTCAGATTTTTGTTTAAGAATGACAGTATTTTCTTTGAAATAAATGAAGAAATATATATTTTTCCCTTTAAATTAAATTCCCTGCGATGAAGAATATTCGTTTTCGCTGCTATTGATGCAAATGACAGTCAAGACGTGATTTTTACTCGCCATTATTTCTTCAGGTGCACACGTTGTTCGTTTTAAACAACTGATACTTACGACAAAACATGGACTACAAAAATGAACAAAACGACGAAAGTCCCAAGCGAAATCTAAATTATATACAGGGTGGTTATAAATGAACTGTCACTACTCAGATGTATGCAGCGCTCCATTTTCATGGAGATATTTTGATGGACCATGAGGAAAAGACCATAGATTCAATATATTAAAAAAATTAGTTCAATTTTCGACTACCAGGTGAAAAAATACTTTTTTTATCGTATTATATTTTTCCCGTAGTCCAAGTAACGTATATATCAAGCTTCAATGAAATACGTCCATCGCAACGGCTGCTACATAGGTTGGAATAGTGCTATGTAATTAAGCTGAATATTGTCATTTTAATTATGCTGACACTTCTCCGACCTACGTAGCACCCGTTGAACGTATTTCATTGAAACTTGGTATATACGTTATTTCGATCATGGAAAAAGATACTTGCGATGAAAAAATGACACTTCTCCACCTGGTGGCCGAAATTTGAACCAATTTTTTTATTCAATCTTTATATACTATATATGGTACTATATATATTATTGGAAATGAAAGTAATAACGGAGAGGGATTGCCGATTCCGAACACAAGCATTAACTTAACATTTTTCAATAATTATTTTCGACTCCTCTGCATATGAAAGGACTACTTCACCGAACACCGACTCTAGCCATATCGCTAGCGAGGAAAACACAGTTGTATTATTATATTCTACACCGCACAAACTCGAGACAAACGACGGTGCGCGACTTGAACTAACGAGTTTGTTTTCACCTCGATCTTTTGATTTTCGCTATCTGCTGATCGGTCCGTTTTGTCCCCTTTTTAATTTTACCTCTCTTTAAGAAAAAAGTGCTTCTACGGAAGGATCATCATCATCATCATCATCATACCCTTACATTTCAGAACCCCTCCGGTGTCATTTTCTCTATCTTCCCTCTTCCTGACTATGTGCGGACAAAGTCAGAACATAAGCTTCCTCTATCCTATGCGAATTTTTCTTTCTTTCTAATTACAATTGCTGTACCTCGTACGTCCCAATATGTACGCATTCTTTGTGATCATTGCCTTTTGTGTCTATTGGAGGCTTCCTAACCGAACGTAGTACCCAATATCTTGTTTGTAATTGCATTTTTAATTGGGCTGCTGTATTCTTGAAATATATGACATCCATATTTTTTAGGGACATCTTTTTCTCAGCCACCTCGTTGGGCATTTGCCTGTTGTGGCGTTGCATTTGTATTTGTAAATGTAAAATGACGTTTCTGAAGGTGATAGCAATGGTAAAACCTGCACAGAAATCGAAAAAGCGGAAAGATGTGTAAACCAATTTTCTCTCCCCTTGCTTCAAATTTTTACTATAATATAAGACAATATGGAGTCATTAATTCTCATTTTCGCGCTTGAGAAGATATAAATAAAAAGCTGAAATTAATGTTATATTTAATGGATATCCAACTCAAAAGTTCATTATTTTACATTTAATTTTCTGGGCTTCGTATCTCTAAGTGAACGCAATATTTCGAAAATCAAAAATTAAATTAAATTTTTAAAATTATTGATGTGGCGGAAAAACTCACTAAATGTTCGCATTTCTGCGCTAAAATCGGCAATTTTAACATTGATCTCTACGGGGATCATCTAGTGTTTGTCCCTCAGACTGATGCTGGTGATGTCTATTCGAAAAGCCTCATTACCTAATTGGTGTGTTGTGTTTCTTTTTTTTACAGCTGCGCTATAAACAGAAATACCTTTCAGATGTTCACACAAGTAACTAAATGAGAGTGAGTGAGTGATGACATATTTACAGATCGCATGAGTGACCTGGACAAAGTTCCAGAACACTTAGAATACAATTAAAAGAAATATTACTCAAATTCCATCCCGGAATATTATCAAATTTGGAATCCGATTTCACAGAGATGTTAGTATTACTCAACCCCCCCCCCCCAAACTACATTTATTTAATGTAGCCCTTCATTTCCCCACCACTCCGTAATTTTTTGGAATTTCAGCAATGGTCGGTGACTTTGCAAAGTTATGACGTAATCACCAATTTTGTGACAGTTGGCATTGGAAATCTTGTGCCGTATTTCCGGCAAAATTATAATTATTCAATCGAGTTCAGATATACAGGGTGAATACTAGGGATAGCCCAGTACTTATACACGTGATTCCTTGTAAAAAAACTAATATGGAAATGTGTTTTCACACAATTTTTTGATTTTACCAATTTGATTTTACCTTAAGATTGGCAAGGGTTTGTCAGTTTGATTAAAACCTAGGTATATACCATACTGTCTAAAACACCAACTTCGAAAACCATACATGAAGAATGAAAATCAAAGTAAAGATAATGGGTCATATTAATAAAAAGAAGGAAATGCTTATAGTAATACTTGACTAATCCCACTAACGAAAACAAAACCGAGTCCATAATGGAAAAACTATATGGACAGAACAATAACTAGATGTAGCTGTTGCTTGCCTCATTGCAATGTGGAGGATAGTCCTGATCAGATGCAACTGTTTAAAGACTTCAGAGTGATTTAACCTTCTAAACTGTGAAGACTCATATATGAGTTCGAAGACAACTACCGTCATTTCGGCCTGAACTCATATATGAGTCCGAAGACAACTACCGTCATTTCGGCTCGAACTCATAAATCCGTTCGCCAAGAACCAGTTCCTTCCCCCGTCTCATTGTACGGTAAGTGACAGGTACACAGTGTACACATCCTTTCTTGATACTTCAGTTTAAAAATACCAATCAAAAAAATTCATGAGTGGCGAAACGATTGACCGTATGAGTGACCGAGAGACTGACCATATGAGTGATCAAGTAAATGAGTGAGTGGTTGACGGTATGAGTGACCAAGTAAGTGATCAAGCGAATGACCAAGTGATTGAACGTATGAGTGAACAAGTAAGTAAATGAGAGCGAGTGAGTGATGACATATTTACAGATCACATGAGTGACCTGGACAAAGTTCCAGACCACTTAGAATACAATTAAAAGAAATATTACTCAAATTCCATCCCGGAATATTATCAAATTTGGAATCCGATTTCAAAGAGATGTTGGTATTACTCAAACCCCCCCCCCCCCAAAACTACATTTATTTAATGTAGCCCTTCATTTCCCCACCACTCCGTAATTTTTTTGGAATTTCAGCAATGATCGGTGACTTTGCAAAGTTATGACGTAATCACCAATTTTGTAACAGTTGGCATTGGAAATCTTGTGCCGTATTTCCGGCAAAATTATAATAGAAAATGGCATGCGTATTTCTTATTACTTATAACTTTTACCGTTAGGCGTCCTATCGCTTATCGCGTTTCACCAGAAAGGGTGATCTCCACTACAGGAAACAGCCTTAGATGCTGAAAATCCTGAATAATAAAGTCACGTCAAGTCAATACCACAAATAGGGCCGGAGCCGTCACACTGCAACTTGTTGCAGTTGCAGTGTCTCAACGTTAAAGTTTTTTTATATATATTTATATTATATATATATATATATATATATATATATATAATAATTTATTCACCCTTTTTTTTAATATAATGAATCACAGATGGCGCTGTATTAAGACAATATCAACATAACCATGTTTCTACTGTAGCTTGTTTCGATAATTTTACATATATATATATATTTATTAATTATTTATTTATATATATATATATATATATATATATATGATATTATATATAATTATATAGATATATGTAACGGTAAAACGCCGGAAAACGCTTGTAAACAAATACATTTCGGACTTTCACCACGCACTTCGGTAAATGCTGTGAGTTTTCTGATTTTTTATAATTTTTTAAATCTTAACATTCTTTAATCACAACGATCCTGATGCTAATTATAATCATAATTAATTTACTAATTACTCATTCAAACTCGTGAAAATTAGTGATGCGATTTACATCCAACTTTCATAAATTCGAAAGATTGTCATTAATTAATCCCATCGTTCCTGATGCTAATTACGATACTAATTAGTTAGCTAATTAGTCATTCAAATTCGTTAAAATTAGTAAAATTGCGATTTCTCTAATTTTCATAAATTTGAGAGATTGTAATTTATCAATCACAACGATCCCGATGCTAATTAAAATCATAATTAGTTAATTAATTAGTCATTGAAATTCGTGAAAATTAGTAAAATTGTGAATTTTCTGATATTTATAAACTTGCCATCCTGATGCTAATTGAAATCATAATCGATTATCTAATTAGTCATTCATATCCGTGAAAATGATTAGAATTGCGAATTTAGTAGCATGTGTATCACGGGCCATATGTGAGATGAATATTCGTATTTGATAGTCGTAATTATCGCATTATGGTTTATGAGTTGGGAAGAGATAGTTTTAATACTTGGTTTCAAAATGAACAATAAAAGTTGATTGAGATTTCGTAGAAAAAAAAAGGACATCTTCCAAAAAGTCACAGGATGGCCAAAATGACGTGAAAATACGGGATGTTCCGAGAAATACAAGACGTATGGTCATCCTTAATATAACAGCATTGTCGTATTAATTGGAAAATTAATTTTAAAATTGCAATAAATGTATTTAAAGCCACTTATGACAACCGTGTGTAAATGCCATTGAAAATATAAATCAGCGTGTTTTTCATCTTTTCAGGAAAAGTAAAATGTTTGAAACAATTCGACGGGAACCACCAAATTTCACAGCATGTTATCAGCAGGGTAACCACGTGTCCCGTATTTTACGGGACATTCTTGTGCTTTCACGTAAATTTTATTGTCCCGACTTCATTTATGCAATTTTCACGTTCATTACAACGAAGCTAATTCGAATTTGAAAATTTTACTGAAACCGTAAATGAAGGTGATTTTTATAAACCGTAAAAAATAGTTTGATAATTACGACTATAATAATTATTAAATTCTCATCTCGCGTGTTTGCCCCATGCTCAGCATTTTTTCGGTTAATTACAGTTCAATTCACCGCGATTTCCACTGTCCCGTCATTTCTCGCCCCCTTTTTCAGAAATTTTAACACAGTTTGTAATTTTGCCAACATTCTCAGTGATATCCCGTATTTTTATTCATATAATTCTAGTTTTTCATATTTTTCTAACGAAATATGGTCATCGTGCCGTGATTTGATTAGGCGATGACAAGAACCGACACAAACAGATGTCGTGACAGTGATTACAGACGGGGTGAGATTGGGAGTTGGAGAAGAGTTTCGGGGTTTAGTTAAGACGGACGTATGTACACATGTTAGGATGGAGGTATGTTTTAATGGCACTAACGGAAATGAAGGCGTGGTCGCCTCAAGTTAGGGAAAAGATCTTATCTATCTCCTCCCTCGGGTTTGAACCCGGGAGCGTGACAGCAACCTTCTCGGTGGTAGACGATCATCTTACCACCGCGCCACTTACGCGCTATATGAAAGGACTGGTCGTCTTCTTGGACTTGATCTTGAGGATCTACTTTGACGTGTGTTTGGATCGCCGTTATGGTCTATGGTTCTCTCGTGTCAGATCAGCACCTCCTAGAGATAGAAGGCCTCCGCACGGGTTGCCATAAACGTCGTTCAGACTACCTAGCAAGTTTGCAACATTTTGAAACACAGCATTCTATTTCGTTTCTTGTTATTTTGGCGTAGAATCTTGCTGATTGGCTCACAAATACCGCACAGTGATTGCATGTTAGGCATAGAAATCGCCAATTCTGAGCCTGGTTATTTCTTTTCCGCACAACGATGAAACTGGCACAAGCAGGGAATTTTTTCACTGAATATAAATACGCAAATGGGAATAAAATAACAGTTTTTTCACTGTAGCACATGCGCTTTATTCAGGAATTTTACAACTGCTGTCAATTCCCGTTTTAACGAATACGGTTATAGTGAAAATCTCGTTTTAACGAAAAATTTTGTAGCCACCAAATACTAAAAAAATTCTCTAATTTTTTCACATTTCCGAGAAAGAATATTTCACTATTTTAATACAGTCCACGTTCGTTATAACGATGTCCTTCGTTCGACGGAAAACCGACGTTATACTGGAAGATCGTTATATCGAACGATCGTTATAGTTAAGATCGGAGGGGGGGGGGGGAGAATCAAGTACTTATGTAGGATGTCGAGGCTCTCAGAACGTTCTGTTTGAAGCCAATGCCAGGGTATTCCCCATGAGAGCCCCAGACTTTGGTTTTGATTAATTTCAATTTGCAAATTTTTCAATTTTCTTATAGGCCTATTGCTTTAAGTTTCCATATGATTCTTTCGAACTCCATATCTTTTCTCATCATCAATTTTGTTTCTAATTTCTCATGTACATTAGCAATTAAATTTCAGAACCCCTCCGGTGTCATTTTCTCTATCTTCCCTCTTCCTGACTATGTGCGGACAAAGTCAGAACATAAGCTTCCTCTATCCTATGCGAATTTTTCTTTCTTTCTAATTACAATTGCTGTACCTCGTACGTCCCAATATGTACGCATTCTTTGTGATCATTGCCTTTTGTGTCTATTGGAGGCTTCCTAACCGAACGTAGTACCCAATATCTTGTTTGTAATTGCATTTTTAATTGGGCTGCTGTATTCTTGAAATATATGACATCCATATTTTTTAGGGACATCTTTTTCTCAGCCACCTCGTTGGGCATTTGCCTGTTGTGGCGTTGCATTTGTATTTGTAAATGTAAAATGACGTTTCTGAAGGTGATAGCAATGGTAAAACCTGCACAGAAATCGAAAAAGCGGAAAGATGTGTAAACCAATTTTCTCTCCCCTTGCTTCAAATTTTTACTATAATATAAGACAATATGGAGTCATTAATTCTCATTTTCGCGCTTGAGAAGATATAAATAAAAAGCTGAAATTAATGTTATATTTAATGGATATCCAACTCAAAAGTTCATTATTTTACATTTAATTTTCTGGGCTTCGTATCTCTAAGTGAACGCAATATTTCGAAAATCAAAAATTAAATTAAATTTTTAAAATTATTGATGTGGCGGAAAAACTCACTAAATGTTCGCATTTCTGCGCTAAAATCGGCAATTTTAACATTGATCTCTACGGGGATCATCTAGTGTTTGTCCCTCAGACTGATGCTGGTGATGTCT
Source organism: Pholcus phalangioides (assembly GCF_987345545.1). NCBI lineage: Eukaryota > Metazoa > Arthropoda > Arachnida > Araneae > Pholcidae > Pholcus > Pholcus phalangioides. Next base: position 3,839,691 of record NW_028301624.1, on the reverse strand, counting down.
ATTCGAAAAGCCTCATTACCTAATTGGTGTGTTGTGTTTCTTTTTTTTACAGCTGCGCTATAAACAGAAATACCTTTCAGATGTTCACACAAGTAACTAAATGAGAGTGAGTGAGTGATGACATATTTACAGATCGCATGAGTGACCTGGACAAAGTTCCAGAACACTTAGAATACAATTAAAAGAAATATTACTCAAATTCCATCCCGGAATATTATCAAATTTGGAATCCGATTTCACAGAGATGTTAGTATTACTCAACCCCCCCCCCCCAAACTACATTTATTTAATGTAGCCCTTCATTTCCCCACCACTCCGTAATTTTTTGGAATTTCAGCAATGGTCGGTGACTTTGCAAAGTTATGACGTAATCACCAATTTTGTGACAGTTGGCATTGGAAATCTTGTGCCGTATTTCCGGCAAAATTATAATTATTCAATCGAGTTCAGATATACAGGGTGAATACTAGGGATAGCCCAGTACTTATACACGTGATTCCTTGTAAAAAAACTAATATGGAAATGTGTTTTCACACAATTGTTTGATTTTACCAATTTGATTTTACCTTAAGATTGGCAAGGGTTTGTCAGTTTGATTAAAACCTAGGTATATACCATACTGTCTAAAACACCAACTTCGAAAACCATACATGAAGAATGAAAATCAAAGTAAAGATAATGGGTCATATTAATAAAAAGAAGGAAATGCTTATAGTAATACTTGACTAATCCCACTAACGAAAACAAAACCGAGTCCATAATGGAAAAACTATATGGACAGAACAATAACTAGATGTAGCTGTTGCTTGCCTCATTGCAATGTGGAGGATAGTCCTGATCAGATGCAACTGTTTAAAGACTTCAGAGTGATTTAACCTTCTAAACTGTGAAGACTCATATATGAGTTCGAAGACAACTACCGTCATTTCGGCCTGAACTCATATATGAGTCCGAAGACAACTACCGTCATTTCGGCTCGAACTCATAAATCCGTTCGCCAAGAACCAGTTCCTTCCCCCGTCTCATTGTACGGTAAGTGACAGGTACACAGTGTACACATCCTTTCTTGATACTTCAGTTTAAAAATACCAATCAAAAAAATTCATGAGTGGCGAAACGATTGACCGTATGAGTGACCGAGAGACTGACCATATGAGTGATCAAGTAAATGAGTGAGTGGTTGACGGTATGAGTGACCAAGTAAGTGATCAAGCGAATGACCAAGTGATTGAACGTATGAGTGAACAAGTAAGTAAATGAGAGCGAGTGAGTGATGACATATTTACAGATCACATGAGTGACCTGGACAAAGTTCCAGACCACTTAGAATACAATTAAAAGAAATATTACTCAAATTCCATCCCGGAATATTATCAAATTTGGAATCCGATTTCAAAGAGATGTTGGTATTACTCAAACCCCCCCCCCCAAAACTACATTTATTTAATGTAGCCCTTCATTTCCCCACCACTCCGTAATTTTTTTGGAATTTCAGCAATGATCGGTGACTTTGCAAAGTTATGACGTAATCACCAATTTTGTAACAGTTGGCATTGGAAATCTTGTGCCGTATTTCCGGCAAAATTATAATAGAAAATGGCATGCGTATTTCTTATTACTTATAACTTTTACCGTTAGGCGTCCTATCGCTTATCGCGTTTCACCAGAAAGGGTGATCTCCACTACAGGAAACAGCCTTAGATGCTGAAAATCCTGAATAATAAAGTCACGTCAAGTCAATACCACAAATAGGGCCGGAGCCGTCACACTGCAACTTGTTGCAGTTGCAGTGTCTCAACGTTAAAGTTTTTTTATATATATTTATATTATATATATATATATATATATATATATATATAATAATTTATTCACCCTTTTTTTTAATATAATGAATCACAGATGGCGCTGTATTAAGACAATATCAACATAACCATGTTTCTACTGTAGCTTGTTTCGATAATTTTACATATATATATATATTTATTAATTATTTATTTATATATATATATATATATATATATATATGATATTATATATAATTATATAGATATATGTAACGGTAAAACGCCGGAAAACGCTTGTAAACAAATACATTTCGGACTTTCACCACGCACTTCGGTAAATGCTGTGAGTTTTCTGATTTTTTATAATTTTTTAAATCTTAACATTCTTTAATCACAACGATCCTGATGCTAATTATAATCATAATTAATTTACTAATTACTCATTCAAACTCGTGAAAATTAGTGATGCGATTTACATCCAACTTTCATAAATTCGAAAGATTGTCATTAATTAATCCCATCGTTCCTGATGCTAATTACGATACTAATTAGTTAGCTAATTAGTCATTCAAATTCGTTAAAATTAGTAAAATTGCGATTTCTCTAATTTTCATAAATTTGAGAGATTGTAATTTATCAATCACAACGATCCCGATGCTAATTAAAATCATAATTAGTTAATTAATTAGTCATTGAAATTCGTGAAAATTAGTAAAATTGTGAATTTTCTGATATTTATAAACTTGCCATCCTGATGCTAATTGAAATCATAATCGATTATCTAATTAGTCATTCATATCCGTGAAAATGATTAGAATTGCGAATTTAGTAGCATGTGTATCACGGGCCATATGTGAGATGAATATTCGTATTTGATAGTCGTAATTATCGCATTATGGTTTATGAGTTGGGAAGAGATAGTTTTAATACTTGGTTTCAAAATGAACAATAAAAGTTGATTGAGATTTCGTAGAAAAAAAAAGGACATCTTCCAAAAAGTCACAGGATGGCCAAAATGACGTGAAAATACGGGATGTTCCGAGAAATACAAGACGTATGGTCATCCTTAATATAACAGCATTGTCGTATTAATTGGAAAATTAATTTTAAAATTGCAATAAATGTATTTAAAGCCACTTATGACAACCGTGTGTAAATGCCATTGAAAATATAAATCAGCGTGTTTTTCATCTTTTCAGGAAAAGTAAAATGTTTGAAACAATTCGACGGGAACCACCAAATTTCACAGCATGTTATCAGCAGGGTAACCACGTGTCCCGTATTTTACGGGACATTCTTGTGCTTTCACGTAAATTTTATTGTCCCGACTTCATTTATGCAATTTTCACGTTCATTACAACGAAGCTAATTCGAATTTGAAAATTTTACTGAAACCGTAAATGAAGGTGATTTTTATAAACCGTAAAAAATAGTTTGATAATTACGACTATAATAATTATTAAATTCTCATCTCGCGTGTTTGCCCCATGCTCAGCATTTTTTCGGTTAATTACAGTTCAATTCACCGCGATTTCCACTGTCCCGTCATTTCTCGCCCCCTTTTTCAGAAATTTTAACACAGTTTGTAATTTTGCCAACATTCTCAGTGATATCCCGTATTTTTATTCATATAATTCTAGTTTTTCATATTTTTCTAACGAAATATGGTCATCGTGCCGTGATTTGATTAGGCGATGACAAGAACCGACACAAACAGATGTCGTGACAGTGATTACAGACGGGGTGAGATTGGGAGTTGGAGAAGAGTTTCGGGGTTTAGTTAAGACGGACGTATGTACACATGTTAGGATGGAGGTATGTTTTAATGGCACTAACGGAAATGAAGGCGTGGTCGCCTCAAGTTAGGGAAAAGATCTTATCTATCTCCTCCCTCGGGTTTGAACCCGGGAGCGTGACAGCAACCTTCTCGGTGGTAGACGATCATCTTACCACCGCGCCACTTACGCGCTATATGAAAGGACTGGTCGTCTTCTTGGACTTGATCTTGAGGATCTACTTTGACGTGTGTTTGGATCGCCGTTATGGTCTATGGTTCTCTCGTGTCAGATCAGCACCTCCTAGAGATAGAAGGCCTCCGCACGGGTTGCCATAAACGTCGTTCAGACTACCTAGCAAGTTTGCAACATTTTGAAACACAGCATTCTATTTCGTTTCTTGTTATTTTGGCGTAGAATCTTGCTGATTGGCTCACAAATACCGCACAGTGATTGCATGTTAGGCATAGAAATCGCCAATTCTGAGCCTGGTTATTTCTTTTCCGCACAACGATGAAACTGGCACAAGCAGGGAATTTTTTCACTGAATATAAATACGCAAATGGGAATAAAATAACAGTTTTTTCACTGTAGCACATGCGCTTTATTCAGGAATTTTACAACTGCTGTCAATTCCCGTTTTAACGAATACGGTTATAGTGAAAATCTCGTTTTAACGAAAAATTTTGTAGCCACCAAATACTAAAAAAATTCTCTAATTTTTTCACATTTCCGAGAAAGAATATTTCACTATTTTAATACAGTCCACGTTCGTTATAACGATGTCCTTCGTTCGACGGAAAACCGACGTTATACTGGAAGATCGTTATATCGAACGATCGTTATAGTTAAGATCGGAGGGGGGGGGGGGAGAATCAAGTACTTATGTAGGATGTCGAGGCTCTCAGAACGTTCTGTTTGAAGCCAATGCCAGGGTATTCCCCATGAGAGCCCCAGACTTTGGTTTTGATTAATTTCAATTTGCAAATTTTTCAATTTTCTTATAGGCCTATTGCTTTAAGTTTCCATATGATTCTTTCGAACTCCATATCTTTTCTCATCATCAATTTTGTTTCTAATTTCTCATGTACATTAGCAATTAACATTTTACAATTTTTCTAAACTACACCGCTTATTTCAGCTGCCTCCGAGCTAGTATTGGTGAGTTTCGACAAAAAGAAATTAATTTTGCAATATAATGGACATTTTTCAATATATTGTTAGGTATATACACAGCTGCCTTAGATACTATACTCTATACTATACTTATAGACACTGTACTTGGATATCTCGTTTTAACGAAAAATTTTGTAGCCACCAAATAAATTTACATAGGAACAATGTAAGAAAATCTGGAACCTTCATAACGAAATGTTCATATTACGGAGTGATTTCTCTGGTCTCTTGGAGTTCATTATAACAAGATTCGACAGTATAATCGAAATTATGCAAATACTTATCGCTCTAACAGAATTATCGCTAGCTTCATGGGAAATATAGAAAGAGTGTTTTGTACGGTTTTTTTCGCATGTTAAGACTGAAAAAATACGCTGCCGCTTTTGTATTACAACATCATGTTTTATCGTGGAATTTTCCTATTTTTGGCTCTGCTTGCTCTGATCTAAAACGCATGATCAAAGAATACAAAAAATACCTCACAGTCTACAGATAATTCCATTCAATTTATTTAATATGCAAGAATGAATATATACTTAGTATCCGACATTTTCAGTAAAAGTTGATTGAAGTAAAGCAAACGTCAAATTTGAAATGTCTCTAATGTAATTCGTAAAACAAAAAGCGTCCCCGAATTCAGGGAAATATTCGAGATTCGAATCAGCTAATTCAATCGAGTTCAGATATACAGGGTGAATACTAGGGATAGCCCAGTACTTATACACGTGATTCCTTGTAAAAAAACTAATATGGAAATGTGTTTTCACACAATTGTTTGATTTTACCATTAAGGAGAGAAATTGATTGATTTGAAATTGACAAGCTTTAAAAATTGACTACACTTCCAAATCTTGCCACATTCACCGAACATATAGCGTCTCGAGGTACGGGCGGCCCCACCAAGTGATGATGCTGACGTCACAGTGCTCGATAATGGCCGGATATGATGGCCACGCATTCGCTGTTGTTATACATACGCTATTCTAAACCATTATTTTTTAATGTTTTAGATTTATTATTTTCTGTTTTTAATACTGGTTCGTGGACGCCGACTAGATATTCCCGTCTTTGTGAAATTTTAAAGATTTATTTTATCATTGCTATTATCGGGCTCAGAAAGGTTGAACTCACTCTAAGACTGCGCACATAGTGAGGCGATCTAGAGGTACGGGAAAGCAAAATATAGATTAGCGAGGAAAATACAGTTGTATTATTATTTCTACACCGCACAATCTCGAGACAAACGACAGAAACGACGGTGCGCGACTTGAACTAACGAGTTTGTTTTCACCTCGATCTTTTGATTTTCGCTATCTGCTGATCGGTCCGTTTTGTCCCCTTTTTAATTTTACCTCTCTTTAAGAAAAAAGTGCTTCTACGGAAGGATCATCATCATCATCATCATCATACCCTTACATTTCAGAACCCCTCCGGTGTCATTTTCTCTATCTTCCCTCTTCCTGACTATGTGCGGACAAAGTCAGAACATAAGCTTCCTCTATCCTATGCGAATTTTTCTTTCTTTCTAATTACAATTGCTGTACCTCGTACGTCCCAATATGTACGCATTCTTTATGACCATTGCCTTTTCTGTCTATTGGAGGCTTCCTAACCGAACGTAGTACCCAATATATTGTTTGTAATTGCATTTTTCATTGGGCTGCTGTATTCTTGAAATATATGACATCCATATTTTTTATGGGCATCTTTTTCTCAGCCACCTCGTTGGGCATTTGCCTGTTGTGGCGTTGCATTTGTATTTGTAAATGTAAAATGTTAATTATTTATATATATATATATATATATATATGATATTATATATAATTATATAGATATATGTAACGGTAAAACGCCGGAAAACGCTTGTAAACAAATACATTTCGGACTTTCACCACGCACTTCGGTAAATGCTGTGAGTTTTCTGATTTTTTATAATTTTTTAAATCTTAACATTCTTTAATCACAACGATCCTGATGCTAATTAAAATCATAATTAACTAATTACTCATTCAAACTCGTGAAAATTAGTGATGCGATTTACATCCAACTTTCATAAATTCGAACGATTGTCATTAATTAATCCCATCGTTCCTGATGCTAATTACGATACTAATTAGTCAGCTAATTAGTCAATCAAATTCGTTAAAATTAGTAAAATTGCGATTTTTATAATTTTCATAAATTTGAGAGATTGTCATTTATCAATCGCAACGATCCCGATGCTAATTAAAATCATAATTAGTTAATTAATTAGTCATTGAAATTCGTGAAAATTAGTAAAATTGTGAATTTTCTGATATTTATAAACTTGCCATCCTGATGCTAATTGAAATCATAATCGATTATCTAATTAGTCATTGAAATTCGTGAAAATGATTAGAATTGCGAATTTAGTAGCATGTGTATCACGGGCCATATGTGAGATGAATATTCGTATTTGATAGTCGTAATTATCGCATTATGGTTTATGAGTTGGGAAGAGATAGTTTTAATACTTGATTTCAAAATGAACAATAAAAGTTGATTGAGATTTCGTAGAAAAAAAAAGGGACATCTTCCAAAAAGTCACAGAATGGCCAAAATGACGTGAAAATACGGGATGTTCCGAGAAATACGAGACGTATGGTCATCCTTAATATAACAGCATTGTCGTATTAATTGGAAAATTAATTTTAAAATTGCAATAAATGTATTTAAAGCCACTTATGACAAACGTGTGGAAATGCCATTGAAAATATAAATCAGCGTGTTTTTCATCTTTTCAGGAAAAGTAAAATGTTTGAAACAATTCGACGGGAACCACCAAATTTCACAGCATGTTATCAGCAGGGTAACCACGTGTCCCGTATTTTACGGGACATTCTCGTGCTTTCACGTAAATTTTATTGTCCCGACTTCATTTATGCAATTTTCACGTTCATTACAACGAAGCTAATTCGAATTTGAAAATTTTACTGAAACCGTAAATGAAGGTGATTTTTATAAATCGTAAAAAATAGTTTGATAATTACGACTATAATAATTATTAAATTCTCATCTCGCGTGTTTGCCCCATGCTCAGCATTTTTTCGGTTAATTACAGTTCAATTCACCGCGATTTCCACTGTCCCGTCATTTCTCGCCCCCTTTTTCAGAAATTTTAACACAGTTTGTAATTTTGCCAACATTCTCAGTGATATCCCGTATTTTTATTCATATAATTCTAGTTTTTCACATTTTTCTAACGAAATATGGTCATCGTACCGTGATTTGATTAGGCGATGACAAGAACCGACACAAACAGATGTCGTGACAGTGATTACAGACGGGGTGAGATTGGGAGTTGGAGAAGAGTTTCGGGGTTTAGTTAAGACGGACGTATGTACACATGTTAGGATGGAGGTATGTTTTAATGCCACTAACGGAAATGAAGGCGTGGTCGCCTCAAGTTAGGGAAAAGATCTTATCTATCTCCTACCCTCGGGTTTGAACCCGGGAGCGTGACAGCAACCTTCTCGGTGGTAGACGATCATCTTACCACCGCGCCACTAACGCGCTATATGAAAGGACTGGTCGTCTTCTTGGACTTGATCTTGAGGATCTACTTTGACGTGTGTTTGGATCGCCGTTATGGTCTATGGTTCTCTCGTGTCAGATCACCACCTCCTAGAGATAGAAGGCCTCCGCACGGGTTGCCATAAACGTCGTTCAGACTACCTAGCAAGTTTGCAACATTTTGAAACACAGCATTCTATTTCGTTTCTTGTTATTTTGGCGTAGAATCTTGCTGATTGGCTCACAAATACCGCACAGTGATTGCATGTTAGGCATAGAAATCGCCAATTCTGAGCCTGGTTATTTCTTTTCCGCACAACGATGAAACTGGCACAAGCAGGGAATTTTTTCACTGAATATAAATACGCAAATGGGAATAAAATAACAGTTTTTTCACTGTAGCACATGCGCTTTATTCAGGAATTTTACAACTGCTGTCAATTCCCGTTTTAACGAATACGGTTATAGTGAAAATCTCGTTTTAACGAAAAATTTTGTAGCCACCAAATACTAAAAAAATTCTCTAATTTTTTCACATTTCCGAGAAAGAATATTTCACTATTTTAATACAGTCCACGTTCGTTATAACGATGTCCTTCGTTCGACGGAAAACCGACGTTATACTGGAAGATCGTTATATCGAACGATCGTTATAGTTAAGATCGGAGGGGGGGGGGGAGAATCAAGTACTTATGTAGGATGTCGAGGCTCTCAGAACGTTCTGTTTGAAGCCAATGCCAGGGTATTCCCCATGAGAGCCCCAGACTTTGGTTTTGATTAATTTCAATTTGCAAATTTTTCAATTTTCTTATAGGCCTATTGCTTTAAGTTTCCATATGATTCTTTCGAACTCCATATCTTTTCTCATCATCAATTTTGTTTCTAATTTCTCATGTACATTAGCAATTAACATTTTACAATTTTTCTAAACTACACCGCTTATTTCAGCTGCCTCCGAGCTAGTATTGGTGAGTTTCGACAAAAAGAAATTAATTTTGCAATATAATGGACATTTTTCAATATATTGTTAGGTATATACACAGCTGCCTTAGATACTATACTCTATACTATACTTATAGACACTGTACTTGGATATCTCGTTTTAACGAAAAATTTTGTAGCCACCAAATAAATTTACATAGGAACAATGTAAGAAAATCTGGAACCTTCATAACGAAATGTTCATATTACGGAGTGATTTCTCTGGTCTCTTGGAGTTCATTATAACAAGATTCGACAGTATAATCGAAATTATGCAAATACTTATCGCTCTAACAGAATTATCGCTAGCTTCATGGGAAATATAGAAAGAGTGTTTTGTACGGTTTTTTTCGCATGTTAAGACTGAAAAAATACGCTGCCGCTTTTGTATTACAACATCATGTTTTATCGTGGAATTTTCCTATTTTTGGCTCTGCTTGCTCTGATCTAAAACGCATGATCAAAGAATACAAAAAATACCTCACAGTCTACAGATAATTCCATTCAATTTATTTAATATGCAAGAATGAATATATACTTAGTATCCGACATTTTCAGTAAAAGTTGATTGAAGTAAAGCAAACGTCAAATTTGAAATGTCTCTAATGTAATTCGTAAAACAAAAAGCGTCCCCGAATTCAGGGAAATATTCGAGATTCGAATCAGCTAATTCAATCGAGTTCAGATATACAGGGTGAATACTAGGGATAGCCCAGTACTTATACACGTGATTCCTTGTAAAAAAACTAATATGGAAATCTGTTTTCACACAATTGTTTGATTTTACCATTAAGGAGAGAAATTGATTGATTTGAAATTGACAAGCTTTAAAAATTGACTACACTTCCAAATCTTGCCACATTCACCGAACATATAGCGTCTCGAGGTACGGGCGGCCCCACCAAGTGATGATGCTGACGTCACAGTGCTCGATAATGGCCGGATATGATGGCCACGCATTCGCTGTTGTTATACATACGCTATTCTAAACCATTATTTTTTAATGTTTTAGATTTATTATTTTCTGTTTTTAATACTGGTTCGTGGACGCCGACTAGATATTCCCGTCTTTGTGAAATTTTAAAGATTTATTTTATCATTGCTATTATCGGGCTCAGAAAGGTTGAACTCACTCTAAGACTGCGCACATAGTGAGGCGATCTAGAGGTACGGGAAAGCAAAATATAGATTAGCGAGGAAAATACAGTTGTATTATTATTTCTACACCGCACAATCTCGAGACAAACGACAGAAACGACGGTGCGCGACTTGAACTAACGAGTTTGTTTTCACCTCGATCTTTTGATTTTCGCTATCTGCTGATCGGTCCGTTTTGTCCCCTTTTTAATTTTACCTCTCTTTAAGAAAAAAGTGCTTCTACGGAAGGATCATCATCATCATCATCATCATACCCTTACATTTCAGAACCCCTCCGGTGTCATTTTCTCTATCTTCCCTCTTCCTGACTATGTGCGGACAAAGTCAGAACATAAGCTTCCTCTATCCTATGCGAATTTTTCTTTCTTTCTAATTACAATTGCTGTACCTCGTACGTCCCAATATGTACGCATTCTTTATGACCATTGCCTTTTCTGTCTATTGGAGGCTTCCTAACCGAACGTAGTACCCAATATATTGTTTGTAATTGCATTTTTCATTGGGCTGCTGTATTCTTGAAATATATGACATCCATATTTTTTATGGGCATCTTTTTCTCAGCCACCTCGTTGGGCATTTGCCTGTTGTGGCGTTGCATTTGTATTTGTAAATGTAAAATGACGATTCTGAAGGTGATAGCAATGGTAAAACCTGCACAGCAATCGAAAAAGCGGAAAGATGTGTAAACCAATTTTCTCTCCCCTTGCTTCAAATTTTTACTATAATATAAGACAATATGGAGTCATTAATTCTCATTTTCGCGCCTGAGAAGATATAAATAAAAAGCTGAAATTAATGTTATATAGAATGGATATCCAACTCAAAAATTCATTATTTTACATTTAACTTTCTGGGCTTCGTATCTCGAAAAACTCACTAAATTTTCGCATTTCTACGCTAAAATCGGCAATTTTAACATTGATCTCTACGGGGATCATCTAGTGTTTGTCCCTCAGACTGATGCTGGTGATGTCTATTCGAAAAGCCTCATTATCAAATTGGTGTGTTGTGTTTCTTTTTTTTACAGCTGCGCTATAAACAGAAATACCTTTCAGATGTTAATCACATTATCGGAACCATTATCGAGAGAACTGATGCTCTTCTTTTCCGTCATCTCGATCAGAAAACTGCGGTCGCGAGAAAAAAACCCTTACGCATACGCAAGTGGAGTGAGTGGTGGAGTCATTTTGGCCTCACAGATGCTTTGATCAATAATAAAACGTACAATTTTGAAAAAAGTAGGAAATGATGTAATAGAAGTCCTGAAAACTTTTTCAAAAATCGGAGTGCCGCTATCTTCAGTCAATGCAGTCTTTGTAGCGCTTTTACGAAAGTGTTTGACAATGGTGCATTGTCTTTGAATATATATGAAGAAATCTGACGCATAAAACCATTCGAAATGAAGAAATCGCACCTGTTCATTTGACGAATAAAACAAGTATAATCATTAATCATTATATAATCATTATTGCGTTTAATTTTCATTTATTTTTCAGACACAGATCGTGTTTGTTCTTCCCTGAAATCCTTTAGAAGCATCCATTTCCACTCTTTTAACGTTGATTTCAAGTTAAGGGAAAAATGGCTTCAACAACCGAACGCTTCAAGATACAAACATTATATCAAGTCATGGTGTGCTTTATTTGCATTCTGAATGTAAGTTTTGGTTCTTCTTTTTATACTTTTATTAAATTAACCAACTATTTTTTAGCATTTCATGTATCCAGTGTTAACAAAAATTTCCCAGACCACCTCATTAATAAAATGTTATTCAATAAAAATTTGAATCTCACAATTCAAATTTTTAGTGTGCATAAATTTTTGAAATATTCATATACAATTACATAACATTTATTAACATAACGCACGGTACTTAGAAAAAAAATGGCGGCAAAATATAATAATTTAATCCATAGGGCTGCCTGGAAGGACGTTATGTCCCTTGGAGTCCAATATGACTATTTATTGTGTTCATGTGTTGTTCTTTCCATGTGCTTTTGTTCTGTCTTTTATATGTATTTTGTGCTTGTTTTTGCAAATAAAAAAAATGTTTTCCACAGTTGGTTCAACGATGAATTCAGGAAAAGAAAATTCAACTTCCTCTGCTGCGAATCGAACCTACGTCCTCTCACATGCCGGGTAAGTGCACCAGACCACTTCACTACAAAGACAACGAGCCTCAAGTGGGTATGAGTCCGATTCCCTGCACATATGCGGTTTAATTTTTCATCCTAAATTGATCTTCGCAAACCAGCTATTGAAATATTCGAATGAATAGCGGAAAGTCCAATCATCTCCGGATAAGTCACCATCTGGTGACAATGTCAGTATTTTTGGGCCATTGACTGAGTTAGGTCTGGCTGCCCAAGTACGGTCTCGTTCCTCGCTTACAAGCTCAACGGAAAGCGATGCGCTGCCTTTGTAGCAAAGTGGTCAATGCGCGATCCCGGCATGCGAGAGTGCGCAAGCTCAATTCCCCGCAGAAGCTGTTGAATATTCTTTTCCTGAATCCTTCTCCGCATCAACCAGCTGTGGGAAACTTCTCACGAATAACAGACAAGAATGACGGGATCTTCGAAAATCTCAAGAACTTGAGAAATGTGCAAAGTACTAGTACGTGGCAATAGTCTTCCCGTGCAATCAAATTAATGATGGAATAATAAAATTGATTGTGCAGCATTACTTGAATTAACGCTGCATTAATCCAAATAAAACTTCAATAATCAGATTATGACTCCAAGACAAAATGGCGGATCTAGAGCTCGATGTAGGGAGGGGTGATTTTTAAGCTTCCTCCATACTTGGCACAGTCCTGTTTTCAAAGAAACCCTTTCGCATATACAGTCGAACCCCGACATTCAACACCGCTGTTTGTTTCAGAATTCTGGCGCTATAACGAGTTTTGGGTAATATTGGATCACGGTTTCAACGCATGTACAGCCTAGAAATGCAAGATTTGTTCACTGAAAATTTCTGGCGATAAGCGGGTCTTGGCGCGCCATCGGGGCTCTATAATGGGGTTCTACCGCATTTTACTTTTAACGTTCAAAAAGGTTCGAGACGTAATTCATGACATTGCATCTGAATGAATACATGAAGGAATGAACGCCAGAACTTTGCCACTGGACTTATCCCGTTGCCGAGATCTCTTCCAGCCCAGCTTCGTGGCGGAGTCTGGAGTTGAATGAATACAGATGCAACCTGTTTATTTTTTCTGTTTCTTCGAAATAACTACTCTGCGCAATTATGCACTTTTGCCATTGTTCATAACAAAGGTGTAATTGTGGATTGCAAGACATTTTTATTTTTTCTCACATCCTCCAATGCCATCATCGCTGCACTTGTTCGGATCCTGAGAATATTTATCCCTTTAGTAAATTATTTACCCGAGGAAAAAGGGAAAAGTCACGTGGGACAGATCAGGGGGAATAAGCTGGTTGTGGAAGTGTAGAAGTGTGATGTTTTGACAGGTAATCTGACAATAGGTGGGACCTACAAGCCGTCGCATTGTCTTGATGGAGGACTCACGGGTCCCTCCTGGTGCCAGATTACCTGTCAGCGCCCGAGTGGCATGGTGGTAAGATGCTCGTCTACCATCGTGAAGGTTGTTGTCAGGGTCCCGGGTTCGGACCCAAGGGAGGATATAGATAAGATATCTTCCCTAACGAACTCGAGGCGACAGCGCCTTCGCTTCCAGCTCATCTCACTAATGGCAGTAAATTGCAATATAGCGATATGGCCAGAGTTGGTGTTTGGTAAAGTAGTAGATTACCTGTCAAAAAATCACATTAGGATAGTTTTACAATCAGCTTATTCCACTGATTTTGCCTCATGTGTCTATTTCTCCTTTTCTTAGATAAAGAATTTAAGGGGGCAAAACGATTCTCAGGTTGCCGCACTTCAGGAAAAAACAGCGAGAAGCGACGAAAGCACTGGAGGGTTTGGGAAGTAAATTGCAATCTGCAAATACATCTTTGTATGAAAAATGGCAAAAATGCATAATTTCACGTTGCAGTTACTCCCAAGGGGAACATTAAATAAATAAATAGTTTCTATCTGTATTCATTCTTCCACAATAATATGTCTCGGAACGTTTTCAACGTAATATTAGTTGTAGGATATATGATGTGCTTGAAGTCCATTCAAGTTGAATGTTAGAAGCATGTTGATGGTCCACCGTATGATATTCTTCTATTTTTGCAGATTTCGCAAGATTCAAACGTCTCAAACGCAACCAAATCGGACTTCCCCGTTGGACAACCGCCCGTTCCGAAGACTGACCACATCAACGACGAGCGTCGTAAGAGTGCATTTCCTTTTTGCTCTTCCTTTAGAAAGAAATCGAATTTTTCGATGGCGGTAAAATGCGAGTTCGAAATTTTTTTGTTTTTCGCTCTGAGATCGTCATGCCTTTTTCATTCAGTGAAGGAATTGGTTTCGTTTTACTGTTGCAGGACCTTTTTGTCCGTGTTCTAAGACGGACCATATGTATGGTAGATTTGACCCTGGTGAAGGGGTGTTATCGTCTGCGGTAAGTTTTGTCTTCCTGCATTCAATTCGAAGTTATAGTTAATGAAATCAAAAATCGTAATTTATAACAAGGGTGCTCAGCCTTCACGAGAATACGGGACACTTAGATGGTTTTAAAACATGTCGCGGGGCCCTTAAGAGAAATGTAAGTGTGTCGTGGGCCACTTTAGGAACCAGCGAATGTGCCGCGGGCCACTCAAATGATGCGGAACTGCACAGCGCGCCACTTCGATGATCTGTAAATGTACGTTTGGTTCATTTTTACAAAGGTAAGTTTGAGGTCGTGGGCCACACCAGATGACGCCGAAGGCCTTACTCGCTGCTCAGGCTATGGGTTGAGCATGCATGCAACGGCGAGCTATAGAAACTGTAATACCAGTCGAGGCCCAGGCTCTGTCCCATAAGGGATATAAGCCTCTTACTTCGAGGGGTTGGACCACGCTGGAGCTATAGAAACTGGTCCTCCATATTAAGTTGAGACAAGTTGAGCTGAAATCTAACTTTTATATTTAGTTAGGTATGTTTTAATGAAAATGAAATTAATCACTTTGAATTACAAGTTTCTCATTCTCACAAGGTTTTCATTGAGTTCATGAGACCATCGGAGAAATCACCGGATAGCTATTATGAGTACAGTCGATGCGGTGGGACATTAGTCACGGACAGACATGTGTTGACAGCTGGTCGTTGTTTTGCGAGGTAAGTATGTAGACGCATTGCTATTATTCTGATTCAACTTCACATTTATTAGTTGAATGTTCGAAAAAATTCTCTAATTTTTTCACATTTCCGAGAAAGAAAATTTCACTATTTTAATACAGTCCACGTTCGTTATAACGATGTCCTTCGTTCGACGGAAAACCGACGTTATACTGGAAGATCGTTATAGTTAAGATCGGGGGGGGGGGGGGAATCAAGTACTTATGTAGGATGTCGAGGCTCTCAGAACGTTCTGTTTGAGGCCAATGCCAGGGTGTTCAGCCACCGATGAGAGCCCCAGACTTTGGTTTTGATTAATTTCAATTTGCAAATTTTGCAATTTTCTTATAGGCCTATTGCTTTCAGTTTCCATATGATTCATTCGAACTCCATATCTTTTCTCATCATCAATTTTGTAGAACAAACAGAAATTAATTTTGCAATATAATAGACATTTTTCAGCACATTGTTAGGTATATACCAGCTGCCTTAGACACTATACTCTATACTACACTTATAGACACTGTACTTGGACACTATACTTTAAATTTTGAATTTTGATGCTGTGTTTTCTGTCGAATGTTTAATTTTCTTTTTGATTTTTCATATATATATATGTACAGGGTCATTCGAAACTCAAACTTCGGGGGGGGGGGGGTAGAAAACACAAAAGAATGCGTGGTCTAACATGAAACGCAAACGCGCTTGCGCGTTTCGAAACGGACTCTCCGCAAACTTTAAAACGGCATTCCTGTTGAAATTTATCGGGCGAAAGAGAGAAAGCCATGCATGCAGATGTAACCTGGGGAAATACGTCAAGTATTTTCATACTGGAATGCAATTCTGCTTTTCCATTATCCCGTACGTTACAACTGTTAGAATACAGTTTCACGCAGGAATAACTACATAGGGCTGGCGTCCGCACCTTTTATTCACTGTGACGCAGATTTACATACGATTTTTTTCTTCTTCTTCCCCAGGTTACATTCGCATGTAACCTGGTGTTCTCTTTCTCCCGATAAATTTCAACAGGAATGCCGTTTTAACGTTTGCGGAGCGGCCGTTTCGAAACGCGCAAGCGCGTTTCATGTTAGACCATGCATTCTTTGACGACGATTGTCTGCATTGGTGTGTACTATCACCTACCTCTTAATGTTTTTCCCATCTTTTCTGGATCACCCTGTATACTTAACTAGAAATTATACAAGTGAAAAAAATTGGAACAAAGACAAAGAAAATTGGAACAAGAATTCGTCATTGTTCCATTAACTCTTTGTTTGTTCGTCTTTTTTGTCTTTGTTCCAGTTTTCCACTTGTATAAATAATTTATAAAGGCATACAGGGTGTTCTGTTAATGGACCGACAAACTCAGAGGGTTGTTAGTAGGCATCCAGAGGAAGAACGAAAATTGAAACAGACAACTATTCGCTACACGAGTATCGTCTATATCAGCGGTTCTCAACCTTTTTTGACTCGCGGAGCCCTTTTCGTATATAATTTCTATGGCGGAGCCCTTTTTTGTACATAATTTTTATGACAGAACCTTGTAGTCCTCTCTTATTTACTTATCTATCAAATTTACTGATTCATTCTATTTTCCTCGAGTTGCCGCGGAGCCCCTGGGAGTTGCACAACCGGGCTCCCGGAGCACCGGTTGAGAACCGCTGGTCTATATAAAAGCATTTCTGGTATCTTCGAGTACGTCCGGGAAATCGTTTTTACGCCGTTGTAGACTCCGCAATGACGTCAGCGACCACCACTTCCAACAGCTCTTGTAATAATTAATCAAATAAATCTTTTTGTTGCTATTACATTGTACTTTTTGTCGTTCCAGCGTGACGTCGAAACCTGCACGCGTTTTTCGCGATTTTCACCCTCGCAACCGTGGTTTGCGACACCATGTTCCATTGAAAATTTTTGTTCCTCTTGATGTCTACTAACAACCCTCTGAGTTTGTCGGTCCATTAACAGAATACCCTGTATATATTTATTTACATACGATCATCATGAACCATCAAACTTATGCTGCTGTTGGCAACTTTTCCAAATCGGCGTTGTAAGGAGGTTTATTGCAACACACAAAAACTAACTATACCGAAATCATCAACTCTTCGGTGATCACGTGATACCAAAATACCGATTTTATTAGACGCCCTCGAAAGAACTGAACAATGCGGCGCGTTTATTGGAAATGTATTGCAAATACAATATATTGAATGATATTTCGACCGAAATATCAAAAGATATCCCTGCAGCGATTTCCAAAATTTCCTCAAAAATTATTGCAGAAAGACAACAGGGTTAACACATGAAAAATATCGTAAATACAGTGTATGGCCCAAAGTAAAATAAATGGCATACCTAGGGTGTTCACGTAGTTTAAATACCTTTTTTTCCTAGTTGAAAGTAAGTATGTTTATATGGCCAACGGCTTACAAATTATTTAAAGTGAAACGGACTCAAGTTTCTCCCAGTATATGATTTTTAATTGTACTTTTCTTCATACCAAATGCCAGTTTTATGCTTGGAGATCACACCATTTCGAGAATCGTAGGAAAGAATGTTTCGGGCGATAGCCCAGAGATAACAAGGACATCCGCCAAATACATTCTCCATCCGGATTATGATCAAACAAGAACCGAGAACGACATCGCCCTGATCGAGTTTGAAGAACCCCTCAACTTTGGACTCATTACGACACGCGGAATCATTGCCAGAACAGCCAGGATGTCTCTTCGACATTTTACGATGGAGACCGGGGCCGTGCTCACCGCAATTGGTTGGGATCAAAAATATAATAATGGTATATTTTTATTTTACTTATTTGTTACACGGAGATGAAAAGATAACCGCTTTTTCTTTAGTACAAATTAATTCTTTTCAAGCTCAATGGAGCGCCTACGTACAACATTATAAATATTCAATCATTACACTTCACTCACTATTTGAAGTATAGATGACAGCACTGAAATATCACACACAACACTAGCTACACACTCAGACTGTTAGGTGCACTCACTTTGTTCCAGGCTCTGCCACGAAAGCTGGGCTGGAAGAGACCTCGGCAACGGGATAAGTCCAGTGGCGGAGCCCCTGGGATTCATTTACATTTTTCTCAGTAATGTATCGTCTTAGACTTGCAGAGACGGCATCTTCTTCTATCATGACTACCACCTTTCCGTATGTTTTTGTGATTTCTTCCATCGCACATCACAGCATTTGGCAAACCGTTGTTCGATGTTCTACCCTTTCTCACATCGGGAGTAACTTTGGTTGATGTTCGGCCGTCATCTGTGACTTGTACAGGTGACTTCATATATGTTCGAGCTACTTCCGACTTGAGATCAGTCTGACGTATTTTGGAACTGTTTGCTAATCTTTCCATGCGTTTACAATCGCGCTGTCGATTCCTATGATTAAATGTGGCCACCACAACTTTTTTTTCCTCAAATTTGTACATGGTAATTGGAAACTGCATTGCCGTGCAAGTCCACGCCTCCCATTTCGTTTGTTGTATTTCTGAACAATGATTGGTTTAGGTACCACGTCTTTGAGATCTTATCGCTTCACTGCTCCCACGGATTCCGGTTCGCGGTAGTTTGACATCATGCTTACTACAGAATTGTCATGCCACCGAACAACAGAAATAGATTGCTTTTTGCCCCAAGCGCAATCGGAAGCGTGCCTTGGGTTTCACTTGCCAGCGTTTTTGTAAAAAAGCAGAATACAACAATGCGAACCAGTCATATCACGCAAAAACATGTCACTGCTTGTCATAACGTGCAGTACGTAGATTTGCAGGAGGTGTTCCCAAAGTTCGGCTTACACAACATTGCTTACAGAGGTAGAGAAAATGTACAAAAAAAAGCAAACGGAATAATTGTTTTGAGTTTATTTAGTCATTGAGAAGTGACTCTTGAATCAAATAATGATTGAACAAAATTTCAATTTTAAGAATTTTTTCAGTCGGTGAAAAAAGTTGTAAAACTGAAGTCCCGCCATTGTTTTGAATAATCCAATAAGTCAACAATATATTGTTACAAATCACAAAAAATAGTACACTCTAAAGACTAAATATTTACAAAAAAAATTGGCAGCACTCAGTTTTAACAACATTATTTAAGGCACATAGAAATTGGGAAAGAAAATGTTGTGTCTATTCATTTTTAGGGCTTAATTGGTTAAAATTATTCATAAAATGATGATTCTGATTCTAAATGATTTGCAAATGAAAGGAGTATAAGCAACAGCTTCGATGGCGCGATCGGTAAAGGTATGGCGTGAGATATAGAGGGTCGAATGACGCACGGACTAGGTTCGAGTCCGACCTGCGCAGGAAAGGCGCACTTTTTAAATTGGGTTGCTATATTTTTGAAATATATGACATCCATATTTTTTTATGGGCATCTTTTTCTCAGCCACCTCGTTGGGCATTTTGCCTGTTGTGGCCTTGTATTGGAATTAAAAGGACAAAAATCATTTAAACCACAAAAAGTTCGAAAAAATTATTATTCTGGTACACAAAGCTAATAAACTACCTTGGTATTTGCGTTGCGAACCTCTCGAGATACCGTATAACAGTTTCGTTTTGAATACATACCGCGGGTTTGGTGCCAAGATCGGAAAATTTATTGAAACCACAGTAGAGTACCGCGGGGCGCGCTAGCCCAGGTCGATAAGACACTCGCCTAAAGTATCAAAGGATGTTTATAGAGGCGTCGCTAATTCGATACCCGGTTCGTCCTTGTCAGAAAACTTTCCTGACACAGGGGTACAACAGAAACGGTGACATGACCGCAGAAAAAACTGTTACCGCAGGGAGTTCCCCCCCCCCCTATCGAGGGGTTAGCGCACCAACCTCTCGATGAGTACAAAAAACAAGCGTGGATCATTGGATTTTTTTTCAACGAGATCTCTCCGTAGACCTCAAGAACACCGAATCATTCTGAATACTGTACATCCTAAGATACGCGCGTACAAATCCAGTATCTTGAGATGATTTAAAATCACACCAGAAAAAGAAACGGACAACAGAAATTATGTTCTTTGAGACATAATCACCGAAAATTATTGGACACCCCCTTCTACTTCTGCCAAACAAAGCAGATATAAACCAAATGTCACAAAAATTAAAGTTCATGGTTTGTGTAATTCGCGGATTTCTCGTAGCCACAGTCATAACGGGAACTTGACACTCCCCGTGAATATCGAGAGACGATTGGATTGTATTATTCGTTTAGATTTTCTATCAATTTATCATTTATCCTTTCGAGACTTTTGATATTTTTTTGCTCAACATTTTCTTTTTCAGATCCTTCGATCACAAGAGACTTGAAGCTCATTAATCATCCATTAGTTGACCACGATTATTGTGGCAATTCGAACCCGATCCACAGAACGAAAGATTTTTGTGTCGGAGTAACGGCTCAGACCGATGGTGTTTGCTACGTGAGTATGTCAACAAGCTATAAAAATATATAAACCATCTAGCATTGAGGCAGGGTGCTGCACACTGTCGCGATAATGCAAAAGATGCAGCATGCCGTCCGGCAAGCGAGAGCCCGGGGTTCGAGTCCCCGTTGGGCAGTGATGAATTTTCTTCCTTGCAATCTTCATCTCCACAAATAACCAGTCTTTCAATGAATCTTGTATCCACAAGTGGGGAGGACATTTCTATATACGCAAGAAAGGAAATGTCGTGTCTCATTTGATGTATGTAGATAGCGCGCTTGCCAGATTTGCAAAAAGACAGAGTTCTTCCCAGAAGAGACGAGTAGACTTTTCTTTCAAAGTTCACACATTCACATTCTTGGCAAATATTTAAGTGTCTTGGGGCACCGGAAGAAATTAATTGAAGTTGAAAAAATTTTGCATTTATGCTAGTATGCTTAAAAAAAAAAAAAGACAGCTTTTGCACCCTAAGACGATTCTTTTATCCACATTCCGATCCAACCTGCTGTGTATACATACACCAGACTTTCTGACGTGCAGGAATTCGTATCTTTTGATCACTTATATGAAGTATCTAAAATGTCCATTCACACGATGAAAACAGTACTTGAAGACACATTTTTTTCTGAGAGAGAGAGAGAGAGATTACTAATATTTTCATTTCATTCCGAGGAAATCATTGTTATGCAACAAATTATTTTGAGTATTTATTTATGCAATTAAGTCGATCAAAAATAGTTGCTAAATAATATTTGAATTTGTACTAATTTATGAAATAAGAAACATTAAAAAAAAGAGTCCATTTATTTTCAGGGTGAATTAGGAAGTGGGATACATTTCAAGCCCGATGGTGTACGTTATGTTCTCGCAGGTATCGCTCCATTCAATGCATCTAGAACTTGTGGAGCACATGCACCATCAGTGTATGCCAATGTGGCAGAATATGCGGATTGGATCTACAAAAGCACCAAGAGTGCCTCCTGCGTACCTTGTTTTGTCGACAATAGCCCAAAGCGGTGCAATATGGGATCGGCGCTCAGTCGTAACATTCCATGTCTTATTATACCAGAAATAAAATAACTTTAAAGAATACTTGAAATTGTTCTGTTCACTTAAGCACTCAATATTTATACCCGTAATATAATGGATATTTTTATACAATTCAAGCCTAGCATTTAGGGTTTTAATTGCTGGTTATTTTTTTCTTGAATTTTTAATTCATATAAAGTTGGAATACATTTGAATGAGTGATGTTCGAAAAAAATGTTCTTTATCTAAAAAAATACATAATTTTGAGAAAAGAGAATTTTAGTAGAAAACAACACACACATTAGCATATGTATATAATGCCTACCAGCAGTTTATATTAAAATATTTCATATAGGGCACCACCATATTCAAAACACCGAAATAAGCAATGCACCACTATATTCAGTGCACACATTGGGCAATACACCACCATCGCGATAAGCAAAACAACACAATGCGTAATTTTCCACCATCGGCAATACAGAACAATGAGAAATACACCTCCACCATAAGCACCATACGACAATAAGCAATGCACCACAATACGCAATGAACCCCAAGACACCATAAGCACTTCATTAGAATAAGCAATATGGCACGTGGTGCACTGAAATGTGTAATGCATGAGCAATTGACTAATATTTACAGTGCACCAAAATAGTCATTCAATTGCCAGTTTCCCACTCTAATTTCGATTAGTGTATTCGCAATGTGTTCACTGCCATCATAAATACAGCATAATACTCGATGAACCGCAATACATGTTATACACAAGGATAGGCGATACACAATAAGTAACGCACCACTATATGCAGTGCATCACAATAAGGAATGCACTATACGCGGTGAATTTCAACACACAAAGTACCATTATCGACATATTATAATAGAATAATATTCGTCTTTTACTACTTTTTGCGCATTGGTACCAGTTTGAGATCGTTTACTTATATTTGGACAGAGACAACAAACTGTTCGCAGTGTTTGTTTAGTAAAGGTTTTTCCCATTTCTTAGTCGAATTTTTCTTGAATTAGTTATTCAATCAAAAACGTTCACACGGGTAATTTTCAACAAATTGATTGAATGCAATATCATCATATAAAAGTTCGGAAAACTTTATGAATTATCGCGTTTTGCTTGTGGGGATCACTACCCCCTTCCTCATAGATCCGTACCGGTCTTATGGTATTGCCATTAAAATTCAACTTTCACTTCATCCCAAAACAACTAGAGCCGATCTGATAAAACCAATGTCAGAGATTCGGAATCAGCACCTCAAAAGCACCCTGAAATCAATGAAATTTTTTTCGAACAAAATCAGTATTAAGTAGTGCTATCAGTAGAAAAAAGATGAAACCAAAAATTGTTTTTATTAGGTGAATTCATGATATTATAAGTTTGATTAAAAGTTCGCGCTTGAATCGTTGTTATTATTTTATTGTTTCCACCAGTCACACATTCGTCAAGCTACCATTTTTATATCCTTCATTGAAGTCTTGCGCGTAACAATTACGCGTAAGTTGGAGCAGCGATTAGCCTGGAGTAGGGAACATGCAATGTGGACATCGTCACAGTGGGCTTGTGCGATGTTTTCCAACGAGTCCAGGTTTAGCTTGCAGTCTGATTCACGTCGGACTTTCATATGGAGAACGCCAGGTACCCGTTACCACCAAGACAACATCATTCAACGACATCGTTACGATGGTGCAGCATTGCTCGTTTGGGGTGGAATTATACTGGGTTCCAGAACAGATCTGCATGTTCAAACCGGAACCATGAAAGCCCAAATTTATCGGGACATCATTCTGGAACAACATGTACGTTTGTTTAGGGGTGCCATGGGCGCAGAATTTGTGTTTATGGATGACAACGCCCGTCCTCACACCGAGCAAACATCGTAAACGAATGCCTTGAATCTGAGGATATAACCCGTATGGAATGGCCAGCATTCTCACCTGACTTGAATCCGATAGAGCATGTGTGGGACATGCTTGGCCGACGAGTTGCAGCCCATCAACCACCTCCTACATGTGTGCCGTAACTTCGGAGAGCATTGCTTGCTGAGTGGAGTGATCTTCCCCAAGATCAGTAATTTGATACTCAGCATGCCTAGGCGTTGTACGGACTGTATTTCGTCGCATGGTATTAACCATCATACCAACCATGTAATAGTAAGTTTTTGTAAAGGAGATATTTTTTACAATTGCTCCAGGGAGCAAAAATCGTAGTTTTTATGAATGGTATCATACATACACCATCGTTTTTGTTCTTTATCTTTTGTTTAATAAATGACCTTTATGAATAAGTAACGTTTGTTTTGTTTCTGAACGTTTATTTGGCGGAGCTGGCATTATCCTTAATTTATGGACATGAGTGTAATCACTTCAGTATAAATCTGAATAATCAAATACGCGAACAAGAAGGATTCTTATTCATGGAAGTATATTAACTCTCTCATCAGCATTGACGAGATTTCCCGCCTTCATAAAAGCCTTTTTAACTCCTTTGCGATCAAAGACGTTAGGGGTCGTTCAAGTATTACGTAAGCAAATTTTTAGCCATTATTGACCCAAAATAACAAAATTTATCACAAAATTTCGTCATCAGCTCTGAATCCTAACGCATATCGGTGGGATCAGAGACGTGCACGAGGGACTCCTTCCACGATCAAAAAATTTATCTTTTCGGTGCAAAAAAAATAATTTTTTCAAGTGAAATTTCGGAACAAAATACATTTATGTGTTGTTATAATCAATTTCTGACTATGAACTCAAAATTTATCTTTAATAAATTCATTGCGACCCACCCTCTAAGCCATATGATGGTAAATCGCATAAAGGCCCTTGGCCCGCGGACCAAATATGACCCTGGGGGATATCTGATGCGGCCTGCCCTCCTCAAACCTAATTTTGTAAAAATGAACTAAGCGGCACATTTACAGATCGCTTAAGTGTCCCGAGGTACAATTCCAGCACATTTAAGTTTCCCGTGGCATATTTTCAGATCACTTAAATGACCCGGGACACATTTAGAGATCCCTTGAGTGACATGTGACGTAGTTTTAGAACACTTAAGTGGCCACCAGTGCGGTTCTAAATCATTCAAGTTACCCGCGGCACATTCTCACATTATTTAAGTGAAGCGTGGCACAGTTCCAGAGCACTTAAGCGGCCCGGACACATTTCTAGATCACTTGGATCCGCGAAACATTTAGAGATCACTAATTGGCTCTGTAAGGCACTTATCAATAGTGGGGGAATGTTACTTCAAGTGCCCACAAACTATCGAAAGGTTTTTCTCGTTTTTGGCGCACCGAATAAGATGTCATTAAGAATATTTCATATCGTCATAATGGGTGGTTGGTAACGTAAGCAATATCGAAACCCCCCCCCCCGTCATCAAAAGTCAGCAAATCGGAAACCCCCCCCCCGATCGATGCTGACGTAATACTTGAACACCCCCCCCCCCAAATATTGCGTCCACACGCCAGTACAATGAAATCAATATCGAGCTGACTCTTTCTTCAACCTCTTTTTTTCCTGATCGCGAAGCTTTATTGTAACCCTACAAAAAAGTTGTGTGTGTGTGTGTGTTTTCCCCCCTCTGTGTTCTCCCACCTCCACCGTGATATCCCAAACAGATAACGATCAATCAACTGAAAACGATGGCGGCGGCTCTCATCGGCTTTATCCCCCCACAATTGATCATTTTTGTCGCACCACGGTCATTTTCTGCACGCGAGGGCTAATCAGACCGGGACCTACAATTTATCGCCGATTCCGAACGGCAGGCTTGTTTTATTATACTCATCGACAGGTTGGTGCTCTAACCCCTCGATGGGGGACTCCCTGCGGTAGCAATTTTTTGCTGCGGTCAAGTCGCCGTTTTTTGTTGTACCCCTGTGTCAGGAACATTTTCTGACAAATCGAACTCGCGATACCTCTAAACATCCTTTGGTACTTTAGGCGAGCATCTTATCGACCGGGCTACCGCGCCCTTATCCCCCCACAAACAGACGAAGTTTCTCAGAACTAATCCTTCTATTATCTACTGTAAATAGAAGTGAGAAAGAGAACGCAAAAATTTAAAGGGAAAACTACAAAACAAGTTCGTAGGTGAGGGGCGAAGACAGCAAGGCACTGTCCGAATACTCTCTTCTCTAATATATCTCCGTACTGTTCCTCTTTCCACCCTTATTTCTTTTGTTGCCCTTTCTTCCTTTTTTAACGTGGTGATAAATATAGGCTTCTATATTTATCACGTGCACGTCTGATGCAAATCATTTAAATTTCTCGCCAACACCTTGTACTCGAAGAGGTAATGATAAGAAAATTTTACATTGACAGTTGAAACACAGACAGAAAACATCTAGGGGGCTAAGCAAGCTTGCGAGCCCACAGAAACAATAACTGATATAATATATCAATTATTATTAGACGAAGTAAAAAAAATAACATATGTATAATACTAAGAAAGAAATAGGTGGCAACCGGAATGGAATTGATGGACAAAAAAGTCGGCATTTCACGGCGTATGCAAAGAAGATAACATTACAATGTCAAATAGATAATTCAAATTTTCTCGAGCTAACAACCAAAATTGCTGAAAAAAGGAAAAAAGATGGACATGAAGATTGTTCAATTGTTAACTGAGGAAATAAATTAAATGTTTTGGGAGCTAAATAGGAGCTAAAAAGGAAAAATGTTTGGGAACGAGTTCTATTTGGCTTCGGTACCTGTACAGTATGGCGTCTAAATTTCATTCCAGCAATGACAAGCCCTGACATTTTGTAAAGCTGATTCCTCAATGAAACAAATTTTCCTATTCCTTTTGCTTAGCACCAGCTGAAAATCGGATGAAAGCCTACATCGGGTATCTTCAACCTGTTGTTCGCGACCACCACGGTGCTCTCTTTAGCATCCATAGTGTTCTACGCCCGTGTCCGATTTCGTGCTCCCGAGCACTTAATCAAGGTCTTGATAAACGCCTTGTACAAATTGTATTCAAGCATTAAAATCATTCGGATTTTTCATGTCAAGCTTGTTCTAAGAGTGCTCTTAGTTTGGATGATGGGTACAAGCAGTGCTCGCTACTAGAGCTGAAGACCTCTGGCCTACATTATTTAAAAAAAAGAAAGAATTGGCATTCTACCGAAGTTCAGTGATTTCTCGAACGCCGGTTAAGAGATTAACATAATTCATGCGAACGTGATGATTGTATTCATAATGGTGCTTATACAGTTCATTGCGCAAAATGAAAAGTTTATTGTATCATATATACAGAATGTCCTGTAAGCGGGTGCCCTAAAGCGGCTTTTATCTGAGCCACCGTTTGTCGTATAGGTATAGTTTAAATTTAAAAAAATGCTCAAAAGTATCAGTTTTGAGAGTGAAAATGCAGTGTGTTACAAAATTAAAAAAAACTAAATTTTTATACGGTCCCTTTGTCCTCCAATTACGAATTTATGGAACCTTTAGAATACCAATATCAAACTTATAAAATGTGCGTAAATATGTCTCGCACTGGATCAATCGCGACGAATGTGAATTACGTAACATTTTCAGCCACCCGAATTGGAGGAACATGATCTTATGTGCTCAATGTTGATGTTATATAATGCTCTTTCCGTTCGCGTTTTGTTTTTTCTCATCCTTCATTTTGCTGTATGTTTTCATGTGAGGAAATGGGTTTTTTTCTTACATTTTCTGACATCAAAAATGTAATCATCAATAATTTCTTTCGTTTCTGGGAATAAATAATGCCCGGCAGTCGCGAGTATTTCAATCGCATGCTCACACCCAGATATATTCATTCTATCAATGGATGCTATCCTGTCTGACAATGGTGCATTGTCTATAAATATATGAAGAAATATACATTTTACGCATAAAATTACCCAAAATGAAGAAATCACTATCGCACCTGTTCTTTTGACGAAATATAGACATAGGGGGAGGGAGAGAACATAATGATCATATTGTGTTTAATGTTCACTCATTCTTCAGGCAGTTGTCGTGCTTGTTATTGCTCTCTTGAAATCCTTCGAAAGCATTCATTTTCACTGTTTTTAACATCGATTTCGACCTAAAGAAAAATGGTTTCGACAACGATGCGTTTCAAGCTACAAACGTTATTTCAAGTCATGGTGTGCTTTATTGGCGTCCTAAATGTAAGTTTGGTTCTTTTTTGTCATACTTTTATCATTTGATCTTTTTATTGCGCACCACAGTCATTTTCAGTGCACAAGCGCTAATTAGACCGGGACCTACAATTTATTGCTGATTCCGAACGGCAGTTTTTTTTTTTTATACTCACCGACAGGTTGGTGCGCTAACCCCTCGGTGTGTTAGTAATATTCTTCTGTTGTTATTTTGCCGTTTATATTGTACCCCTGTGTCAGGAATGTTTCTGACAAGGACAAACCGGGTATCGAGCTCGCAACACTTCTATACATCCTTCGGTACTTTAGGTGAGTATCTTATCGACGCGAGCTACACGCCCTCTTGAAATGTTTATTAAATGAACTATATATCAGTCAAAGCCCGTTTTAACGAATACCGTTGTAGCGAAAATCTCGTTTTAACAAACATTTTTCTAATCCTCCAGATAAGTTTACGTAGGAAAAATGCGAAAATCTGGAATTCCTTTATAACGAAATTTCGTAATAACGAAGTGATTTCTCCGGTCTCTTGGAGTTCGTTATAACAGGATTCGACTGTATATAATTTTTTTTCGATGTCACCACATGTATCCAATATTGAAAAAATATCCCAGACCCCGTCATAAATATGAAATTTCCCACAGCTGGCTCGAAGATGATGAATTCACGACATGAAAATTCAACTTCCTCTGCAGAGAATTGAACCCACGTCCTCTCACATGCCGGGTAAGCACGCTCGACAACTACACCAAAAAGGCAACGAAACTCATGAAGTAGACGTGGGTTCGGTTCTTCGGATAGGAAGTTGAATTTTCTTTCCTAAATTGATCTTCGCATCAACCAGCTATCATCATCTTCTTATATGTCTCCATCTGGTGACAATGTCAGTATTTGTGAGCCGTTCACTGAGTCAAGTCTGACGGGCTATGCACGGTCCCGCTCAGCGGTTACAAGCTCTAAGGAAAGAGGTTCCCCGTCTTTGTATCGTAGTGGTCAAGCCTGCAACCCGCATGCGAGAGTAGGTAGATTCTCTTCTCAAAAGATGCGCCATCACCAGCGAGAAGATGACGCAGGGCAGCCTCCACAGAAGTCGGCTCATCGCGTCCTGAAGACTAAAAGCCCTCTGGCCGTTACACTACGGTGGTATACACCACGATGTATCCCATAGCTGTGCACCAGCCGTACAACTCTTGCGCTTCTGGGCGAGTAAATATCCTGCTAATATTATTTCCTTGCAGACTATACTGCCTAATATCCCGCAGTATTCATGTAACGCCTGTCTCGCACATATTGTTGTATATGTTTTCATCATCGATTGTATAGAAAATGTTAACTAAAACATGCCCGTATCGTGTATATATCTCTGCTTTGCGCACAATTTTGTACATATTTTTCCACACGACTCACATTGCTTTGTATCCGCACCGCTCATATTTTTTGTTTTGCAACCGTATCGTATATATCTCAGTTTTCGTATAATGCAAGTTGTTCTGTAGATTTATTGTGCCCCGCAACATGCCTGTAACTCGCACCGGCACATAACCTGTACAGCCGATACATTTTTGCACAGTGCCTGCATAGTATCTGTTTGTGCACAATATTTGTATATTTTTTCTGTTCGATGCCCGTAGCGATACGACTCACATTGCTTCGTACCCGCACCGCTCATATTTTTGTTTTGCACACGATCTTCACATATTGTCTTGCACATGCATTTTTCATATTGCCTTGTACACACTGTATGTAATACGTCCTGTCATATATTCTCTTCAATATGTTTTAAATAAAACAGCCAGGAGAATTTTGGAGCAGGACCGCCGGAGGTGTGGCTGGGGGCGCACACCGAGGAGGGGAATTCCACAGAGAAGGGGACTTCCAGGAACAACGGAGGTTAGAGAAAAGTCGGGACGCTGCTGGTTAGAATAGGGTTTATGGTGGGATCTCGAGGATCGGGGCGGGCGCCCATGGGAGAAGATCCCGTGGTGGCTTGCCCCGACCCTCCGTCTTCAGCAAGACAACCCAATCGGGTAAAGGGCTTATATCCCTCAAGGGACAGAGTCCGGGTCTTGTCTGGTTCTTCAGTATGAAGGTTCAATTTCCCACACAGGCAGTTGAATAATCCTACCTGAATTCATCTTTGCATCAACCAGCTGTGCTTCGTATGAATAACAGCGGGAATGACGTCATCTTCGGATACCTTATGAATCTCAGAAACACGCAAATTACAATTACGTGGGAAATAGTCTTCCCTCCCTGCAATCAAATTAATGCTGGAGCAATAACAACGATAGTGCATTTATTAAAATCAACGCTGCATCAATCCAAAATAAAACTGCAATAGTTCCCGCACTTCAGGAAGAAATGCAACGAGCAGCGACGAAGGCACTGGATGGTTTGGCTTGCAATAAAGGCTCTCAATCCGCATTTACATCTTTGTAGGAACATTGGCAAAAATGCATAATCTCACAGGGTAGTTACTTCGAAGGAAACACCGAGTGAACACGTTATATCTACGTTCATTCTTCCTTAAATAAAATAAGTCTCGTAACTTTTTGAATGTAGTCGCATGCAGGGTCGTAACTAGAAGGGAGCAGGCGGGGATCAACTGCCCGGGTGGCAAAATTTAGGGGACGGCAGTTTTAGGAGGGAACAAAGAACACCTTTACAAAATTATCGAATTTTAAAGTTGTGAGAGCGGCAAAAATCCTAGTTAAGGCCCTGGTAGTATGTATAGGATATGTTGTGCGCGAGATCTATTCGAGTTGAGTGTTAGACGCATGTTGATGGTCCGCCTTATCATATTCTTATATTTATGCAGATTTCGCAAGGATCAAACGTCTCAAATGCAACCACAATGGAAGTTCTCGTTGGACAACCGCCCATTTCGAAGACTGACCTCCTCAACAACGACCGTCGTAAGAGTGCATTTCTTGTTTCCTCTCGCTTTAGAAAGAAATCGAATTTTTCCATGGCAATAAAATTCGAGTTCGAAAGTTTTTTTTGTTTTTCGCTATCAGACGCCATTGCCTCTGATTCAGTGCATGAATCGGTTTCGTTTTGTTGTTGCAGGACTTCTATGTCAGTGTTCTATTCCAGAACAAATGTATCGTGTAGATGACTATGGTGAAGGACTGTTCTCGTCATTCGTAAGTTTTCTCTTCTTGCATTCGATTCAACGTTATATTTAATAAAAACGAAAGTCATAGTTTATGACAAGGTTGCTAAACCTTTACGAAATGCGACTTCAAAACGTGTCGCAGGCCACTTAAAGTAACTGTGAATGTGCCGCGGGCCACTTAAAGTAACTGTGAATGTGCCGCGGGCCACTTAAATGATGTGGAACTACAGAGCGCGTCACATATTGATCTACAAGTATGCCTCTAGAGAGTCCATTTTTACAAAAGGAAATTTAAGGTCGCATTCGGTCCGCAGTCCATGGTTTGAGCACATATTATTTACAGCAATTTTTAAGGTGATGGTGGGAGTCATCATGTGACATAGAGATAAAAACAGTCGCTTAAAACTTCAAGCGGTGAGTTTTAGAAAGTGATCGTGTCGATATTGAATTGAGCTATAATGTCACTTTTAAATATCTATTGAGATTTTCCTTGATGGAAATAAAAATTAATCACTCCATATTACTTTGCTTTAAATTACAAGCTTCTCATTCTTACAAGGTCTTCATTGATTTCATGAGGCCGTCCGAGACACCAATTAGCTATCGCCGATGCGGTGGGACATTAGTCACGGACAAACATGTGTTGACAGCTGCTAGTTGTTTTGAAAGGTAAGTATACATTAGTATTATGATTCTTCACATTTATTAGCTGAAAGTTTGAAAAATAAAATTTTGGTATTTTAATACACAGTTCACGTTCGTTATAAAGATGTCATTCGTACCACGGAAAACGGACGTTATATTGGGAGATCGTTATAATTATGTCGATTGTTTAAATCCAATTGTGACAATTCTCTCAAGTTGGCTAAATCTAAGAAACTGAAAGCCTCGTCGATGGACAGCAGATCCACGCCATTTTATTTTAATGAACATTGAACCGCATGCATGGAAAATGTCTTTTATCATTCGAAACATCATAAGCAACAACACCACTTCACATGTTGTTGGATTCGTGACGGTAAGATATTTATGCGTAAAACAGATGACTCCTGGGTTGTTCAAGACCAGTCGTGTATAGATCTGGGATTCCCAACCTTTTTCCCACGGTGCTCTTTCCCTTATTCAATGCTTATTCGCGAGCTCTGCCGGCTCCCCAGAGCTGTGTTTAACAAAGAATATTTTCGGAAAAAAAACTTTGCCAGAGGTGCCGCAGTGCCCAGTTCGAAAACCCGTGATCTAGATAATTTATCTCACGTCAATTAATAGTAACGAAAATTTAAATCTCAAAATGGGCACCCTGGATGATCTAGAAATGTTTTTTTTTTTCATTGATCACGATTTACAACGCAGCAATATTAGTAATATATCAAATTTTAACGGTTTTCACTTAAATATGAGAAGCGTTAGGGCCAATTTGGACCATTTTATGACATTTAAAAGCAGTTTTGTTAATCATATTGATATTATAATTCTCTCTGAACTTTGGATTTTCGATGCAGAGACTGATCTGTATAAGATCTGGTTTTGATTTATTCTCATGCCGTAGAAATTACAATAATTCAACAGGCACATTGGTGCACACAAATGAATCTTTAAATCACAATAACATCACGTCCATCGCGATTCTAAAAGCTGAAGTGACGGTATTATTAATAATTATTAGTATTAATTGGCATTAACCAAACATCACTAAAATTAAATATTCTCTGTTTATAACGATCGCACACATTTTTTAAGTGAGAATGTGTTAAGAGCTTGACTCTTTACTAACGAATATGAAATCTTAAAATGTCTTATTGGTAGGCCATATCGACATAAACATATTAAAATACAATAATAACGAGTCCGATTGTATGAATATTTCGTCAGGACATGGCTTCCCGCCCTAAATTACTGATCAAAAAAAGAACGAGGCTTCTTTCTCTGATACTTGAATCAATCATATCTATCTACGTCCCTTAACTAATATCACCGAATAGTATTCATCAATCGTTTGTATTAGTTTTCGTGTTAGTATTTCCTTTTTTATTCTGAACTATGATATGGACTAACTGTTTCGGGCAGTGACTACGTCAGTACGTTGCGACCCATCATTCAGTCCCAAAAGAAAATAATTCGATCACTAACTGGCAATCGCTCAACTCCGTCATTCAATATCTACCGGCAAATAAACATACCGCCATTGCGGCATTAGAATTTCATAAATCGATTCTCCTACTTACTAAAAAAATAACTCAATCTTCCCCTTAATTTAATGGCCATCAAATACATACAATAACATTCTAAATACTCCCTTAATAAACGAA
Organism: Pholcus phalangioides; assembly: GCF_987345545.1. NCBI lineage: Eukaryota > Metazoa > Arthropoda > Arachnida > Araneae > Pholcidae > Pholcus > Pholcus phalangioides. Next base: position 3,805,989 of record NW_028301624.1, on the reverse strand, counting down.
ACAATGAAGAAAAACCATTTTACACACCTTATATTCCGAAGTTTTATAACAAACTACCGCATGATACTTTTTCCCCTTCAATACCGTTACTGAAAAAACGTTTAAAAAATATCTTTTCTCAATAGAGCAACAAAACGATCATTTTTGACAAAAAAGTGCTCTGAGTGTCATCCAATTTTATTAATAAGTATACTTCCTGCTGATTTTTCATCCAATTGTCGAAGTCACTAAACCATTCTCGCATCGTTCTAGCATTTCATGTTCTTCATTCATAATGTACAGTATATGAGAGTATACTGCGTGTCTGAACTGTATTCAGATTGGAAACTTGTTCTCTTCTTTATTCCATATATCCAGAATTAATTTCGACGAATTTATCTCTTTGTTTTGTTTTGTTTGCTTATTCTGTCATTGGAACTGTATTGTAATTATTTACTGATACTTCGTGCTCATCAGTGTTATCAAATTCGTGGGATCTTATGATGAACTTGTTTTTCATATTATAACTTATAAAAACAAAATATCATAATAATAGAGGGATTATCGTTAAATCGCGAGAGGCAACATTATCATCACATGCCATCAAAATTATGCTGCTGCTGGCAACTTTTCAAAATTGGCGTTGTTAGAACCACAAAAAAAAGAGCTTTTGAGTATTTATTCGCCCCCAAAAAAATTAGTTTGTTAGTTTAAACGCAAATATTTTCCTCTGTAAAGAGGTTTATCGCAACACACTTCAGTGCATCACACAAAAAGTTAGTGATACCGAAAACATCAACACTTTCGGTGATCAGGTGACACGAAATACCGATTTTATTAGACGCTTTGGGAAGAACTAAACTATGTGATGCGTTAATTGAGAGAAAATATGCTTCAAATACAGAGTATATTGAAGGATATTTCAACCGAAAAATAAAAAGATATCGCTGTATCGATTTCAAAATCTGCTCAAAACATATTATTACACGACGGGGGAACATATGAAAAATAAAACTATTAACTCTTTATTCCAACATCTCAAAAAGCGGACCAATGCATTAAGGCAGACGCACCGATCTTGAATATTATCAACTAGGTAATGGAACTTTACCGCAATCAGGTACTGTACATGCGTGAATTTAGGTATTGCACATCCTGGATTTTACTGATCATTATCATGGCATAGTGTGTAAAACTAACATAATTCATACATGTTATGTACGGCATACCGCAAATGTGATGCGCATATGCTTTCCGTGAGTATGATCACCCGATTATGGAGATGTGTTCGGAAGTGTGGAGCCCTTACAAAATAAAGGACATAAAGCTCCTTGTAAAGCCACAGAGGTCCTTCACCAAACGGATAGTTGGCATGAGCGGCTGGTCTTACTGTCAGACCTTTCAATTTCTAGTTTTTCACTGGCTGCAATGTCGTAGAATCGCTTCAGATCTGGAGGTGTGCTATAAACTAGTCCACCATATGGTTTATCTACCATCGGGAGAACCTTTCTTCGAGATCATAGACAGACAATGTAACCCACGGAGGAATCGCTTCCAAATAAGAACATCAACGTTCAGAATACATTACACTTTTGTGTACACTGCCGTGTGGTGATTAATATGGAACAGTCCGCCATCAGAACTTGTATGCGCCTCCTACGCAAGATTTGCTCCCGCTATTGATGATTTCGACCTGTCTCCGTATACGAAGTGCTTTCCCTCCTCTGACTATTCTTTCTACCTTATTATTTATTCATATTATTATGTTATTATTATTATTACTTTTCCAGCGTAAGTGAGTTCCACGCCTGCTGGGTTTATTGTAAATAAATATCGGTGCATACAGTATATGACCCTTAGTGAAGTACTAAGACGGACACGTCGTTCAAATACATTTTTCTCTAATTAAAAGTACGTTCATATAGTCAACGTTTACGCACTGCTTGAGGTGAAACGGACTCGAGTTTTCACCCTGTATATTTAATTGGACATTTTTTTTTTTTTCCATACAAAATGCCAGTTTCATTCCTGGAGATCACACCGTTTCAAGCATCATAGGAAAGTATTTTTCGAACAAAAGCCGGAAGATAACAAGGAAATCCACCAAATACATTCTCCATCCGGAATATGATCAATCAAGAACCGAGAACAACATCGCCTTGATCGAGTTTAAAGAACCTGTCAAATTCGGATACGATTATGCTAACGGAATCATCGTCAGAACAGCCATGATACCTACTCCACACTTTCAGATGGAGACCGGGGCCATGCTCACCGCAGTTGGTTGGAAACAAAAATATACTAATGGTAAATTTTATATTTATTTTTTCCGTTATTTGATGAAAAAAGATAATTGATTTTTATTAGTTCAATTAATTCTTTTCAAGTTCAACGTAGCGCCAACGTTGAGGAAGGAAACGAAACTAGTTGAAAATAATGGGAGAAGATTTTTCAAAATGTTTTATCTTTTATATATAGCTAATGTTTTCAATTATTTTCCGCAGTGTTCTTCTTCAAAAGATCATAATTCAATTTTTGTTTGACGAAGGGATCCGCTCACCTCTATGAGTGGAACCGGTGGCTGATTGTGCTTTAACCCATTAGTTCCAGGACATAGATGTAATAATGCAGTCGCGATTATTTTTCGTATCTGAGTTATTCTATCATGGGAAAATATTGATTTAAAAGGATTGCATACATAAGAAAATAATAACAAAATGTTGACTCAACTTTGGGAGAACACCACAGGAAAAACGTATTTACTTTCCTCTATATTTTGATCATGCAAAAGTGAAACAATGTACACTAGGTGTTCCCATGCTTTGACTCAAAGAAAAGGAAACACGTTTACCCATTACCAATAGAAATATTTTTGAAGCTTACTTTTCTTGAAATTTTTGAAAAATGATCATTTTTCTAACTTATACAAATACAAATACAACGCCACAACAGGCAAAATGCCCAACGAGGTGGCTGATAAAAAGATGCCCATAAAAATATGGTTGTCATATGTTTCAAAAATACAGCAACCCAATTAAAAATGCAATTAACACAAATTACAAACAATATATACACATGATAAAATATTATACAATGCCCATAAAGAATACTTATGGTTGTCTTATTCTAAGAATGGATAGCTTCTCGATTTACCCCAACATGTTTATCGTATTTCTTTTTAAACGTGTCAATTGTGTTACAATTTACTACCTCCGGGGGTAAGCTATTCCAATATCGAGAGACGATTGGACAATCATTCGTATCGATTTTCTATCAATTCATCGTTTCTCCTTTCAAGACATTTTTGACTTATTTCTGACATTTGTTTGCTCAACAAATTCTTTTTCCAGATCCGTCAATAGCAAGACACTTGCAGCGCATTTATCTTCCATTAGTTGAACATGATATTTGTGGCAATTTTAACCCGATCCACAGAGAGAAAGAATTTTGCGCCGGAGCTGTTCCGAGCGAGGGTGTTTGCTTTGTAAGTATGTCAACACAAGACTTAAATCATTTGACTGTTGAAGCAGGGTACTTCACATTGGTGCGATACCGCGAGAGATGCAGCATGCCAATCAACACGAATCGATCAACATACCGGAATTTCAGGTTTTTAACCAATCCATGTCCAGTTGCAGGCGGCATCGCTTGCAGTATCGGACCAGTGTTGAATAATTATCGACGAATATATAACTATAGATGTCAAACAGCTTTCAAAAAAAATATTATTATTTATTTTTTGGATATTATGCCGAGGGAAACTCGGAAAGAAAAGTCTACTGGTTTCTGTCGAAAATCGAACCCAGCCCAGAGGCAAGTGCGCTATCAGTACACAACTCAGGAGACACGACATGTCATTCCCCCATTTGCGTGCTCTGGTGTGACGCGCTGAAGTAGAGGTGCAGTAGCCTCCCTTGAATTCAGCAAATGGTCCCCAGGTGGAGGCAGTCATGAAAATGAGATGGCTTTGATTTTTTCTCAGAAAAAAAATTCAAAATTATTCTTCTCGCGACTGCAACCACTTCAGGCCCTTTTGCTGATGTTTGGGGAGGGGGGTGGATACTGGGGCTCTCTCAGCGCGTCACACCATGGTGCGTAAATAAGCTAGGAAATTTCGTGTCTCCTGCTATGTATACTGATTACGGATAGCGAACTTGGCAAATTTGCAAAAGGACTGAGTTCGATTCCCGGAGAAGACGAGTAGACAATTCTTTCCAAGTTCACATATTCACATTCTTCTGGCACAACTCATTCGGTAATATATAATGTGACCATTATAGACCGATAGTGGCTAAGAAAAACACCTCCACGCGATTCTAAGATATTCGGGGAGATACTGGAATTCATTCCAGGAATCTTCACGTTGTTTGGATACTTTTTCTAATTGGAAGTATGCCTCCAGGATGAACAGTTCTCCAGTAATTTGGGATGCGTGCTGCTATGCACCCTGTATAAGTGTTACGGTAAAAGTTCAAAGACTGGAAAAACGTAGGTTTTTTACCAACGCGAGTTGGTAAAAGCCCGAAATACGCTTGTAAACGTTTTCATTTCAGATTTTTACCAAGTCAAATCAAAATAATTTCTTCGATTACTCAATTGATCATCATGATGAACTTCTTTGTAGCTTACGGTTATTAATTGATTGTGATGATGATAATTATGTAACAATTACAATTAATCGATAACTAGCTAATATATTAATTAACCATTATGTTAGTTCCCGACGCTAGATATGCTGGTAATTTTCATTAATTAATTGATAAAAATTGATAAAAACTCAATTAAACTCTTCAATAAAAGTTCATACTTTTCAAAAGTAAATTAATTTACTCCGAACAGTAAAAGCCCGTTTTCATTGAAGGTTTATTAAACAATTATGATTATTGCATTGATAACTAAGCGCCATTGGTTCATTAAAAACAGGCTTTTAATGTTGGAGTAAATTAATTAGTAACGTAATTAATTAAACAATGGAATAATAATTTATTAATTCGCTTCAGGGACTAATAAGTTAATGGTAAATAATTAATTCATCTGTTGTTTATTAATTAGTAATTATCGGGTAATCATAATTATGAATTAAAAAAATAAATGGCAGGAGCTAGTAAATCCGCGATAGTTGATTGATTCATATAAAACGAGCTTGGATTGGTAAAAGTTTGAAATGAAAACTTTTACAAGCTTATTTCGGGCTTTTACCGACTCGCCTTGGTAAAACCGAGGTCTTAACGGTAAATCCTAGGCTATACCAGTATTCGGGCTTTTACCGTAATTCGTATCGCGTCGATCTCTTATATAAAGTTTCTAAAATGGCCGTTCATTCAATGAAAACAGTATTTAAACGACACATTTTTCTCATTCCTAATATTTCCTTTTCGTTCCGAGCAAATATAAAGAATATTCAATCAATTATTTTGAGTAATTATTTATGCAGTTAAGTCTATCTAAATCAGTTCCTGATGTACAATTTTTGAATTTGCGCGTAACTCATGAATTAAGAACATGAAAAAATAATAATCCATTTATTTTCAGGGGGATTTAGGAAGTGGAATACATTTACACCCCAATGGTATGGTATACCTTCTCGTAGGTATCGCTTCATACGTTGATTCTGACAGTTGTGGAGCACATGCACAGTCACCGTATACCAATGTGGCAGAATATGTGGATTGGATCAACAGAAACACCATGAGTGCCTCCTGCGAACCTTGCATCATGAATAGCCCTATTGAGGGCGCTTAATGGACTGACTATCGAATGTCGGAAACCATCTCTGCAGGTTGCATTATTATATAAGAAACGCGATTGTACGAATTCAATAAGCAACAGAATCTTCTTAATAAACCATGTTAATTAACTTTCGTATTGCATTGATGTTTTCTGTGTTAATTAAACCTTTATCTGGCGGTTTTGTTTTTACGAGTAAAAGCAACACATGAGGTTTCTTATATTTTTTCAAGGAAAAGCGTATATTTTGAGCTCGTTTCCGTAATGATATTTCTAAATAAGTCTTAAACATTCGATGTTACTCTTGTGGGCCTTTCATTACATTTCCTTAATTAATTTTGTGTACCAATAGCTCAAATGTACACGTATCTCTTTATTGCTTGACAAGCCAAGCAAGAACGATATTTGACCTAGCATTTTGGAGGGATATAGCATGGGTGTAAGGGACATATTGATGTGCATACAGGGCCGTAGCTAGCCATTCTTGTGCCTTGTGCAAGAATTTGAATTTAAGCCCCTTCTGGGCCCTCTTCCAAGGAAACCCTCTGTGCATTCTTCAACAATGATAGAAAAGTAAGTAAGAGAGCATACTTGGCTTTTTCATACTATCAAAATCTACGTAAATCATAAATGTAGTGTTTTCTCTGAAGTGCAACATCCCACATTTTCTTCAAATATTGGCAATATATATTTTTTGTCATGTGATACCATTAAGGGTATCTCATTTGCTTAATACAAGAATATAATCTTCTCAAAAATTTTCTCCTCTGCTCTTTTCCAATACTTACCAATTAAACGATTAAACAGCCTATTCTTCTGAATAGCATTGGTGTTTGTCGTAATAATTCTCGCAATCGACTTTATAAAAATATTCATTGTTATCGGAGTGAGTTTGATGATAATTCTTCAGCAATGGGGGGAAGGTTGGAGTCATACTGAATGAACCGCCCGAATTATCCCGTTGTCGAGGTCTCTTCCAACCCATCTTCGTGGGGCATAATCTTTTACAGTCGTGCTGCGTTTCTATGGATCTTGAAGATTTTACCGTAGAGTTTCACTTTTCTCGGAAAACGTACAAAATCGGAACCGGTATTCACTGAAAACAAAATCGCACGACGTAGAGTTTCTTCATTTCTCACGATTTCATCAGACATCGGCATTTTTGACCAGAGCTAAAAAATGTTACATTCGCCCTCCGTTCATACACTCTTTTTATGGTTTGAAATTTGTACATACTTGGTTGTTCCACGAGACGGTTTCGTGAATTTCGCCCACGTAAGAAGTTTTAAATGAATTACGTGTGTTATTTGCCAAATAGTGCAAATTGCTAAATCAGATTTTATAATGGTGGTAAATAATATCAAGTGCCTCTTCTTATTTTCTATGAACATCACCTGTTCTTTTTCTATCGAGTCTTCACATAAACAGATTTCATCATCATTTCCTCACAATTATCAATACATATTTGAGATTTTTGTTCAAGAACGGTTTATGGCATTTCAAATCAATAAAGAAATGTGTTTGTCTTTGAAAAATTTTTCGTACAATGAATAAATCGTTTTTGCAGCTGCGGATGCAAATGGCTGTCAAGAAAGGATTTCTTCGGGTGCACACATTGTTCGTTTTAAGCAATTAATACTTTCGAAAAAACGGCCTACAAAAATAAATAAAACGACGAAAATCCCGAGCAAAACCTGTCGTTTTCTATCGAACGAAACTGGCCCAGGCTAAATCAAATTTAGCCAATTTCAGCCATTGCTCCTGTCAAGGAGTCAGACCGTATCGGACGAAATTTTATCAAACAATTATATGTACATTACATATGCAGTATTTTAGTCAAATAACGTTCCAAAAAGTATGTAAATAGTTATTATCTATCGTTTATTATGTCATTTTTAGCCTGTAAATAGCCATTTACGCATTTCTCGGTGAATCTCGCCAAATTTGCTGATAAATTTGCGAAGTCATGACGACAATGGAAAGGAGTGTCTCTCGCAAGAATATGAGAGGATTTCCCAGAACCTTTCTTTTTGCTATATAATATCGTAGGCAGATTATGGTGTAGCCAGAAATTTTGTTCTGGGGGAACCAAAGTGATAGAACAATAGATTTGTCCATCTTTTTCCCTTTTTTCGGTTATTTTCTCACATTTCGGGAAAGACCAGACCCTCCCACCCCGCTACGCCCTTGATCCGCGATGCCAAAAACATAACTATAAGCAGTTTCGTTGAGTTTTCACAATGAGACATCTCTTGTATGTGAGAAAAGCCACTCCCTGTTTAGCGTGTTTCGCCAATTCGCTGCTTATGAATTCGTGTAAATAGTTGTTCTTTGAGAGTTATTAACCCCGGCGTGGCAAATATAACGTAGTTTGCCATTCGGGGTTCCGTGGTGGGAGCATTTATTTTCTCTACAAAGAAATAAACTTTACATTCTACCCCAGGGAGTACAATCAACATCTCATGAGAAGCAATTTAGGGCACCTCGTGTTTATAAAAATTATATTGCATAACTATTATATTTTACACAATGTTTATCACACTGTAGATATAACTTCTCGAAATTCTTCGCCAATTTCCACAGCATTTCTGTGAAATAAATCTGTGTTGTTCTTTAAACGATTCATGCTTTACCATCTCGAGTGATTGTGAGAGACATTATCCGGAGCAACATATGAGCCGCAACCACTGAAATCTACGAATTTTGTTACCGAAATTTTCGTCTAATAAAAAAATTTGATGCTAAAAAGTAACAAATAACTCTCTCTCTCGCTCTTTTCATCATCGCATCAGTTGCCTGAAATTTCGAGATTAGATGGCAGCACCAACAGTATTTAAATCAAGCCTCGGACAAGTTCTTTCAAATTGCAGGCGATTAATAACTTGGCTCATTAATTTTATTCTTTTTACATTTAAATTCTACGTCCTCGTTATCTCTGCTTAATATCAGAAACAATTTTGGTGTTTTTATTTTCCTACTTTCAAGCTTGAAACAGATTCCTTTTCTGCTTTTTTTTTCGAGAAATTTAAGTATAAAAGTTTTGCCTTTTGAAAGCAGAATTTAGTTTTAAAAAAAAGGCGTTGATGATGATTAATAAAACTTTATACATCGGCAAAACGCGCGGCGCGCGACGCATTTGACTTCTCCGGAAGCAGTCGGCCAATGACGGCCGACGTAAAGCGCTGTCGTGAGCCGTATTGCGCTCTGTAGGAAAACAGTCATGCTACTTTTCTTACTGGTGAGTGGACGGCGTGTCGCGCTGGGTGAATCACGTTGCGCGCGGCACAGGAAACCTGCTCCTAGGAAAACCCGGCTTTTTGCTGCGGCCCGCCAACAAGTTTTAGAAAATAGCTACTTTACATAAAAATACTATTAGATTCACAAAAAACAAAAGTTAAAAAAGTGGTCTGTCCACCGAAATCTGTGCTGCCGTATTTAGAGAACTGTGAGATAACTTCCAGATTTAATAATAATGCTGCGCATTTTGATGTATTAAAAGGGCCGTCGTAACGAAATGTGTGACCAAATTCAGCATCCAAAAGTTGAACATATTTACAGAATTTATAAATTAATGTCATAAAAATCCAAATCGACGTCTCACGTTTAATGTCATAAAAATCCGAATCGACATTTAGTCTTTGGGTCATAAAAATCCGAATCGACATTTCCCATTCAATGTCATAAAAATCCGAATCGACATTTCATATTCAATGTCATAAAAATCCGAATCGACATTTCCCATTCAATGTCATTAAAATCCGAATCGACATTTCCCATTCAATGTCATAAAAATCCGAATCGACATTTCATATTCAATGTCATAAAAATCCGAATCGACATTTCCCATTCAATGTCATTAAAATCCGAATCGACATTTCCCATTCAATGTCATAAAAATCCGAATCGACATTTCCCATTCAATGTCATAAAAATTCGAATTGACGTTTAGTCTTTCGGTCATAAAAATCCGAATTCACGTTTAGTCTTTGGGTCATAAAAATCCGAATCGACGTTTCACGTTTAGTGCCATAAAAATCCGAATCGACGTTTCACGTTTAGTGCCATAAAAATCCGAATCGACATTTCATATGTGGGTCATAAAAATCCGAATCGACATTTCATCTTTAAAGCCGGGTTTTCCTAGAAATATATTTTACGCAGCGTGAACCGGAATATATAATTTCGCGTCGGCAGAAACGTGTTACATAATCACGATACTCGTTTGTGTTTTCCTAGCGTGGCGTATCAGATCAGGGTGGCTATATAGATCTACCAGCTACTCTGTCGTCTGCATTTCCGATTTGAAGGGGGAGGGGAAAAAACACAACAAAAATAAAGAGAAGATCGGTGAAACGCGCCCCTCGTAACGCATTTCACTCCTCCAGGAGCAGTCCGCCTGTCACGCCCAACGCAAAGCGCTGTCGTGAGCCGTATTGCGCTCTGTAAGAAAACAGTCACACTGCTTTTCTTATTGGTGAGTGGACGGCGTATCGCGCTTCACGTTGCGAACGGCACAAAACCTGCTCCTAGGAATTTTTTGTTTTTTTTCATCTCAGTTTTTATTTTCAACCTTGCTCTGAGACACGATTTTACCCTTTCCGCTATTTTTATAAATTTCACTGATCGGCATCAAAACTGGCACCGTGGGAACTGGAAACTCTCTCTCATTTCTTCAAAATTACTTTGTGTAAGTTTTTTGCATATGATAGGGCTTTCCTTTCCCCAACTCCGACGTGAATGTCGTCTTCTTTTTTCATTTTCACTCTAGTCATAATCCCGTACCACTCCCACGGGAAGGAGAAAAAGCTACATTTCAAACATCGTCCGTGTCATGATAGCAGTCCCCTCAAAGTATTAATTTGAAGATAACATGTTCGTTATAACATCTTCCTACATTCTTTCCCACGCCTAGGATCACGGCGCATTCATTTCATTTATATTAGATATAACTTGCTCGGATTCATCAACAACGTCGACTCCAATATGTGAAAGCAGCATAATCATGAAGAAAAGTCGTCGCGCCATAACATGCCTTGTTTTTCCAAACATCTCTGGCATCAGAGAAAAGACGGCCAAGCTTTCGTCTTATGAATCGCTGCTATCGCCACAATCCGCATTTTGGCAGTTGGAATCCAAAAAAAAACATCTTTTCTTTATCATATATCATATATATTTTTCTATGCGTTTAGAATCAATACATGGTGTTATCGATGAACAAAAATTGCTCTAATGAATTATTGCAGTTTTTGCAATATATGACGCAATATTACGACTTTTATATACTGTGAATTTATTTCTTCCGTTAAATTTGAACTTGTTTTCTTTTTTCCTTCCATTCGTTAATTAATTAATTTGTCAAACACTTGTTTCTTTTATTAAATCTCAAATTAGTCCCGATAACATTGAGAAATTACTTTTTCCATAATTTTAAATTTTCATCGATTATGAAATTATTTTCTGCAAAAAAGAAATTACACAATTAACAATTCTCAATAATTCTGAAATTATTTCCATCAGTAGTTCTGCAGTTACCACTGACTCCGTAACTATTTTTTATTAATTATAAATTTTCGTCAATTTGGGAAATCGTTTTTTTTCCACAAATTATTTCCGTCATAAACGGTTTTTTTTTTCAGCATTTCTATAAATTCTGTAATTATGTTCAACTTTTGTATGCTGAATTCGGCCACCAATTCGTTACGACGGACTTTTTGTATACTGTATAATGCATCAAAATAAGCAGCACTATTATTAAATCTGGAAGGTATCTCACAGTTCTGAATACGACAGCACAGATTTCAGTGGGCAGACCACTTTTTAGACTTTTAACGTTTATTTATTTATTTCTTTTTTTGGAATCTAAGTTTTTTCTATGTAATTGTATAAGTTTATTGTATGTATTGTTGATATTTTCTAAACATCGTCGGCGGGTCACAGCAAAATGCTCGGAACGCCACATCTGGCTGGGTAACGGAAACATTGCCCCCCCCCCGGAAAATTTTCCCCTGATATTTCGCCTGCCCTGACCGTATGTGCGACCTTATAAGTGATCAAATTAGTCGGAAATTTACCCCCGACATTTCACCTGCTTTGACTGTATGAGTGAGACCAAGTAATTGATAAAATCGCTGAAATTTTAGAATGAGAGCATATTATCAGCATTTTTTCTATTAATTGCGTTGTACCAACGTTTTTCATAACATGACACTTTCACCTTTTTATTCTTCGAATTTAATCAAGTTTCTTAAATTTCCTTCTAGAAAATATTTCAACTATTGATTAATATTGTTTTCTTAGGTCATATTTTTATGTATTTCCAAGTGCATGTTTATGCACTTTTAAATTCATGTTTTCTTCATTTCTCTTGCACATATTATTGTTTTCTCTTAGCGCATACTTCAGTGCTTTCGATCCGCACATTATTGTTTTCCATTTATGAGCAAATAATTTTTTTTAATTTTAGTGCATGTTTTTGTGCTCGTTTTTCATTTTTAGGTCATGTTTTTGCATTTCTTAATGCATGACTTTTTTTTTCCATTTTTTGATCATATTTTTCTATATTTTGAAGAACTTCCGCATTTTTGAATGCATATCTGCAGGGACATTCGAAAAGTAGGGGAAAAAACTTTAAGGGGTCGTAGTTCGCACAAAAACAAACGATTTTCATCAAACACTGCTTGGTCTAAAAGAAATGCAAACGTGCTACAGGGCGCAACATAGTAATAATAAGCGCGCAAATGTTTGCGGATTGAGCAACCACCTATGAGGAAAACGCTCACCGTACATTCATGCCGCCTCTGTGGTACTTCCGTTTTCATCTCCGTAAATAAAATGCGTGTTTCTTTGTTTCAGTATTACTGAAGTGCGCCATTATCCCGTACGTTACACCTGTTAGAACGGTTGCAAGCTTGAATTTCTTTTCTCCCGATGAATTTCAACAGGAATGCCACTTTAACGTTTGCGGAGCGGCCGTTTCGAAACGAGCTACCGCTTTTTCGTTTCATGTTCGGTTGATGACAATTGTTTGTATCGGTGTGTACTATCACCTCTTAAAGATTTTCCCATCTTTTCTGAATCAGCCTGTATATATATAGATATATATTTATTTCCTTATATTTTTGAATATTTTCATGGAACATATTGAAAACATTTTTTAGAACATATCTCTTTTTATTCCCTCCACATTTCGATATTTTTAAATGCATAATTTAACAATTTTTATGGATCTTTGCGTTTATGTCGGCCTTGCGAAATTCACTTGGTGCATGGTTTCAGCAGAATTTAGCCTTGACCCGTGAGAGATAGTCTTCCCTTCTCCTAATACTTATCATTTAATAGATGGGGGTGAGGTAGATGAAGACACACACATACACACGTCTATTGAAGGTTGGTTCAGTTTCTCTTTTTTCCCATCCACAGCAATTCGTAAATACATCGTCATATGGATTCCTCTTCCCTTTTCCGTGTGACTGTCGACGGTTAGGTGTTTAGTCTTCTGTTTTATTATTATTATTTTAAAGAAAGGTATATACATAAGATTAAAGAAACTACAACGTTGAGACACTGCAACTGCAACATGTTGCAGTGTGACAGCTATAGCTCTCGTAGTGGTGAAACACGATAAGCGATTAGGACGGCTTTGACGTCACGAAGGTCGCGGTTATGAGTGATAAGAAATGCACGGGCAATTTTTCATTACTCTCTCGCCGGGAATACAGAACGGTCGTGCACGGAACCTCCACCATGAGACCAGGGGGAGAGATTCTTTGCGAATTCTTATGTATTTCGACGATAGGGAAATCCGTAGGGGATTTAGCCGAATATATATATTCGCAGGCGATGTGGTGAATGGGTGGATGATCCATCACAGCCAAGGATAAATTAACCGATTTGGAAGCAGCCTGGAAGGTGTTTTGCGACAGTTGTGGGGAGGACGATTTAGGTGCTTGTGCCGGGCCATCCGATGAGTCATATAATCAAACACCGTTCGATGATGCCTTCTTTGAACTTTCGCCGAGGGTGAACGTGCAGGTTCCAGAAGACCTGAGTGAGTTTAGTAGACCCAGAAATTCCCGGCGAGCGGGTAAGTGGTTTTTGTTTTGTTTTAATGTCATCGACAAAGATAACGTGCTTAAAATATTTAAAGATAGAGCATACATTTTTGACCATGTTGTCTTATTTATTTCAAAGACTGATAGTGTTTGGCTGTTTTGCCGTAACTGCCCCCCAGCGGTTATTCGATTTTAAGATATTGTTGAAACAAAGTTGCGCGGCATACAACATCCAGTACGCCGTTGTGAGGAGAGCGTTCGGACACGAACAGACGTGTTCGTCTTTAAAAGTAACACTACAGCTATACGAAACCACGATTGTCGTCTATCTCATGACCATATATTTATTCTGGGGGGTCTTGTTTGATGCCTTGTGGGATGCCTATCTCGCAAATCCAAAGATGAGCTAGAAAAAAAAAAAGAAAACACCACAGAATATGACCAAAAATAAAAAACACCAAGTAAAACACACGAGAACGAAGAAAAACACAAAGAAAGAGATTCGAACATTTTCTTGTTTGACGTGAATAGCGTTTTTTTTTCTCTCTTTGATATCGTATTATTATATTCGACATTATCATGGAGAATCTGAGAGAAATTGCTTTTTAAAATATTTCAACTGGCCACGTATGATTGATTGAACAAATACTCACGAGGTAGCAGCAAAGTGCTTAACTGTGATATTGACATTTAAATTACTCACGTTCCTATTTGTATAAGCACTGGACAAATGGTTTTCACGTCCTCGACATCTTGACACGGACAGTGAAAATGCAGACACAATACCATGCATTATGCTTGTATTAAATGTTCTAAAAAATGTAATTCCTTTTAGCACATCTTTAATCTTCTGAAGTTCTGATATTTAAATAGATGTTTGAATATTTCATAGTTGTTTGCGATTATTAGCACATGCACGATATATTTTTCATTCTATAATTTTTATCGGTTTATTTTTAGTCGATTTGCTATCGAAAATTGCATTGATAAATTGGAGAAATTTTTTTGCTAAAATTTACAAGGATTTTCTATCTTTAACTGCTTGAATATTTAAGTTTGCTTTCAATGCATAAATTTGTTGGTTTAAAAAATAGAATCGTTTTTAAAATAACATTGAAAATAGCGTGATTGCACATTTGAAATGCCTCGCGGAACATCGGTGGGAATGTCTCTACCTCGTTTGCACCACTGTTCCGCGATCAGATACGAAAATGAAGATATCGTAGAGTTACGCAAATTATCGTAGACGCTGAAGCAACGTGATTGGCTGTGTGGAAAAAAATTACGAAAAAAATCGTGTAATCGCGGTGCCTTTGCGAAATATGCGTCCCGTACGGATCCCAATTTCCCATATTTTTATGAAGAAAATATGGTCATGCTAGGTATTTGTCGTGTTTTACGCATTGACACTTTTCTACTGGAACATCTTTCGTGGTTCCGATTGAACACCCCTTGGCAAGCCTGAGTTTGTGCCTCCCTGTTGAACATAACTTATCTCGTAATAATTTCAGAAATGTTTCAATAAACACTTGCGTCAGTTTTTCTTTTCTCCTGCCTACACAGTTACATTTCGATTGTGACAGGAATGCATACATTTACATTTTCCTTCGGTGTATTTCATTACACGTCATCTGCTTACATTATGAAACCGAATTATGAACTTTGAATGCATTGTATCATTGTATACAATCCTGAATTCCCCTGATTTGGTTCCATTGCTTTCTTTAGCTGCATCTTGCAACGCTATTATGTTTCCTCTCATACAGCAATAAACAACTTTTAATTCGTTTTGCAAGTTGTTTCTGTAATTAATCTTTGCCAGCTGTCCTAACCTTGATCTCCACGTGTTTTCGCATCGATTCAATTTAATCAATAGGTAATTTCGCGATATTTTCCTAAGAATTTTGCTCATTGTATCGAATAGATGAAGAAACGTATCTCTCAGGAAAAATCAACCACAATGAAGAAATTACTTTCACACCTCTTGAAATGACGCATAAATTCGGGTATAAAACGCCGGGAGGATAGAATCGTATTATTAATGTTTCAGGCACTGGCCGTGTTTGCTCTTCCATCGTTAAAACCTTTCAGATATACTTAATTTCGTACCAAGAACAACGAAAATGTTTTCAATGCCTGTAAGTTGCTTGGTAGTAGCTGTGTTTGGAGTCTTCACGTGCCTTGTATGCGTATCTCAAGCCATGAATGTAAGTCATTTTTACTCATTAGTATATTTTACATTACATCATGTATCCAATGTTGAAGAAAAAAAACTCAAATTCTTCATGAATCTTAGAAATGTGAAAATTTAAAATATGTTAAATCATTTTTCCATTTTGATTTGGATCGATTCAATTTTTCCATAATATTTGAAAAATTTATAAATATATATTTTTCTAACCATATTAACTCATTTGACTCGACATTAATACGGTTGCATTAAAAAAGCCAAATTTCGAAATTTCTATAATTGAAGTTATTTGAATTCCCGTTTATACGTAAAATGATAACATATAAAGTAAGTGAGGGTCATAAGGTCATGCTAAGCTTCAGTGATTTTCTGCTGAGGCCTGTACTACAAATTCTGAGAAGCAGATTCCACACCCATCAAAAATATTTCATGTAAAATACGTGGCCTATTCTCGAGATTCTTTACTCGTAAAAAGTTTTGATATATGATTTAGAGCCAAGTCTAATGCTGTTATTAACTGTGACACTTTGATTCACGAATCACTCACAGGCTAATACTGTGAGATAGCACTTATGTTGCTTCCAGAAGGACTCTCAATTTCAAGTCCCGAATACGATGCCCCGATCTTTTAAAAAGGAATCATTTCCCATTTTGTTATGCACAGAAATATCCTTCGCACGATTTCTATTCAAGTTAAATGTTAGCCGTTTGTTCATGTTGAATATGTTGTGATAATCTCTTGTTTTTATAGAATACGCAAAACACAAACGAGACAACACGGGGCTCTACGCAAAACACAAACGAGACAACACGGGGCTCTACGCAAAACACAAACGAGACAACACGGGGCTCATCCGTTCTAGAACAGTCACTTCCGAGGATGGTCAAATACCCACAGGATCCACGTATGAGTAGCTTTTATTTTATGGAAATTAGATATTTTTGCATGTAAATAAATTTTGAGTTCAACATTAAATTTTTCGTATTGATTCGATGCATGAATTGATTCTGTTTCTGTTGCAGGTAGGCAATGCGATTGTTCGCCTCACATAAATATCGTCGGTGGTACTGTCGCTAGTGAAGGGATGTTCCCATTTACCGTGAGTTTCCGCTTCATGCACCCAATTAAAAATTCAGTTTAATATCGATCGCAAGTTACTTCTCAGTGTTTTTTTTATAATAAAAATTCATTATATACTGCGCAATGTGTGCGTTTTACTATTTTAAATGTCTTTTCACAAGGTTCACATTCAGTTTACACCACCACCGGATGGCTCCTATAGTCCTGGCCGATGCGGTGGGACATTAGTCACGGACAGACACGTGTTGACAGCAGCTCATTGTTGTCTCCAGTAAGTATTGTAAGTAAGCCCGTTATACGGGTGTGATTTGACGCGCACAGTTTGGCTAAAGCGTTTGAGGACTGTTCCCATGGACACTCTGTGTGTGACAAACTTATCATACACATCCTTCCTTTTGATGGTACAAAAACTATGTCAGTTACTGTTTATTCCATACATGAAAAAGACGTGTGATAATGATTTGTTTAAAAAAAAAGAGCTAGAAAACTTATCAAAGGATGCAAAATGTGCATGATGCATTGATGAGTGTGTCTTGATCGGATGTGCTTTATTGGGGTTTGAGAAATTTCGGGATGGTAAGAATTGTTAAGAATTGTCCGCAGAAATGGACATTCCCGCCTAGCCAGTCTGGTTGAACATCGAAGTTGTTGAAGCTGCGTTGTCGGGGTAACATTATGCACATGGAATTCATTCCTGCAGGAAAAAGAAATGAATTCAGCGCTTTACATGGATGTAATGGGTCAGCAGTGCCGTCTAAACTCATGACCCAGTGGAATCTTTTGCAAGTGCAACGCTATTCTACGACTGCACGATTTTTTTTTTTTTTCAGCGTAAAGGCCTATACAAGCCACACGTCGGTTCTTGGTTCACGATAACTCTCATCATCGTTATATGGTACGATGTGTTGTGCTTTCAGGCCCTTCGTTATTAACATTATAACTTCGATTAACAAGCTGTATGCCATCCAAGCAATGTTTACTTCAATTCGCGTAAGGCAAAAATGCAAATTCCGTGGTTAATGTTAGCGAGTGATGAAAGTAGTAACACATTCCGAAAAAAATCAAAATTTTACGTTTTACTGAAATGATATGCTTTTGGGGGTATCAAACAGACTTTAGGCCCTTATCCGACAGCTGAATTGGTGTAGGTGGTACTGTATCGGACTGTTAACCTGAAGACCACAAGGCTCGTAGAAGTAATTTTTCCCCCCTCGTGTGAAAAAGTTTCCATTCCTTCTAAAAGCTTTAATTTTTTTTTAATTTTTCTTTTTGCTTCTCTTTTTCCTTTTTGCAAAACGATCCCAGAGATCGCTGTGTATTATGTGTATTATTACGTGTACTAAATTTTAAATCTGATACATAACAGATGTATTCATCCAAGCAGAAATGTGTTATCTAATTGGAAAATTTCTTTCAAACAAAACACCAGATTCGACACCGGGATCTACGCCATTTTGACCATCAACAAAGTAAATGTATTGGACGAAAAAGGGAGGATATCGAGGATATCCAACAACTGCTTCATGCATCCGGAATATAATAGTAGATGGTGGAAATACAACGACATCGCCCTGATCGAGTTTTGGCCACCAGTCGACTTTGGATGGAACCCTATTTACAACAGCTACGCCAAAACAGCCATGATACCATCCGGAAATTTTGCGATGACGCCCGGAACTTGGGTCACTGCTATTGGTTACGGTGTACATAAGGATGGAATTAGTATGACATTTATTCATGATTTCTATTAATTTTTCAATAATATCAGCTTGTGAATTACCCGCTGCCCACATAATACACTGCCCACACATAGATGAGACAACCATAAATATGTTCTAAGTAAGGATAGCTTCTCGATCTATCGTACCATGTTTATCGTATTTGTTTTTACACAACTGACACGTTTAAACAGAAATACGATAAACATGTTGGGGGTAAATCGAGAAGATATCCCCCATTTAGATAAGACAGCCATCAATACAGAATGTCCCGCGAGATCGACTGACGGTTTTAAAAATGGAATTGCAAGAAAATGATGTGGCAAATGTTAAAGCCGCTGTTGCGGAACATAAACGTGCGCAGTCAGGGATTTCAGCTACGTCATCCATGTTGAAACGGGGTTTTATAGTTAAAATAAAATAAAAACCTATTGATATATGGAGACTCTTTACCTAAAACCCGAAGTCCATTTGAAAATATTTTTCAAGGCGAAGAAATTTGCATTTGAAATTACTAGCAATTACATACCGTGTCAGGAAAATTATATCGTTGCCATCTGTAAGCTATTTCTTCAGCATATAGAAACGTCCTCTCCACTTGTCAATACAAGATTCATCGAAAGCCTGGTTATTTGTGGAGATGAAGATTACAAGGAAGATAATTCATCACTGCCCCCACAGGGGATCGAACCCCGGTCTCTCGCTTGCCGGACGGACGAGTGCTCTACCGTCTAAGCTATGGAAGCAGATAGAACGTTTCAACCTTGGATATATATATATATGTATGGCATATATATATATATGCCTTTCAACATATATATATATATATATAGATATATATGTTGAAAGGCACCGTACATGGACGGCGTCAACAATAAACTAATAGCTCGTGAATGATACGTCCATCTGGTTGGACTTTGTCATTCACGAGCTATTAGTTGATTGTTCACGCCGTCCATGTACGGTGCCTTTCAACATGGAATACTTCAACCTTGGAGCGTATATATATATCTGCTTCCATAGCTTAGATGGTAGAGCACTCGTCCGGCAAGCGAGAGACCGGGGTTCGAACCCCCGTGGGGGAATTTTCTTCCTTGTAGTCTTCGTCTCTACAAATAACCAGTCTTTCGGTGAATCTTGTATTTCTTCAACTTGCACCACTTCGTTTCTAAGTGAGTATCAAAATTCTTAGTTATTTTATGCGACCAAGTACACATCAACAAAATCTGGACTCACTACTTGGTTTCTAAGCCCTTCAATTTATCATAAGAAATGTCAAAACGCTATTTACTCACGATGTTAGAAAACATTAAAAATTTCAAAAAGCATCGTTGAAAAAACGGGAAAAATTTCTAAAAAAAAATTCGGAACAACAAAATATACAGGAATGTCCCGTAATACGGGAGGCAGCAGGTCCGTCAAATTGTTCCATACCTTTTACTCGTCTTTGGGTTCAGAGAGGTTGAGAAACGCCGATGTAGCGTTTTGTTCGGTTTCCTTTTCTCTCAATCTCTATTTCAAGTAATTTTTCGACCATTTATTTATAATTTCTTTTCCCTTTTTGTTCAGAATTAGTGGAAATTCCTCTTATCTTAAAAAAAAATCTCTCTTTCCAGATGTTTTGCACAACTTGGAATACGTTCAAATTCCAGTGATTGAATACGACGATTGCGAGCGACGGATCGTAACCCCTACCCTTAATCCACCGGTTGATAGGAGGACACAGTTTTGCGCCTCAGGGATCGAGGGATACGGCAATTGCCAAGTGAGTATAACAACTAGACCCACAAATCTCCTGACCATCAAAATAACAGGTGTCACACAAAAACCGTTCAGAAAAAAACTAAGAATAATCTTTTTACACAAACAAACAAATTCTGCAAATTGCGGAACATCGGCATTGCCTAATAAATTGGCTGGAAAAGAAAGAGGATATGTTAGTGGAGAAAAATAAAATTGCCTATCAATTTACATGTTATTGATTTCCCAGTCGCCTTGCGCGAGGCTATTTTCAAACCAAATCTACAATTTTCCACCGATCTCGGCGAAATTTTGCACGTATACTGTAACATGTATAGATAGATCAGCATCAATGATATGCTAATCTAAAACTTTGTTCTAGCTCGATTTGTGTCCGAAAAATGAACGATAAAAATTGTATCTCGAATACAAAAATGTCTTCCGCAATGCCAATATGCTCCACATTTTCCAATGAACGTTTATAATTCTCATTATGTATTTCTACATTTCTAGTAGAAAGTAATAAGTAATGAATATGCATCAGCAATTCATCAGTTACTGGCAATGACAAAAAAAAAACCCTAAATACTTTTCATAATAGAAAAAAAAATACACGACAAAATGCATCAATACTTCATGGTCTATTAATTACGATTTGTAATTGTTCCTGAATGTTTTGCTCGGAAATTTGAATTCGCAGACAATTTACTGTGTTTAAAGAAACGAAAAATTTCTATTTATTTTCAGGGTGATTCGGGGAGTGGCCTATTTGTACCTTCTGTCAATAATCTAATTCTGGTCGGTATCGATTCGCGTGGGGGAGATGCAGCGTGTGGAACACATACACCATCCATTTATGTCAATGTGACCGCATATGCGTATTGGATTTACGCTAACACCATGAGTGCGTCTTGCGCACCTTGCATAGTGGATGCAACAGAAATCCGCTATTATTAAAGGAGAGGTTCATCTACAACAGCCGGAAGACATTCCGTGGACTGCATAATAATGTATGAAACACGTTTGTCTAAATTTCCAAAGCAATAAAATTACGTAATGCAGTAAAAAACGTAAAATGTCGTAATATGTCTCGCAATTGACTTCATCACAATTTTCATTTCATCACTTCGAGAATGTGATCAAGGCAACTTTTTTATGGTTCGAATTTGAAATAATCCCCTTATCAACAAACACTACATGCTATAAAAAATATTTTTTGGCTGTGTGGGGTAAGTTGTGCCGAGACCATAAGTTTTTAATGTGAATATGTAGTGTTAATTGAAAAAAAAACAGTCTAAGTAAGGTGAGTATACACATACAGTGAAAGTCCGTTTTGAAGAGAGCTCACAATCACGGGAAAAATTTCTTGTTGTGAGCGAATTCCACGTCTTTCCTGTTTGAGGGACTTAGTAATTGTAATTAGGGACCATTCAAGTATTACCAGGAAAAATAATTAAGAAAATGGACCTCACACATAGAACGATTGCAGTAGCTATCAACGCAATAGAGGTAGGTCACTCAAGTGATTTGCAAATATGCCACGGGTCATTCGAGTCACAAGAGGCAAACAGTAAATTTTCCGGAAGTCAAATAACACAAAGGAAATAATTCTCTCTTCAAAAGCGGGACGTATGGTCGAGAACATTTTCTTGGTAGAGAATTGTGTGCGGCTTTCTCCTAAGTACAAAATATGTATATCCCAACGTCTCCTAGGGGTTCCATCCAATTATTTCCTCCTTTGTGACAGTTGACAACTTTTTGGTCACAGGAGTATTTGGCGGGAGTCCGTCAAAGCTTTTGGCGCACAATTTGCAATTTTTTGGCAAAAATTTGCGCTATTTGCGAGAATTGGAGATTTTGTGCCCGTATTTCCGGCAAAATTATATTGTAAAATGGCATGCGTATTTCTTATCACTTATAACCTTCACCGCCAGAGCCGTCCTAATTGCATATCGCGTTTCACCATAAACAGTCATCTTCACTACAAGGAAAAACCTTAGATGCTGAAAACCCTGAATAATAAAGTCAAGTCAACACCACAAAGAGGGCCGCAGCTGTCACACTGCAACAAGTTGCAGTGTCTCAACGTTAAAGTTTATTTATATATATTTATATTTTATATATATATATATATATATATATATATATATATATATATATATATATATATATATATATATATATATATATATATATATATATATATATATATATATATATATATATATATTATATTCACACTTTTTTTAAATGTAATGAATCACAGATGGCGCTGCATCACGTCAATATCGGAATAACCATGTCTAATGTAGTTTGTTTTTCGATAGTTTTACATATTTATTTATTTATTATATATATATATATATCTTACGGTAATTTAATAATTTATATAGGTATAATATACTGTTACGGTAAAAGCCCGAACAACGCTTGTGTAAACGAATACTTTTCGGACTTTCACCAAGCACTATGATAGAAATACTGAAATTTAGCAACTTTCATGAAAATTTGTAAAATTGTGAATTTTCTCATTTTCATAAATTTGAAAGTTTGTCACTTTATTAATCACATCGATTCTGATGCTAATTACGATCCTAATTAGTTAACTAATTAGTCATTCAAATTCATTAAAATTAGCAAAATTGCGAATTTTGCCGATTTCTGTAAATTTTTAAATCTTAACATTTATTAATCATTGATTAATTATTATTAATTATCATTTATTAATCAAGATCAGTGATCCTGGTGCTAATTAAAATCTTAATTAACTAATTAGCCATTCAAATTCGGGAAAATTAGTAGAACTGTGAATTTAGTAGCATGTGTATAATGGGCCATATGTGGGCCCCATTCACTTTGGGGGCCCTGGATGAATCTCATTCTTTTCTGTTGTAGAATTTGCAACAGCGAGATAAAGCCAGTCTGGGGCCCCACTAAAAGCATGCGAATTGGAGTCCCTGGTAATTGGTTGGGGGCCCTGGATTTTATTCGTTTGTAGAACGAATACAAATGAAAATTTTTCATGGCACTCGCACCGGGGGATGACCGACAAGCTTCCAAGTCGGGGGCTCCATGTTTACAGGTTTCATTTTGGGGGCCTTGGATGAATCTCATTCTTTTCTGTTGGAGAATTTGCAACAGTGAAGCCCGAGATAAAGCCAGTCTGGGCCCCCCCCCCTCTAAAAATCTGCGTATTGTGTCCCCGCTACTGGATGTAGGGCCCTGGGTTTTATTCGTTGTAAAATTGATAAAAATGAAACATTTTCGTGGCCCCTCCCAATTTCCCGTATTTCTCCCCAGAAAATATGGTCAGCCTAATCAATAGAAAAAGAAAAGGCCAACAGAGAAATTTTCTTTCAGACACCATCCCCGAGAATCATTGGACGCCCCACTTCTACTTCTGCCACACGCAGCAGATACAAACGAGATGCCACAAAAATTAAATTTCATAGTTTGGGTAATTCGCGGAGTCATTCCCGTAACTTATACAAATGCAAATACAACGCCACAACAGGCAAAATGCCCGACGAGGTGGCTGAGAGAAAGATGCCCATGACAAATAAACCGTGACTATCGACTAATAACTTGACCCCCGTGAATATCGAGAGACGATTGGACAATCATTCGTATCGATTTTCTATCAATTCATCGTTTCTCCTTTCAAGACATTTTTGACTTATTTCTGACATTTGTTTGCTCAACAAATTCTTTTTCCAGATCCGTCAATAGCAAGACACTTGCAGCGCATTTATCTTCCATTAGTTGAACATGATATTTGTGGCAATTTTAACCCGATCCACAGAGAGAAAGAATTTTGCGCCGGAGCTGTTCCGAGCGAGGGTGTTTGCTTTGTAAGTATGTCAACACAAGACTTAAATCATTTGACTGTTGAAGCAGGGTACTTCACATTGGTGCGATACCGCGAGAGATGCAGCATGCCAATCAACGCGAATCGATCAACATACCGGAATTTCAAGTTTTTAACCAATCCATGTCCAGTTTCAGGCGGCATCGCTTGCAGTATCGGAGCAGTGTTGAATAATTATCGACGAATATATAACTATAGATGTCAAACAGCTTTCAAAGAAATTATTATTTTTTTTGGATATTATGCCGAGGTAAACTCGGAAAGAAATGTCTACTGGTTTCTGTCGAGAATCGAACCCAGCCCAGAGGCAAGTGCGCTATCAGTATACAACTCAGGAGACACGACATTTCATCCCCTAATTCCGTGCTCTGGTGTGACGCGCTGAAGAAGAGGTGCAGTAGCCTCCCTTGAATTCAGCAAATGGTCCCCAGGTGGAGGCAGTCATTGAAATGAGATGGCTTTGATTTTTCTCAGAAAAAAAAATCGAAATTACTCTTCTCGCGACTGCAACCACTTCAGGCCCTTTTGCTGATGTTTGGGGGGGGGGGGTGGATACTGGGACTCTCTCAGCGCGTCACACCATGGTGCGTAAATAAGGTAGGAAATGTCGTGTCTCCTGCTATGTATACAGATTACGGATAGCGAACTTGGTAAATTTGAAAAAGGACTGAGTTCGATTCCCGGAGAAGACGAGTAGACAATTCTTTCCAAGTTCACATATTCACATTCTTCTGGCACAACTCATTCGGTAATATATAATGTGACCATTATGGACCGGCATTTTCTATACATCCCCCCTCCCCTTCCGCAAACCGTTGAACCTCGAGGCATACATACTTCCAGTTAGGGAAAGAAAAACTTTTTTTTTCACGGGCATATCTTGTTCTCAAAAACCCAATCAGAAAGTTGTCGCCCCGTATCCCCTGGTGGCTAAGAAAAACACCTCCACGCGATTCTAAGATATTCGGGGAGATACTGGAATACATTCCAGGAATCTTCATGTTGTTTGGATACTTTTTCTAATTGGAAGTATGCCTCCAGGATGAACAGTTCTCTAGTAATTTGGGATGCGTGCTGCTATGCACCCTGTATAAGTGTTACGGTAAAAGTTCAAAGACTTGGTAAAAGCCCAAAATACGCTTGTAAATGTTTTCATTTCGGATTTTTACAACGTCAAGTCAAAATAATTTTTTCGATTAATCAATTGATCATCATGATGAACTTCTTCGTACCTTACGGTTAAGAATTGGTTGATGATGATAATTATGTAACAATTACAATTAATCGATAACTAGCTAATATATTAATTAACCATTATGTTAGTTCCCGACGCTAGATATGCTGGTAATTTTCATTAATTAATTGATAAAAATTGATAAAAACTCAATTAAACTCTTCAATAAAAGTTCATACTTTTCAAAAGTAAATTAATTTACTCCGAACAGTAAAAGCCCGTTTTCATTGAAGGTTTATTAAACAATTATGATTATTGCATTGATAACTAAGCGCCATTGGTTCATTAAAAACAGGCTTTTAATGTTGGAGTAAATTAATTAGTAACGTAATTAATTAAACAATGGAATAATAATTTATTAATTCGCTTCAGGGACTAATAAGTTAATGGTAAATAATTAATTCATCTGTTGTTTATTAATTAGTAATTATCGGGTAATCATAATTATGAATTAAAAAAATAAATGGCAGGAGCTAGTAAATCCGCGATAGTTGATTGATTCATATAAAATGAGCTTGGATTGGTAAAAGTTTGAAATGAAAACTTTTACAAGCTTATTTCGGGCTTTTACCGACTCGCCTTGGTAAAACCGAGGTCTTAACGGTAAATCCTAGGCTATACCAGTATTCGGGCTTTTACCGTAATTCGTATCGCGTCGATCTCTTATATAAAGTTTCTAAAATGGCCGTTCATTCAATGAAAACAGTATTTAAACGACACATTTTTCTCATTCCTAATATTTCCTTTTCGTTCCGAGCAAATATAAAGAATATTCAATCAATTATTTTGAGTAATTATTTATGCAGTTAAGTCTATCTAAATCAGTTCCTGATGTACAATTTTTGAATTTGCGCGTAACTCATGAATTAAGAACATGAAAAAATAATAATCCATTTATTTTCAGGGGGATTTAGGAAGTGGAATACATTTACACCCCAATGGTATGGTATACCTTCTCGTAGGTATCGCTTCATACGTTGATTCTGACAGTTGTGGAGCACATGCACAGTCACCGTATACCAATGTGGCAGAATATGTGGATTGGATCAACAGAAACACCATGAGTGCCTCCTGCGAACCTTGCATCATGAATAGCCCTATTGAGGGCGCTTAATGGACTGACTATCGAATGTCGGAAACCATCTCTGCAGGTTGCATTATTATATAAGAAACGCGATTGTACGAATTCAATAAGCAACAGAATCTTCTTAATAAACCATGTTAATTAACTTTCGTATTGCATTGATGTTTTCTGTGTTAATTAAACCTTTATCTGGCGGTTTTGTTTTTACGAGTAAAAGCAACACATGAGGTTTCTTATATTTTTTCAAGGAAAAGCGTATATTTTGAGCTCGTTTCCGTAATGATATTTCTAAATAAGTCTTAAACATTCGATGTTACTCTTGTGGGCCTTTCATTACATTTCCTTAATTAATTTTGTGTACCAATAGCTCAAATGTACACGTATCTCTTTATTGCTTGACAAGCCAAGCAAGAACGATATTTGACCTAGCATTTTGGAGGGATATAGCATGGGTGTAAGGGACATATTGATGTGCATACAGGGCCGTAGCTAGCCATTCTTGTGCCTTGTGCAAGAATTTGAATTTAAGCCCCTTCTGGGCCCTCTTCCAAGGAAACCCTCTGTGCATTCTTCAACAATGATAGAAAAGTAAGTAAGAGAGCATACTTGGCTTTTTCATACTATCAAAATCTACGTAAATCATAAATGTAGTGTTTTCTCTGAAGTGCAACATCCCACATTTTCTTCAAATATTGGCAATATATATTTTTTGTCATGTGATACCATTAAGGGTATCTCATTTGCTTAATACAAGAATATAATCTTCTCAAAAATTTTCTCCTCTGCTCTTTTCCAATACTTACCAATTAAACGATTAAACAGCCTATTCTTCTGAATAGCATTGGTGTTTGTCGTAATAATTCTCGCAATCGACTTTATAAAAATATTCATTGTTATCGGAGTGAGTTTGATGATAATTCTTCAGCAATGGGGGGAAGGTTGGAGTCATACTGAATGAACCGCCCGAATTATCCCGTTGTCGAGGTCTCTTCCAACCCATCTTCGTGGGGCATAATCTTTTACAGTCGTGCTGCGTTTCTATGGATCTTGAAGATTTTACCGTAGAGTTTCACTTTTCTCGGAAAACGTACAAAATCGGAACCGGTATTCACTGAAAACAAAATCGCACGACGTAGAGTTTCTTCATTTCTCACGATTTCATCAGACATCGGCATTTTTGACCAGAGCTAAAAAATGTTACATTCGCCCTCCGTTCATACACTCTTTTTATGGTTTGAAATTTGTACATACTTGGTTGTTCCACGAGACGGTTTCGTGAATTTCGCCCACGTAAGAAGTTTTAAATGAATTACGTGTGTTATTTGCCAAATAGTGCAAATTGCTAAATCAGATTTTATAATGGTGGTAAATAATATCAAGTGCCTCTTCTTATTTTCTATGAACATCACCTGTTCTTTTTCTATCGAGTCTTCACATAAACAGATTTCATCATCATTTCCTCACAATTATCAATACATATTTGAGATTTTTGTTCAAGAACGGTTTATGGCATTTCAAATCAATAAAGAAATGTGTTTGTCTTTGAAAAATTTTTCGTACAATGAATAAATCGTTTTTGCAGCTGCGGATGCAAATGGCTGTCAAGAAAGGATTTCTTCGGGTGCACACATTGTTCGTTTTAAGCAATTAATACTTTCGAAAAAACGGCCTACAAAAATAAATAAAACGACGAAAATCCCGAGCAAAACCTGTCGTTTTCTATCGAACGAAACTGGCCCAGGCTAAATCAAATTTAGCCAATTTCAGCCATTGCTCCTGTCAAGGAGTCAGACCGTATCGGACGAAATTTTATCAAACAATTATATGTACATTACATATGCAGTATTTTAGTCAAATAACGTTCCAAAAAGTATGTAAATAGTTATTATCTATCGTTTATTATGTCATTTTTAGCCTGTAAATAGCCATTTACGCATTTCTCGGTGAATCTCGCCAAATTTGCTGATAAATTTGCGAAGTCATGACGACAATGGAAAGGAGTGTCTCTCGCAAGAATATGAGAGGATTTCCCAGAACCTTTCTTTTTGCTATATAATATCGTAGGCAGATTATGGTGTAGCCAGAAATTTTGTTCTGGGGGAACCAAAGTGATAGAACAATAGATTTGTCCATCTTTTTCCCTTTTTTCGGTTATTTTCTCACATTTCGGGAAAGACCAGACCCTCCCACCCCGCTACGCCCTTGATCCGCGATGCCAAAAACATAACTATAAGCAGTTTCGTTGAGTTTTCACAATGAGACATCTCTTGTATCTGAGAAAAGCCACTCCCTGTTTAGCGTGTTTCGCCAATTCGCTGCTTATGAATTCGTGTAAATAGTTGTTCTTTGAGAGTTATTAACCCCGGCGTGGCAAATATAACGTAGTTTGCCATTCGGGGTTCCGTGGTGGGAGCATTTATTTTCTCTACAAAGAAATAAACTTTACATTCTACCCCAGGGAGTACAATCAACATCTCATGAGAAGCAATTTAGGGCACCTCGTGTTTATAAAAATTATATTGCATAACTATTATATTTTACACAATGTTTATCACACTGTAGATATAACTTCTCGAAATTCTTCGCCAATTTCCACAGCATTTCTGTGAAATAAATCTGTGTTGTTCTTTAAACGATTCATGCTTTACCATCTCGAGTGATTGTGAGAGACATTATCCGGAGCAACATATGAGCCGCAACCACTGAAATCTACGAATTTTGTTACCGAAATTTTCGTCTAATAAAAAAATTTGATGCTAAAAAGTAACAAATAACTCTCTCTCTCGCTCTTTTCATCATCGCATCAGTTGCCTGAAATTTCGAGATTAGATGGCAGCACCAACAGTATTTAAATCAAGCCTCGGACAAGTTCTTTCAAATTGCAGGCGATTAATAACTTGGCTCATTAATTTTATTCTTTTTACATTTAAATTCTACGTCCTCGTTATCTCTGCTTAATATCAGAAACAATTTTGGTGTTTTTATTTTCCTACTTTCAAGCTTGAAACAGATTCCTTTTCTGCTTTTTTTTTCGAGAAATTTAAGTATAAAAGTTTTGCCTTTTGAAAGCAGAATTTAGTTTTAAAAAAAAGGCGTTGATGATGATTAATAAAACTTTATACATCGGCAAAACGCGCGGCGCGCGACGCATTTGACTTCTCCGGAAGCAGTCGGCCAATGACGGCCGACGTAAAGCGCTGTCGTGAGCCGTATTGCGCTCTGTAGGAAAACAGTCATGCTACTTTTCTTACTGGTGAGTGGACGGCGTGTCGCGCTGGGTGAATCACGTTGCGCGCGGCACAGGAAACCTGCTCCTAGGAAAACCCGGCTTTTTGCTGCGGCCCGCCAACAAGTTTTAGAAAATAGCTACTTTACATAAAAATACTATTAGATTCACAAAAAACAAAAGTTAAAAAAGTGGTCTGTCCACCGAAATCTGTGCTGCCGTATTTAGAGAACTGTGAGATAACTTCCAGATTTAATAATAATGCTGCGCATTTTGATGTATTAAAAGGGCCGTCGTAACGAAATGTGTGACCAAATTCAGCATCCAAAAGTTGAACATATTTACAGAATTTATAAATTAATGTCATAAAAATCCAAATCGACGTCTCACGTTTAATGTCATAAAAATCCGAATCGACATTTAGTCTTTGGGTCATAAAAATCCGAATCGACATTTCCCATTCAATGTCATAAAAATCCGAATCGACATTTCATATTCAATGTCATAAAAATCCGAATCGACATTTCCCATTCAATGTCATTAAAATCCGAATCGACATTTCCCATTCAATGTCATAAAAATCCGAATCGACATTTCATATTCAATGTCATAAAAATCCGAATCGACATTTCCCATTCAATGTCATTAAAATCCGAATCGACATTTCCCATTCAATGTCATAAAAATCCGAATCGACATTTCCCATTCAATGTCATAAAAATTCGAATTGACGTTTAGTCTTTCGGTCATAAAAATCCGAATTCACGTTTAGTCTTTGGGTCATAAAAATCCGAATCGGCGTTTCACGTTTAGTGCCATAAAAATCCGAATCGACGTTTCACGTTTAGTGCCATAAAAATCCGAATCGACATTTCATATGTGGGTCATAAAAATCCGAATCGACATTTCATCTTTAAAGCCGGGTTTTCCTAGAAATATATTTTACGCAGCGTGAACCGGAATATATAATTTCGCGTCGGCAGAAACGTGTTACATAATCACGATACTCGTTTGTGTTTTCCTAGCGTGGCGTATCAGATCAGGGTGGCTATATAGATCTACCAGCTACTCTGTCGTCTGCATTTCCGATTTGAAGGGGGAGGGGAAAAAACACAACAAAAATAAAGAGAAGATCGGTGAAACGCGCCCCTCGTAACGCATTTCACTCCTCCAGGAGCAGTCCGCCTGTCACGCCCAACGCAAAGCGCTGTCGTGAGCCGTATTGCGCTCTGTAAGAAAACAGTCACACTGCTTTTCTTATTGGTGAGTGGACGGCGTATCGCGCTTCACGTTGCGAACGGCACAAAACCTGCTCCTAGGAATTTTTTGTTTTTTTTCATCTCAGTTTTTATTTTCAACCTTGCTCTGAGACACGATTTTACCCTTTCCGCTATTTTTATAAATTTCACTGATCGGCATCAAAACTGGCACCGTGGGAACTGGAAACTCTCTCTCATTTCTTCAAAATTACTTTGTGTAAGTTTTTTGCATATGATAGGGCTTTCCTTTCCCCAACTCCGACGTGAATGTCGTCTTCTTTTTTCATTTTCACTCTAGTCATAATCCCGTACCACTCCCACGGGAAGGAGAAAAAGCTACATTTCAAACATCGTCTGTGTCATGATAGCAGTCCCCTCAAAGTATTAATTTGAAGATAACATGTTCGTTATAACATCTTCTCTCCTGAATTCTTTCCCACGCCTAGGATCACGGCGCATTCATTTCATTTATATTAGATATAACTTGCTCGGATTCATCAACAACGTCGACTCCAATATGTGAAAGCAGCATAATCATGAAGAAAAGTCGTCGCGCCATAACATGCCTTGTTTTTCAAAACATCTCTGGCATCAGAGAAAAGACGGCCAAGCTTT
The DNA here is from genome assembly GCF_987345545.1 of Pholcus phalangioides. Taxonomy (NCBI): domain Eukaryota; kingdom Metazoa; phylum Arthropoda; class Arachnida; order Araneae; family Pholcidae; genus Pholcus; species Pholcus phalangioides. The sequence goes on along the minus strand of NW_028301624.1, from coordinate 3,774,216 downwards.
CGTCTTACGAATCGCTGCTATCGCCACAATCCGCATTTTGGCAGTTGGAATCCAAAAAAAAACATCTTTTCTTTATCATATATCATATATATTTATCTATGCGTTTAGAATCAATACATGGTGTTATCGATGAACAAAAATTGCTCTAATAAATAATTGCAGTTTTTACAATATATCACGCAATATTACGACTTTTATATACTGTGAATTTATTTCTTCCGTTAAATTTGAACTTGTTTTCTTTTTTCCTTCCATTCGTTAATTAATTAATTTGTCAATCACTTATTTCTTTTATTAAATCTCAAATTAGTCCCGATAACATTGAGAAATTACTTTTTCCATAATTTTAAATTTTCATCGATTATGAAATTATTTTCTGCAAAAAAGAAATTACACAATTAACAATTCTCAATAATTCTGAAATTATTTCCATCAGTAGTTCTGCAGTTACCACTGATTCCGTAACTATTTTTTATTAATTATAAATTTTCGTCAATTTGGGAAATCGTTTTTTTTCCACAAATTATTTCCGTCATAAACGGTTTTTTTTTTCAGCATTTCTATAAATTCTGTAATTATGTTCAACTTTTGTATGCTGAATTCGGCCACCAATTCGTTACGACGGACTTTTTGTATACTGTATAATGCATCAAAATAAGCAGCACTATTATTAAATCTGGAAGGTATCTCACAGTTCTGAATACGACAGCACAGATTTCAGTGGGCAGACCACTTTTTACACTTTTAACGTTTATTTATTTATTTCTTTTTTTGGAATCTAAGTTTTTTCTATGTAATTGTATAAGTTTATTGTATGTATTGTTGATATTTTCTAAACATCGTCGGCGGGTCACAGCAAAATGCTCGGAACGCGACATCTGGCTGGTTAACGGAAACTTTACCCCCCCCCCCCGGAAAATTTCCCCCTGATATTTCGCCTGCCCTGACTGTATGTGCGACCTTATAAGTGATCAAATTAGTCGGAAATTTACCCCCGACATTTCACCTGCTTTGACTGTATGAGTGAGACCAAGTAATTGATAAAATCGCTGAAATTTTAGAATGAGAGCATATTATCAGCATTTTTTCTATTAATTGCGTTGTACCAACGTTTTTCATAACATGACACTTTCATCTTTTTATTCTTCGAATTTAATCAAGTTTCTTAAATTTCCTTCTAGAAAATATTTCAACTATTGATTAATATTGTTTTTTTAGGTCATATTTTTAAGTATTTCCAAGTGCATGTTTATGCACTTTTAAATGCATGTTTTCTTCATTTCTCTTGCACATATTATTGTTTTCTCTTAGCGCATACTTCAGTGCTTTCGATACGCACATTATTGTTTTCCATTTATGAGCAAATAATTTTTTTAAATTTTAGTGCATATTTTTGTGCTCGTTTTTCATTTTTAGGTCATGTTTTTGCATTTTTTAATGCATGACTTTTTTTTCCATTTTTTGATCATATTTTTCTATATTTTGAAGAACTTCGGCATTTCTGAATGCATATCTGCAGGGACATTACGAAAAGTAGGGGAAAAACTTCAAGAGGTCGTAGTTCGCACAAAAACAAACGATTTTCATCAAACACTGCGTGGTCTAAAAGAAATGCAAACGTGCTACAGGGCGCAACATAGTAATAATAAGCGCGCAAATGTTTGCGGATTGAGCAACCACCTATGAGGAAAACGCTCACCGTACATTCATGCCGCCTCTGTGGTACTTCCGTTTTCATCTCTGTAAATAAAATGCGTGTTTCTTTGTTTCAGTATTACTGAAGGGCGCCATTATCCCGTACGTTACACCTGTTAGAACGGTTGCAAGCTTGAATTTCTTTTCTCCCGATAAATTTCAACAGGAATGCCACTTTAACGTTTGCGGAGCGGCCGTTTCGAAACGAGCTACCGCTTTTGCGTTTCATGTTAGGTTGATCACAATTGTTTGTATCGGTGTGTACTATCACCTCTTAAAGATTTTCCCATCTTTTCTGAATCAGCCTGTATATATAGATATATATATTTATTTCCTTATATTTTTGAATATTTTCATGGAACATATTGAAAACATTTTTAGAACATATCTCTTTTTATTCCCTCCACATTTCGATATTTTTAAATGCATAATTTAACAATTTTTATGGATCTTTGCGTTTATGTCGGCCTTGCGAAATTCACTTGGTGCATGGTTTCAGCAGAATTTAGCCTTGACCCGTGAGAGATAGTCTTCCCTTCTCCTAATACTTATCATTTAATAGATGGGGGTGAGGTAGATGAAGACACACACATACACACGTCTATTGAAGGTTGGTTCAGTTTCTCTTTTTTCCCATCCACAGCAATTCGTAAATACGTCGTCATATGGATTCCTCTTCCCTTTTCCGTGTAACTGTCGACGGTTAGGTGTTTAGTCTTCTGTTTTATTATTATTATTATTATTTTAAAGAAAGGTATATACATAAGATTAAAGAAACTACAACGTTGAGACACTGCAACTGCAACATGTTGCAGTGTGACAGCTATAGCTCTCGTAGTGGTGAAACACGATAAGCGATTAGGACGGCTTTGACGTCACGAAGGTCGCGGTTATGAGTGATAAGAAATGCACGGGCAATTTTTCATTACTCTCTCGCCGGGAATACAGAACGGTCGTGCACGGAACCTCCACCATGAGACCAGGGGGAGAGATTCTTTGCGAATTCTTATGTATTTCGACGATAGGGAAATCCGTAGGGGATTTAGCCGAATATATATATTCGCAGGCGATGTGGTGAATGGGTGGATGATCCATCACAGCCAAGGATAAATTAACCGATTTGGGAGTAGCCTGTAAGGTGTTTTGCGACAGTTGTGGGGAGGACGATCTAGGTGCTTGTGCCGGGCCATCCGATGAGTCATATAATCAAACACCGTTCGATGATGCCTTCTTTGAACTTTCGCCAAGGGTGAACGTGCAGGTTCCAGAAGACCTGAGTGAGTTTATTAGACCCAGAAATTCCCGGCGAGCGGGTAAGTGGTTTTTGTTTTGTTTTAATGTCATTGACAAAGATAACGTGCTTAAAATATTTAAAGATAGAGCATACAATTTTGACCATGTTGTCTTATTTATTTCAAAGACTGATAGTGTTTAGCTGTTTTGCCGTAACTGCCCCCCAGCGGTTATTCGATTTTAAGATATTGTTGAAACAAAGTTGCGCGGCATACAAACGACGAACATTTGATGAGATGAAGGCCGAATTAGGACTTACAGCACACCCTGTATTTTGTTGACGGAAGACTATAATAATTTTACGCATCTATTTTCACATCGAGTAGTAGTTGAGTTTTTCTCTTATGTGCTCTGCTTTCTTCTTCCTGTTCCGTCCGTCCAATTAACAACGGGTAGTGTCCGCTATTCGGGAGGTACGATATGCAGTAGAACCTCGTTTGTACGACTTTCACATTTATGCGACGGTTTTTGCTTCCGTGTAAATTAAAATTGCATAAATGAAGTCGGGACAGTCAAATTTACGTGAAAGCACGAGAATGTCCCGTAAGATACGGGACACGTGGTTACCCTACTGATAATATGCCGTGAAATGGTGGTCCGTTGAATTGTTTCAAACATTTTACTTGCCCTGAAAAGATGAAAGAAACGCTGATTTATATTTTCGATAGCATTTCCACGGTTGTCACAAAAGTGGCCTTCAACAAATTTATTGCACTTTTAAAATTATTTTTCAATTAATGCTACTATGCTGTTATATTACGTATGACCATACGTCTTGTATTTCTCGGAACATCCCGTATTTTCACGTCATTTTGGCCATCCTGTGACTTTTTGGAAGATGTCCCTTTTTTTTTCTACGAAATCTCAATCAACTTTTATTGTTCATTTTGAAATCAAGTATTAAAACTATCTCTTCCCAACTCATAAACCATAATGCGATAATTACGACTATCAAATAGGAATATTCATCTCACATATGGCCCGTGATACACATGCCACTAAATTCGCAATTCTAATCATTTTCACGAATTTGAATGACTAATTAGTTAATCGATTATGATTTCAATTAGCATCAGGATCATTGTGATTGATAAATGGCAATCTCTCAAATTTATGAAAATGAGAAAAATCACAATTTTACTAATTTTAACGAATTTGAATGACTAATTAGTTAACCAATTAGGATCGTGTGGCGATGCTGTCGGCAAGAGTGTGTAGGTGTTGGTTTCGAATAGCATAAATCTGCCAACACCTCGTTATGTGCGCGCGCCTTTTCTTAGCCTCCCTTCCGCTTTTTGGAAGAGAAGGCTTTGGTTTCTTGCAGAGTAGAGATGTCTTTTGACTGTGTGTCCGTGTATTATTATTTCGTATATATGTGTTAACGTGCCGTGTGTTTCTTCTAATTAATAAACCGTATATTTAACCGTATCTAGAATTGAACAGTCTTAGTGGAGTCAAATAAAATTTAACTATGGATAAATAGCTACTTCAATTTAAATGTCATTATCACCTCCGGCAACTACATATGGTGTCCACAAACTGGTGACTCAAGACTATCGGATTCGTTACAACGAATCATGAATACCTCTCTGCAATGTGGATTTTAATTTCAGTTTCGTGGTGAGTGAATATTTCTCTCTTTCGTAGGACTATTGCCGTCTTCATTCTTTCGCTATGGCAAATCCGCAAGCAACTGCTAGTCAGACTGAACTTTCCCTTTCGGGAACCGAAGTCTCACGTGTTTCATTCCGTGCGCCTCCATTTTGGGAAGCCGACGTTGATTTATGGTTCCTTCAAGTGGAATCCCAGTTTATCACGGCAGGCATTACCGCGGATAAGACGAAGTTTCATTCGGTGATTTCCGTTCTCGACACAAAAATCTTGTCTTACGTGAGTGATTTAGTACGTAATCCTCCCTCACACGATTTATATGAGACTCTAAAGAAACGTATTCTTTCCCGATTTGCTCAATCTGAAACTGCTCGCTTGAAATCTCTTTTTCATGAGTGCGAGCTAGGCGACAAAAAACCGTCCCAGCTACTTTGTGAGATGCGAAACTTGTCGAATAACACAATCAGTGATGATGTTTTGAGCACATTATGGCAGCAAAGATTACCCGTCAGTGTTCAACAAATTTTGTCGATTTGTCGGGATCCTCTTGACTCTTTAGCTCAGATAGCTGATCGCATATTAGAAGCTTCGAGTTTCAACGCTGTCGTTTCTCAGGTGTCTCAACCTCCTCTGCCTTCTTCAGAGTTGCATGAGCTTAAAAAAGAAATTGCATCGCTCGCTACACGAGTCGAAGAGCTCTCTCGTTCTCGAAACCAATACAGAGGTCGGTCGCGAAACAATTCGAAAACTCGTGAGCGGAAAAAATCTTCAGATCGCTCCGATCGACGCAAATTGTGCTGGTATCATGCTCGATATGGTGAAAAAGCACATCGTTGCATTTCACCTTGCCAACACTCGGAAAACTAGTGGGCAATCCTGTTACAGCGGCGGCCGGAGATTGCCACTTTCAAAGTCGCTTATTCATTTGTGATAGAAAATCGAAAATTCGTTTTCTTGTTGACAGTGGTGCAGCTGTGAGCTGTTTTCCTAAATCACTTGCCAAAGTTTCCAAGCCTGACGACCTTTCGTTATATGCGGCTAATGGCACTAAAATTCACACATATGGAACTAAGCATTTTGAACTTGATCTCGGACTGAGGAGAATATTCTCATTCAATTTCTTAGTGGCCGACGTCACAAGTCCTATTTTGGGTGCCGATTTCTTGGAGAGATTCGGTTTACTTGTTGATGTCAAGAATCGCCGGTTGGTTGATAATTTGACAACTCTATACTCTCTTGGTGTCGTTACCACTGGTCCTTCTCTCGGTCTAACTACAGTTTCTGGTGCCACTACATACCATAAAATTTTGACCAAGTTCCCAAATCTCACTGGTTCGGTCTTAAATTCTCAACCCAAACCACATGCCATTATCCACTTCATCGAAACATCAGGGCCTCCCGTCTTCGCAAAGGCTAGACGTCTTTCTCCTGAAAAACTTTTTGCCGTCAAGAAAGAATTTAACTTGCTTTTGAAGCAAGGCATCATTCGTCCTAGCAAAAGCCCTTGGGCTAGTCCTATCCACCTAGTCCCAAAAAAGACAGGTGGTTGGCGCATATGTGGTGATTTTCGTCGGTTGAATGCCGTAACTACTCCTGATCGTTATCCTATTCCCAATATTCAAGACTTTTCTTTCGGTCTGGCTGGAAAAAGAATATTTTCTAAACTCGATCTTGTAAAGGCATACCACCAGATTCCTGTGAAAGAAAGTGATATTCCCAAGACGGCTGTGATTACACCGCACGGTCTCTTTGAGTATGTTTTCATGACCTTTGGGCTCAGGAACGCCGCACAAACATTTCAACGATTCGTTGACAGCATCCTCTCGGATCTCGACTTCTGCTATGTTTACTTAGACGACATTCTTGTTGCGTCAGCTGATGAGAAGTCGCATGAACAAGATCTCGATGTGTTGTTCAAGAGACTAAGCGAATACGGTTTAGTTCTCAATCCTGACAAATGCCAATTTGGACTCAAAGAAATTCAGTTTTTAGGTCATCTTGTGTCAGAAAAGGGCATTTCCCCGTTGCCGGATCGTGTTACCGCACTTTTGGACTATCCATTGCCCAACACAATCGATGAGCTGCGACGTTTTCTGGCACTAATAAATTTTTATCATCGTTTCATGAAAAACGCTGCCTCTACGCAAGCATGTTTACATGATCTAGTTAAAGGCAAACAAAAACGGGATAAAACAAAAATCGTCTGGTCTGAGGAAGCAAAATCTGCATTCGAGTCATGCAAGGAAATGATTTCCAATGCTGCTCTATTGGCTCATCCTATTTCAAGTGCGCATCTCCTTCTAGCTGTCGACGCGTCTGATTTCGCGATTGGCGGAGTTTTGAATCAAGCAGTTAATGATCAAACTCAGCCATTAGGATTCTTCTCGCGTAAGCTAACTTCAGCTGAACGCAGATACAGTGCGTACGATCGAGAATTGCTAGCGATATATTCAGCAATTAAATATTTTCGACATATGCTGGAGGGATCTGACTTCGAAATTCTCACAGACCACAAACCATTGGTCTATGCATTTTCCCAAAAAAGTGAAAAATGTTCACCTAGGCAGATTCGTCATCTAGAATTCATTAGTCAATTTTCAACCCGTATCAAGCACATTTCAGGCGATCGAAATGCAGTAGCCGATGCATTTTCAAGAATATCGGAAATTGAAATACCTCCTAGTATCGATTTCGCCGAGATGGCTCGCGCTCAGGATGAGGAAGAATTGCGATTACTTCGTGAAATGGACTCAGGTCTCGAGTTAAAACCAATGACTTTCGGTTCTCCTGAAGTCACTCTACAGTGTGATGTTTCCACTGGTTCAATTAGACCTTACGTACCGTCAACGTTTCGCCGCGCTATTTTTGATGCAGTGCACAACCTCTCCCACCCTGGTGCCAAAGCTACTACTGAAATGGTTCGCAGACGATTCATCTGGAAATTTTTAGAAAGGGACTGCAAAGAGTGGTGCAAAACTTGCATCCATTGCCAGCGATCCAAAGTTGGTCGTCACACACATTCTCCTATTGGTGCATTCGGATTACCTTCCGCAAGGTTCTCGCATGTCCATATTGACATCGTGGGTCCACTTCCACCAAGTAAAGGAAATCGCTACGTTGTGACTTGCAGTGACCGATTCACCAGATGGCCGGAAGCTATTCCTGTACCCGATCAGACTGCTGAAACTGTGGCATTCGCTTTCCTGTCGAATTGGATCTCCCGTTTTGGCGTTCCAGAACGCATTACTACGGACAGGGGTTCTCAGTTTGAATCTGAACTCTTCCGATCTCTTGCGAAGTTGCTGGGCGTGGACAGGGTGCGTACTACCGCTTACCACCCACAAAGCAATGGAGCCATCGAGAAGTTTTAAAAGAATTACGTGTGTTATTTGCCAAATGATGCAAATTGCTTAATCAGATTTTATAATGTTGGTGAATAATACCTATTACCTCTTCTTATTTTCTATGAACATCACCTGTTCTTTTTCTGTCGAGTCTTCACATAAACAGATTTCATCATCATTTCCTCACAATTATGAATACATATTTGAGATTTTTGTTCAAGAACGGTTTATGGCATTTCAAATCAATAAAGAAATGTGTTTGTCTTTGAAAAATTTTTCGTACAATGAATAAATCGTTTTCGCAGCTGCGGATGCAAATGGCAGTCAAGAAAGGATTTCTTCGGGTGCACACATTGTTCGTTTTAAGCAATTAATACTTTCGAAAAAACGGCCTACAAAAATAAATAAAACGACGAAAATCCCGAGCAAAACCTGTCGTTTTCTATCGAACGAAACTGGCCCAGGCTAAATCAAATTTAGCCAATTTCAGCCATTGCTCCTGTCAAGGAGTCAGACCGTATCGGACAAAATTTTATCAAACAATTATATGTACATTACATATGCAGGATTTTAGTCAAATAACGTTCCAAAAAGTATGTAAATAGTTATTATCTATCGTTTATTATGTCATTTTTAGCCTGTAAATAGCCATTTACGCATTTCTCGGTGAATCTCGCCAAATTTGCTGATAAATTTGCGAAGTCATGACGACAATGGAAAGGAGCGTGTCTCGCAAGAATATGAGAGGATTTCCCAGAACCTTTCTTTTTGCTATATAATATCGTAGGCAGATTATGGTGTAGCCAGAAATTTTGTTCTGGGGGAACCAAAGTGATAGAACAATAGATTTGGCCATCTTTTTCCCTTTTTTCGGTTATTTTCTCACATTTCGGGAGGGACCAGACCCCCCCCCACCCCGCTACGCCCTTGATCCGCGATGCCAAAAACATAACTATAACCAGTTTTTACAATAAGACATCTCTTGTATGTGAGAAAAGCCACTCCCTGTTTAGCGTGTTTCGCCAATTCGCTGCTTATGAATTCGTGTAAATAGTTGTTCTTTGAGAGTTATTAACCCAGGCGTGGCAAATATAACGTAGTTTGCCATTCGGGGGTTCCGTGGTGGGAGCATTTATTTCCTCTACAAAAAATAAACTTTACATTCTACCCCAGGGAGTACAATCAACATCTCGTGAGAAGCAATTTAGGGACCCTCGTGTTTATAAAAATTATATTGCATAACTATTATATTTTACACAATGTTTATCACACTGTAGATATAACTTCTCGAAATTCTTCGCCAATTTCCACAGCATTTCTGTGAAATAAATCTGTGTTGTTCTTTAAACGATTCATGCTTTACCATCTCGAGTGATTGTGAGAGACATTATCCGGAGCAACATATGAGCCGCAACCACTGAAATCTACGAATTTTGTTACCGAAATTTTCGTCTAATAAAAAAATTTGATGCTAAAAAGTAACAAATAACTCTCTCTCTCGCTCTTTTCATCATCGCATCAGTTGCCTGAAATTTCGAGATTAGATGGCAGCACCAACAGTATTTAAATCAAGCCTCAGACAAGTTCTTTCAAATTGCAGGCGATTAATAACTTGGCTCATTAATTTTATTCTTTTTACATTTAAATTCTACGTCCTCGTTATCTCTGCTTAATATCAGAAACAATTTTGGTGTTTTTATTTTCCTACTTTCAAGCTTGAAACAGATTCCTTTTCTGCTTTTTTTTTCGAGAAATTTAAGTATAAAAGTTTTGCCTTTTGAAAGCAGAATTTAGTTTTAAAAAAAAGGCGTTGATGATGATTAATAAAACTTTATACATCGGCAAAACGCGCGGCGCGCGACGCATTTGACTTCTCCGGAAGCAGTCGGCCAATGACGGCCGACGTAAAGCGCTGTCGTGAGCCGTATTGCGCTCTGTAGGAAAACAGTCATGCTACTTTTCTTACTGGTGAGTGGACGGCGTGTCGCGCTGGGTGAATCACGTTGCGCGCGGCACAGGAAACCTGCTCCTAGGAAAACCCGGCTTTTTGCTGCGGCCCGCCAACAAGTTTTAGAAAATAGCAACTTTACATAAAAATACTATTAGATTCACAAAAAACAAAAGTTAAAAAAGTGGTCTGTCCACCGAAATCTGTGCTGCCGTATTTAGAGAACTGTGAGATAACTTCCAGATTTAATAATAATGCTGCGCATTTTGATGTATTAAAAGGGCCGTCGTAACGAAATGTGTGACCAAATTCAGCATCCAAAAGTTGAACATATTTACAGAATTTATAAATTAATGTCATAAAAATCCAAATCGACGTCTCACGTTTAATGTCATAAAAATCCGAATCGACATTTAGTCTTTGGGTCAAAAAAATCCGAATCGACATTTCCCATTCAATGTCATTAAAATCCGAATCGACATTTCCCATTCAATGTCATAAAAATCCGAATCGACATTTCCCATTCAATGTCATAAAAATTCGAATTGACGTTTAGTCTTTCGGTCATAAAAATCCGAATTCACGTTTAGTCTTTGGGTCATAAAAATCCGAATCGACGTTTCACGTTTAGTGCCATAAAAATCCGAATCGACATTTCATATGTGGGTCATAAAAATCCGAATCGACATTTCATCTTTAAAGCCGGGTTTTCCTAGAAATATATTTTACGCAGCGTGAACCGGAATATATAATTTCGCGTCGGCAGAAACGTGTTACATAATCACGCTACTAGTTTGTGTTTTCCTAGCGTGGCGTATCAGATCAGGGTGGCTATATAGATCTACCAGCTACTCTGTCGTCTGCATTTCCGATTTGAAGGGGGAGGGGAAAAAACACAACAAAAATGAAGAGAAGATCGGTGAAACGCGCCCCTCGTAACGCATTTCACTCCTCCAGGAGCAGTCCGCCTGTCACGCCCAACGCAAAGCGCTGTCGTGAGCCGTATTGCGCTCTGTAAGAAAACAGTCACACTGCTTTTCTTATTGGTGAGTGGACGGCGTATCGCGCTTCACGTTGCGAACGGCACAAAACCTGCTCCTAGGAATTTTTTGTTTTTTTTCATCTCAGTTTTTATTTTCAACCTTGCTCTGAGACACGATTTTACCCTTTCCGCTATTTTTATAAATTTCACTGATCGGCATCAAAACTGGCACCGTGGGAACTGGAAACTCTCTCTCATTTCTTCAAAATTACTTTGTGTAAGTTTTTTGCATATGATAGGGCTTTCCTTTCCCCAACTCCGACGTGAATGTCGTCTTCTTTTTTCATTTTCACTCTAGTCATAATCCCGTACCACTCCCACGGGAAGGAGAAAAAGCTACATTTCAAACATCGTCTGTGTCATGATAGCAGTCCCCTCAAAGTATTAATTTGAAGATAACATGTTCGTTATAACATCTTCTCTCCTGAATTCTTTCCCACGCCTAGGATCACGGCGCATTCATTTCATTTATATTAGATATAACTTGCTCGGATTCATCAACAACGTCGACTCCAATATGTGAAAGCAGCATAATCATGAAGAAAAGTCGTCGCGCCATAACATGCCTTGTTTTTCAAAACATCTCTGGCATCAGAGAAAAGACGGCCAAGCTTTCGTCTTACGAATCGCTGCTATCGCCACAATCCGCATTTTGGCAGTTGGAATCCAAAAAAAAACATCTTTTCTTTATCATATATCATATATATTTATCTATGCGTTTAGAATCAATACATGGTGTTATCGATGAACAAAAATTGCTCTAATAAATAATTGCAGTTTTTACAATATATCACGCAATATTACGACTTTTATATACTGTGAATTTATTTCTTCCGTTAAATTTGAACTTGTTTTCTTTTTTCCTTCCATTCGTTAATTAATTAATTTGTCAATCACTTATTTCTTTTATTAAATCTCAAATTAGTCCCGATAACATTGAGAAATTACTTTTTCCATAATTTTAAATTTTCATCGATTATGAAATTATTTTCTGCAAAAAAGAAATTACACAATTAACAATTCTCAATAATTCTGAAATTATTTCCATCAGTAGTTCTGCAGTTACCACTGATTCCGTAACTATTTTTTATTAATTATAAATTTTCGTCAATTTGGGAAATCGTTTTTTTTCCACAAATTATTTCCGTCATAAACGGTTTTTTTTTTCAGCATTTCTATAAATTCTGTAATTATGTTCAACTTTTGTATGCTGAATTCGGCCACCAATTCGTTACGACGGACTTTTTGTATACTGTATAATGCATCAAAATAAGCAGCACTATTATTAAATCTGGAAGGTATCTCACAGTTCTGAATACGACAGCACAGATTTCAGTGGGCAGACCACTTTTTACACTTTTAACGTTTATTTATTTATTTCTTTTTTTGGAATCTAAGTTTTTTCTATGTAATTGTATAAGTTTATTGTATGTATTGTTGATATTTTCTAAACATCGTCGGCGGGTCACAGCAAAATGCTCGGAACGCGACATCTGGCTGGTTAACGGAAACTTTACCCCCCCCCCCCGGAAAATTTCCCCCTGATATTTCGCCTGCCCTGACTGTATGTGCGACCTTATAAGTGATCAAATTAGTCGGAAATTTACCCCCGACATTTCACCTGCTTTGACTGTATGAGTGAGACCAAGTAATTGATAAAATCGCTGAAATTTTAGAATGAGAGCATATTATCAGCATTTTTTCTATTAATTGCGTTGTACCAACGTTTTTCATAACATGACACTTTCATCTTTTTATTCTTCGAATTTAATCAAGTTTCTTAAATTTCCTTCTAGAAAATATTTCAACTATTGATTAATATTGTTTTTTTAGGTCATATTTTTAAGTATTTCCAAGTGCATGTTTATGCACTTTTAAATGCATGTTTTCTTCATTTCTCTTGCACATATTATTGTTTTCTCTTAGCGCATACTTCAGTGCTTTCGATACGCACATTATTGTTTTCCATTTATGAGCAAATAATTTTTTTAAATTTTAGTGCATATTTTTGTGCTCGTTTTTCATTTTTAGGTCATGTTTTTGCATTTTTTAATGCATGACTTTTTTTTCCATTTTTTGATCATATTTTTCTATATTTTGAAGAACTTCGGCATTTCTGAATGCATATCTGCAGGGACATTACGAAAAGTAGGGGAAAAACTTCAAGAGGTCGTAGTTCGCACAAAAACAAACGATTTTCATCAAACACTGCGTGGTCTAAAAGAAATGCAAACGTGCTACAGGGCGCAACATAGTAATAATAAGCGCGCAAATGTTTGCGGATTGAGCAACCACCTATGAGGAAAACGCTCACCGTACATTCATGCCGCCTCTGTGGTACTTCCGTTTTCATCTCTGTAAATAAAATGCGTGTTTCTTTGTTTCAGTATTACTGAAGGGCGCCATTATCCCGTACGTTACACCTGTTAGAACGGTTGCAAGCTTGAATTTCTTTTCTCCCGATAAATTTCAACAGGAATGCCACTTTAACGTTTGCGGAGCGGCCGTTTCGAAACGAGCTACCGCTTTTGCGTTTCATGTTAGGTTGATCACAATTGTTTGTATCGGTGTGTACTATCACCTCTTAAAGATTTTCCCATCTTTTCTGAATCAGCCTGTATATATAGATATATATATTTATTTCCTTATATTTTTGAATATTTTCATGGAACATATTGAAAACATTTTTAGAACATATCTCTTTTTATTCCCTCCACATTTCGATATTTTTAAATGCATAATTTAACAATTTTTATGGATCTTTGCGTTTATGTCGGCCTTGCGAAATTCACTTGGTGCATGGTTTCAGCAGAATTTAGCCTTGACCCGTGAGAGATAGTCTTCCCTTCTCCTAATACTTATCATTTAATAGATGGGGGTGAGGTAGATGAAGACACACACATACACACGTCTATTGAAGGTTGGTTCAGTTTCTCTTTTTTCCCATCCACAGCAATTCGTAAATACGTCGTCATATGGATTCCTCTTCCCTTTTCCGTGTAACTGTCGACGGTTAGGTGTTTAGTCTTCTGTTTTATTATTATTATTATTATTTTAAAGAAAGGTATATACATAAGATTAAAGAAACTACAACGTTGAGACACTGCAACTGCAACATGTTGCAGTGTGACAGCTATAGCTCTCGTAGTGGTGAAACACGATAAGCGATTAGGACGGCTTTGACGTCACGAAGGTCGCGGTTATGAGTGATAAGAAATGCACGGGCAATTTTTCATTACTCTCTCGCCGGGAATACAGAACGGTCGTGCACGGAACCTCCACCATGAGACCAGGGGGAGAGATTCTTTGCGAATTCTTATGTATTTCGACGATAGGGAAATCCGTAGGGGATTTAGCCGAATATATATATTCGCAGGCGATGTGGTGAATGGGTGGATGATCCATCACAGCCAAGGATAAATTAACCGATTTGGGAGTAGCCTGTAAGGTGTTTTGCGACAGTTGTGGGGAGGACGATCTAGGTGCTTGTGCCGGGCCATCCGATGAGTCATATAATCAAACACCGTTCGATGATGCCTTCTTTGAACTTTCGCCAAGGGTGAACGTGCAGGTTCCAGAAGACCTGAGTGAGTTTATTAGACCCAGAAATTCCCGGCGAGCGGGTAAGTGGTTTTTGTTTTGTTTTAATGTCATTGACAAAGATAACGTGCTTAAAATATTTAAAGATAGAGCATACAATTTTGACCATGTTGTCTTATTTATTTCAAAGACTGATAGTGTTTAGCTGTTTTGCCGTAACTGCCCCCCAGCGGTTATTCGATTTTAAGATATTGTTGAAACAAAGTTGCGCGGCATACAAACGACGAACATTTGATGAGATGAAGGCCGAATTAGGACTTACAGCACACCCTGTATTTTGTTGACGGAAGACTATAATAATTTTACGCATCTATTTTCACATCGAGTAGTAGTTGAGTTTTTCTCTTATGTGCTCTGCTTTCTTCTTCCTGTTCCGTCCGTCCAATTAACAACGGGTAGTGTCCGCTATTCGGGAGGTACGATATGCAGTAGAACCTCGTTTGTACGACTTTCACATTTATGCGACGGTTTTTGCTTCCGTGTAAATTAAAATTGCATAAATGAAGTCGGGACAGTCAAATTTACGTGAAAGCACGAGAATGTCCCGTAAGATACGGGACACGTGGTTACCCTACTGATAATATGCCGTGAAATGGTGGTCCGTTGAATTGTTTCAAACATTTTACTTGCCCTGAAAAGATGAAAGAAACGCTGATTTATATTTTCGATAGCATTTCCACGGTTGTCACAAAAGTGGCCTTCAACAAATTTATTGCACTTTTAAAATTATTTTTCAATTAATGCTACTATGCTGTTATATTACGTATGACCATACGTCTTGTATTTCTCGGAACATCCCGTATTTTCACGTCATTTTGGCCATCCTGTGACTTTTTGGAAGATGTCCCTTTTTTTTTCTACGAAATCTCAATCAACTTTTATTGTTCATTTTGAAATCAAGTATTAAAACTATCTCTTCCCAACTCATAAACCATAATGCGATAATTACGACTATCAAATAGGAATATTCATCTCACATATGGCCCGTGATACACATGCCACTAAATTCGCAATTCTAATCATTTTCACGAATTTGAATGACTAATTAGTTAATCGATTATGATTTCAATTAGCATCAGGATCATTGTGATTGATAAATGGCAATCTCTCAAATTTATGAAAATGAGAAAAATCACAATTTTACTAATTTTAACGAATTTGAATGACTAATTAGTTAACCAATTAGGATCGTGTGGCGATGCTGTCGGCAAGAGTGTGTAGGTGTTGGTTTCGAATAGCATAAATCTGCCAACACCTCGTTATGTGCGCGCGCCTTTTCTTAGCCTCCCTTCCGCTTTTTGGAAGAGAAGGCTTTGGTTTCTTGCAGAGTAGAGATGTCTTTTGACTGTGTGTCCGTGTATTATTATTTCGTATATATGTGTTAACGTGCCGTGTGTTTCTTCTAATTAATAAACCGTATATTTAACCGTATCTAGAATTGAACAGTCTTAGTGGAGTCAAATAAAATTTAACTATGGATAAATAGCTACTTCAATTTAAATGTCATTATCACCTCCGGCAACTACATATGGTGTCCACAAACTGGTGACTCAAGACTATCGGATTCGTTACAACGAATCATGAATACCTCTCTGCAATGTGGATTTTAATTTCAGTTTCGTGGTGAGTGAATATTTCTCTCTTTCGTAGGACTATTGCCGTCTTCATTCTTTCGCTATGGCAAATCCGCAAGCAACTGCTAGTCAGACTGAACTTTCCCTTTCGGGAACCGAAGTCTCACGTGTTTCATTCCGTGCGCCTCCATTTTGGGAAGCCGACGTTGATTTATGGTTCCTTCAAGTGGAATCCCAGTTTATCACGGCAGGCATTACCGCGGATAAGACGAAGTTTCATTCGGTGATTTCCGTTCTCGACACAAAAATCTTGTCTTACGTGAGTGATTTAGTACGTAATCCTCCCTCACACGATTTATATGAGACTCTAAAGAAACGTATTCTTTCCCGATTTGCTCAATCTGAAACTGCTCGCTTGAAATCTCTTTTTCATGAGTGCGAGCTAGGCGACAAAAAACCGTCCCAGCTACTTTGTGAGATGCGAAACTTGTCGAATAACACAATCAGTGATGATGTTTTGAGCACATTATGGCAGCAAAGATTACCCGTCAGTGTTCAACAAATTTTGTCGATTTGTCGGGATCCTCTTGACTCTTTAGCTCAGATAGCTGATCGCATATTAGAAGCTTCGAGTTTCAACGCTGTCGTTTCTCAGGTGTCTCAA
This sequence comes from Pholcus phalangioides, assembly GCF_987345545.1. Taxonomy (NCBI): domain Eukaryota; kingdom Metazoa; phylum Arthropoda; class Arachnida; order Araneae; family Pholcidae; genus Pholcus; species Pholcus phalangioides. The sequence continues at coordinate 3,757,445 of NW_028301624.1, read as the reverse complement.
CCTCCTCTGCCTTCTTCAGAGTTGCATGAGCTTAAAAAAGAAATTGCATCGCTCGCTACACGAGTCGAAGAGCTCTCTCGTTCTCGAAACCAATACAGAGGTCGGTCGCGAAACAATTCGAAAACTCGTGAGCGGAAAAAATCTTCAGATCGCTCCGATCGACGCAAATTGTGCTGGTATCATGCTCGATATGGTGAAAAAGCACATCGTTGCATTTCACCTTGCCAACACTCGGAAAACTAGTGGGCAATCCTGTTACAGCGGCGGCCGGAGATTGCCACTTTCAAAGTCGCTTATTCATTTGTGATAGAAAATCGAAAATTCGTTTTCTTGTTGACAGTGGTGCAGCTGTGAGCTGTTTTCCTAAATCACTTGCCAAAGTTTCCAAGCCTGACGACCTTTCGTTATATGCGGCTAATGGCACTAAAATTCACACATATGGAACTAAGCATTTTGAACTTGATCTCGGACTGAGGAGAATATTCTCATTCAATTTCTTAGTGGCCGACGTCACAAGTCCTATTTTGGGTGCCGATTTCTTGGAGAGATTCGGTTTACTTGTTGATGTCAAGAATCGCCGGTTGGTTGATAATTTGACAACTCTATACTCTCTTGGTGTCGTTACCACTGGTCCTTCTCTCGGTCTAACTACAGTTTCTGGTGCCACTACATACCATAAAATTTTGACCAAGTTCCCAAATCTCACTGGTTCGGTCTTAAATTCTCAACCCAAACCACATGCCATTATCCACTTCATCGAAACATCAGGGCCTCCCGTCTTCGCAAAGGCTAAACGTCTTTCTCCTGAAAAACTTTTTGCCGTCAAGAAAGAATTTAACTTGCTTTTGAAGCAAGGCATCATTCGTCCTAGCAAAAGCCCTTGGGCTAGTCCTATCCACCTAGTCCCAAAAAAGACAGGTGGTTGGCGCATATGTGGTGATTTTCGTCGGTTGAATGCCGTAACTACTCCTGATCGTTATCCTATTCCCAATATTCAAGACTTTTCTTTCGGTCTGGCTGGAAAAAGAATATTTTCTAAACTCGATCTTGTAAAGGCATACCACCAGATTCCTGTGAAAGAAAGTGATATTCCCAAGACGGCTGTGATTACACCGCACGGTCTCTTTGAGTATGTTTTCATGACCTTTGGGCTCAGGAACGCCGCACAAACATTTCAACGATTCGTTGACAGCATCCTCTCGGATCTCGACTTCTGCTATGTTTACTTAGACGACATTCTTGTTGCGTCAGCTGATGAGAAGTCGCATGAACAAGATCTCGATGTGTTGTTCAAGAGACTAAGCGAATACGGTTTAGTTCTCAATCCTGACAAATGCCAATTTGGACTCAAAGAAATTCAGTTTTTAGGTCATCTTGTGTCAGAAAAGGGCATTTCCCCGTTGCCGGATCGTGTTACCGCACTTTTGGACTATCCATTGCCCAACACAATCGATGAGCTGCGACGTTTTCTGGCACTAATAAATTTTTATCATCGTTTCATGAAAAACGCTGCCTCTACGCAAGCATGTTTACATGATCTAGTTAAAGGCAAACAAAAACGGGATAAAACAAAAATAGTCTGGTCTGAGGAAGCAAAATCTGCATTCGAGTCATGCAAGGAAATGATTTCCAATGCTGCTCTATTGGCTCATCCTATTTCAAGTGCGCATCTCCTTCTAGCTGTCGACGCGTCTGATTTCGCGATTGGCGGAGTTTTGAATCAAGCAGTTAATGATCAAACTCAGCCATTAGGATTCTTCTCGCGTAAGCTAACTTCAGCTGAACGCAGATACAGTGCGTACGATCGAGAATTGCTAGCGATATATTCAGCAATTAAATATTTTCGACATATGCTGGAGGGATCTGACTTCGAAATTCTCACAGACCACAAACCATTGGTCTATGCATTTTCCCAAAAAAGTGAAAAATGTTCACCTAGGCAGATTCGTCATCTAGAATTCATTAGTCAATTTTCAACCCGTATCAAGCACATTTCAGGCGATCGAAATGCAGTAGCCGATGCATTTTCAAGAATATCGGAAATTGAAATACCTCCTAGTATCGATTTCGCCGAGATGGCTCGCGCTCAGGATGAGGAAGAATTGCGATTACTTCGTGAAATGGACTCAGGTCTCGAGTTAAAACCAATGACTTTCGGTTCTCCTGAAGTCACTCTACAGTGTGATGTTTCCACTGGTTCAATTAGACCTTACGTACCGTCAACGTTTCGCCGCGCTATTTTTGATGCAGTGCACAACCTCTCCCACCCTGGTGCCAAAGCTACTACTGAAATGGTTCGCAGACGATTCATCTGGAAATTTTTAGAAAGGGACTGCAAAGAGTGGTGCAAAACTTGCATCCATTGCCAGCGATCCAAAGTTGGTCGTCACACACATTCTCCTATTGGTGCATTCGGATTACCTTCCGCAAGGTTCTCGCATGTCCATATTGACATCGTGGGTCCACTTCCACCAAGTAAAGGAAATCGCTACGTTGTGACTTGCAGTGACCGATTCACCAGATGGCCGGAAGCTATTCCTGTACCCGATCAGACTGCTGAAACTGTGGCATTCGCTTTCCTGTCGAATTGGATCTCCCGTTTTGGCGTTCCAGAACGCATTACTACGGACAGGGGTTCTCAGTTTGAATCTGAACTCTTCCGATCTCTTGCGAAGTTGCTGGGCGTGGACAGGGTGCGTACTACCGCTTACCACCCACAAAGCAATGGAGCCATCGAGAGATTCCACAGGGACTTGAAAGCTGCCATCATGTGTCACGCCACTGAAAGATGGGTTGACGTTCTTCCTACCATTCTACTCGGGATACGCTCAAGTTTCAAACCTGATTTTGGTGCTACGCCGGCGGACATGGTCTACGGAACATCTCTGAGGTTACCAGGAGACTTCTTCAAAGATTCCGGTAAGCACACCTCAAAATCTGATTATGTCACGAACTTGCGTATGACTATGTCAAAGCTTCGTCCTTCGCCTTTGTCCAATCATTCCTCAAAAAACATTTTTGTGCACAAGGACTTGGCCAGATCCACACACGTTTTTGTGAGGGTTGACACTGTAAGGCGTTCGCTACAGCAGCCTTACCAAGGACCTTATGAAGTTTTGAATAGGACTGATAAATTTTTTACTTTGCGTATCAATAATGAATCTAAGTGTATTTCTATTGATCGTTTAAAACCTGCATTTTTGTTTAATTCTCTCGAATGCAAAGAATCTAATGTTCGCAAATCATCTATATGTAATGCCCCAGCCTCGCCACAGGGCTTCGTCACGAGGTCCGGACGGAAAGTCCGTTTTGTAACACCTTATCAAGCTTAACGTCCTTCGGACTCGTGGGGGAGTACTGTGGCGATGCTGTCGGCAAGAGTGTGTAGGTGTTGGTTTCGAATAGCATAAATCTGCCAACACCTCGTTATGTGCGCGCGCCTTTTCTTAGCCTCCCTTCCGCTTTTTGGAAGAGAAGGCTTTGGTTTCTTGCAGAGTAGAGATGTCTTTTGACTGTGTGTCCGTGTATTATTATTTCGTATATATGTGTTAACGTGCCGTGTGTTTCTTCTAATTAATAAACCGTATATTTAACCGTATCTAGAATTGAACAGTCTTAGTGGAGTCAAATAAAATTTAACTATGGATAAATAGCTACTTCAATTTAAATGTCATTATCACCTCCGGCAACTACATATGGTGTCCACAATCGTAATTAGCATCAGTAACGATGTGAATAATAAAGTGACAATCTTTCGAATTTATGAAAGTTGGATAAATCGCATCACTAATTTTCACGAGTTTGAATGAGTAATTAGTTAATTAATTATGATTTCAATCAGCATCAGGATGGTTATGATCAATAAATGACGAGCCTTCAAATTTTAATATTTTTTATACTATAATTTTTCCGTTTATTTTTGGTCGATTTTCTATCGAAAAATGCATTGATAAATTGGAGAAATTTTTTACTAAAATTTACAAGGATTTTCTATTTTTAACTGTTTGAATATTTAAATTCGCTTTCAATGCATAAATTTGTTGGTTTAAAAAATAGAATCGTTTTTAAAATAACATTGAAAATAGCGCGACTGCACATTTGAAATGCCTCGCGGAACATCGGTGGAAATGTCTACCTCGTTTGCACCACTGTTCCGCGATCAGATACGAAAATGAAGATATCGTAGAGTTACGCAAATTATCGTAGGCGCTGAAGCAACGTGATTGGCTGTGTGGAAAAAAATTACGAAAAAAATCGTGTAATCGCGGAATAGCGGTGCATTTGCGAAATATGTGTCCCGTACGGATCCCAATTTCCCATATTTTTATGAAGAAAATATGGTCATGCTAGGTATTTGTCGTGTTTTACGTATTGACACTTGTCTACCGGAACATCTTTCGTGGTTCCGATTGAACACCCCTTGGCAAGCCTGAGTTTGTGCCCCCCCCCCCCCCCCCCGTTGTACATAACTTATCTCGTAATAATTTCAGAAATGTTTCAATAAACACTTGCGTCAGTTTTTCTTTTCTCCTGCCTACACTGCTACATTTCGATTGTGACAGGAATGCATACATTTACATTTTCCTTCGGTGTATTTCATTACACGTCATCTGCTTACATTATGAAACCGAATTATGAACTTTGAATGCATTGTATCATTGTATACAATCCTGAATTCCCCTGATTTGGTTCCATTGCTTTCTTTAGCTGCATCTTGCAACGCTATTATGTTTCCTCTCATACAGCAATAAACAACTTTTAATTCGTTTTGCAAATTGTTTCTGTAATTAATCTTTGCCAGCTGTCCTAACCTTGATCTCCACGTGTTTTCGCATCGATTCAATTTAATCAATAGGTAATTTCGCGATATTTTCCTAAGAATTTTGCTCATTGTCTCGAATAGATGAAGAAACGTATCTCTCAGGAAAAATCAACCACAATGAAGAAATTACTTTCACACCTCTTGAAATGACGCATAAATTCGGGTATAAAACGCCGGGAGGATAGAATCGTATTATTAATGTTTCAGGCACTGGCCGTGTTTGCTCTTCCATCGTTAAAACCTTTCAGATATACTTAATTTCGTACCAAGAACAACGAAAATGTTTTCAATGCCTGTAAGTTGCTTGGTAGTAGCTGTGTTTGGAGTCTTCACGTGCCTTGTATGCGTATCTCAAGCCATGAATGTAAGTCATTTTTACTCATTAGTATATTTTACATTACATCATGTATCCAATGTTGAAGAAAAAAAACTCAAATTCTTCATGAATCTTAGAAATGTGAAAATTTAAAATATGTGAAATCATTTTTCCATTTTGACTTGGATCGATTCAATTTTTCCATAATATTTGAAAAATTTATAAATATATATTTTTCTAACCATATTAACTCATTTGACTCGACATTAATACGGTTGCATTAAAAAAGCCAAATTTCGAAATTTCTATAATTGAAGTTATTTGAATTCCCGTTTATACGTAAAATGATAACATGTAAAGTAAGTGAGGGTCATAAGGTCATGCTAAGCTTCAGTGATTTTCTGCTGAGGCGTGTACTACAAATTCTGAGAAGCAGATTCCACACCCATCAAAAATATTTCATGTAAAATACGTGGCCTATTCTCGAGATTCTTTACTCGTAAAAAGTTTTGATATATGATTTAGAGCCAAGTCTAATGCTGTTATTAACTGTGACACTTTGATTCACGAATCACTCACAGGCTAATACTGTGAGATAGCACTTATGTTGCTTCCAGAAGGACTCTCAATTTCAAGTCCCGAATACGATGCCCCGATCTTTTAAAAAGGAATCATTTCCCATTTTGTTATGCACAGAAATATCCTTCGTACGATTTCTATTCAAGTTAAATGTTAGCCGTTTGTTCATGTTGAATATGTTGTGATAATCTCTTGTTTTTATAGAATACGCAAAACGCAAACGAGACAACACGGGGCTCTACGCAAAACACAAACGAGACAACACGGGGCTCTACGCAAAACACAAACGAGACAACACGGGGCTCTACGCAAAACACAAACGAGACAACACGGGGCTCATCCGTTCTAGAACAGTCACTTCCGAGGATGGTCAAATACCCACAGGATCCACGTATGAGTAGCTTTTATTTTATGGAAATTAGATATTTTTGCATGTAAATAAATTTTGAGTTCAACATTAAATTTTTCGTATTGATTCGATGCATGAATTGATTCTGTTTCTGTTGCAGGTAGGCAATGCGATTGTTCGCCTCACATAAATATCGTCGGTGGTACTGTGGCTAGTGAAGGGATGTTCCCATTTACCGTGAGTTTCCGCTTCATGCACCCAATTAAAAATTCAGTTTAATATCGATCGCAAGTTACTTCTCAGTGTTTTTTTTATAATAAAAATTCATTATATACTGCGCAATGTGTGCGTTTTACTATTTTAAATGTCTTTTCACAAGGTTCACATTCAGTTTACACCACCACCGGATGGCTCCTATAGTCCTGGCCGATGCGGTGGGACATTAGTCACGGACAGACACGTGTTGACAGCAGCTCATTGTTGTCTCCAGTAAGTATTGTAAGTAAGCCCGTTATACGGGTGTGATTTGACGCGCACAGTTTGGCTAAAGCGTTTGAGGACTGTTCCCATGGACACTCTGTGTGTGACAAATTTATCATACACATCCTTCCTTTTGATGATACAAAAACTATGTCAGTTACTGTTTATTGCATACATGAAAAAGACGTGTGATAATGATTTGTTTAAAAAAAAAGAGCTAGAAAACTTATCAAAGGATGCAAAATGTGCATGATGCATTGATGAGTGTGTCTTGATCGGATGTGCTTTATTGGGGTTTGAGAAATTTCGGGATGGTAAGAATTGTTAAGAATTGTCCGCAGAAATGGACATTCCCGCCTAGCCAGTCTGGTTGAACATCGAAGTTGTTGAAGCTGCGTTGTCGGGGTAACATTATGCACATGGAATTCATTCCTGCAGGAAAAAGAAATGAATTCAGCGCTTTACATGGATGTAATGGGTCAGCAGTGCCGTCTAAACTCATGACCCAGTGGAATCTTTTGCAAGTGCAACGCTATTCTACGACTGCACGATTTTTTTTTTTTCAGCGTAAAGGCCTATACAAGCCACACGTCGGTTCTTGGTTCACGTAAACTCTCATCATCGTTATATGGTACGATGTGTTGTGCTTTCAGGCCCTTCGTTATTAACATTATAACTTCGATTAACAAGCTGTATGCCATCCAAGCAATGTTTACTTCAATTCGCGTAAGGCAAAAATGCAAATTCCGTGGTTAATGTTAGCGAGTGATGAAAGTAGTAACACATTCCGAAAAAAATCAAAATTTTACGTTTTACTGAAATGATATGCTTTTGGGGGTATCAAACAGACTTTAGACCCTTATCCGACAGCTGAATTGGTGTAGGTGGTACTGTATCGGACTGTTAACCTGAAGACCACAAGGCTCGTAGAAGTAATTTTTCCCCCCTCGTGTGAAAAAGTTTCCATTCCTTCTAAAAGCTTTAATTTTTTTTTAATTTTTTCTTTTTGCTTCTCTTTTTCCTTTTTGCAAAACGATCCCAGAGATCGCTGTGTATTATGTGTATTATTACGTGTACTAAATTTTAAATCTGATACATAACAGATGTATTCATCCGAGCAGAAATGTGTTATCTAATTGGAAAATTTCTTTCAAACAAAACACCAGATTCGACACCGGGATCTACGCCATTTTGACCATCAACAAAGTAAATGTATTGGACGAAAAAGGGAGGATATCGAGGATATCCAACAACTGCTTCATGCATCCGGAATATAATAGTAGATGGTGGAAATACAACGACATCGCCCTGATCGAGTTTTGGCCACCAGTCGACTTTGGATGGAACCCTATTTACAACAGCTACGCCAAAACAGCCATGATCCCATCCGGAAATTTTGCGATGACGCCCGGAACTTGGGTCACTGCTATTGGTTACGGTGTACATAAGGATGGAATTAGTATGACATTTATTCATGATTTCTATTAATTTTTCAATAATATCAGTTTGTGAATTACCCGCTGCCCACATAATACACTGCCCACACATAGATGAGACAACCATAAATATGTTCTAAGTAAGGATAGCTTCTCGATCTATCGTACCATGTTTATCGTATTTGTTTTTACACAACTGACACGTTTAAAAAGAAATACGATAAACATGTTGGGGGTAAATCGAGAAGATATCCCCCATTTAGATAAGACAGCCATCAATACAGAATGTCCCACGAGATCGACTGACGGTTTTAAAAATGGAATTGCAAGAAAATGATGTGGCAAATGTTAAAGCCGTTGTTGCGGAATATAAACGTGCGCAGTCAGGGATTTCAGCTACGTCATCCATGTTGAAGTCCATTTGAAAATATTTTTCAAGGCAAAGAAATTTGCATTTGAAATTACTAGCAATTACATATCGTGTCAGGAAAATTATATCGTTGCCATCTGTAAGCTATTTCTTCAGCATATAGAAACGTCCTCTCCACTTGTCAATACAAGATTCATCGAAAGCCTGGTTATTTGTGGAGATTACAAGGAAGATAATTCATCACTGCCCCCACGGGGGATCGAACCCCGGTCTCTCGCTTGCCGGACGGACGAGTGCTCTACCGTCTAAGCTATGGAAGCAGATAGATTACTTCAACCTCGGAGCGTATATATATATATGTTGAAAGGCACCGTACATGGACGACGTCAACAATAAACTAATAGCTCGTGAATGATATGTCCATCTGGTTGGCCTTTGTCATTCACGAGTTATTAGTTGATTGTTGACGCCGTCCATGTACGGTGCCTTTCAACATAGATATATATACGCTCCGAGGTTGAAGTAATCTATCTGATTCCATAGCTTAGATGGTAGAGCACTCGTCCGGCAAGCGAGAGACCGGGGTTCGAGCCCCCGTGGGGGCAATTTTCTTCCTTGTAATCTTCATCTCTACAAATAACCAGTCTTTCGATGAATCTTGTATTTCTTCAACTTGCACCACTTCGTTTCTAAGTGAGTATCAAAATTCTTAGTTATTTTATGCGACCAAGTACACATCAACAAAATCTGGACTCACTACTTGGTTTCTAAGCCCTTCAATTTATCATAAGAAATGTCAAAACGCTATTTACTCACGATGTTAGAAAACATTAAAAATTTCAAAAAGCATCGTTGAAAAAACGGGAAAAATTTCTAAAAAAAAATTCGGAACAACAAAATATACAGGAATGTCCCGTAATACGGGACGCATCAGGTCCGTCAAATTGTTCCATACCTTTTACTGGTCTTTGGGTTCAGAGAGGTTGAGAAACGCCGACGTAGCGTTTTGTTCGGTTTCTTTTTCTCTCAATCTCTATTTTTAGTAATTTTTCGACCATTTATTTATAATTTCTTTTCCCTTTTTGTTCAGAATTAGTGAAAAATCTCTCTTTCCAGATGTTTTGCACAACTTGGAATATGTTCAAATTCCAGTGATTGAATACGACGATTGCGAGCGACGGATCGTAACCCCTACCCTTAATCCACCGGTTGATAGGAGGACACAGTTTTGCGCCTCAGGGATCGAGGGATACGGCAATTGCCAAGTGAGTATAATTACTGGACTCACAAATCTCTCCTGACAATGAAAATAGCAGGTGTCACACAAAAACCGCTCAGAAAACAACTAACAATGATCTTTTTACACAAACAAACAAATTCTGCAAATTGCGGAACATCGGCATTGCCTAATAAATTGGCTGGAAAAGAAAGAGGATATGTTAGTGGAGAAAAATAAAATTGCCTATCAATTTACATGTTATTGATTTCCCAGTCGCCTAGCGCGAGGCTATTTTCAAACCAAATCTACAATTTTCCACCGATCTCGGCGAAATTTTGCACGTATACTGTAACATGTATAGATAGATCAGCATCAATGATATGCTAATCTAAAACTTTGTTCTAGCTCGATTTGTGTCCGAAATCAAAAATGAACGATAAAAATTGTATCTCGAATACAAAAATGTCTTCCGCAATGCCAATATGCTCCACATTTTCCAATGAACGTTTATAATTCTCATTATGTATTTCTACATTTCTAGTAGAAAGTAATAAGTAATGAATATGCATCAGCAATTCATCAGTTACTGTCAATGACAAAAAAAAAACCCTAAATACTTTTCATAATAGAAAAAAAAATACACGACAAAATGCATCAATACTTCATGGTCTATTAATTACGATTTGTAATTGTTCCTGAATGTTTTGCTCGGAAATTTGAATTCGCAGACAATTTACTGTGTTTAAAGAAACGAAAAATTTCTATTTATTTTCAGGGTGATTCGGGGAGTGGCCTATTTGTACCTTCTGTCAATAATCTAATTCTGGTCGGTATCGATTCGCGTGGGGGAGATGCAGCGTGTGGAACACATACACCATCCATTTATGTCAATGTGACCGCATATGCGTATTGGATTTACGCTAACACCATGAGTGCGTCTTGCGCACCTTGCATAGTGGATGCAACAGAAATCCGCTATTATTAAAGGAGAGGTTCATCTACAACAGCCGGAAGACATTCCGTGGACTGCATAATAATGTATGAAACACGTTTGTCTAAATTTCCAAAGCAATAAAATTACGTAATGCAGTAAAAAACGTAAAATGTCGTAATATGTCTCGCAATTGACTTCATCACAATTTTCATTTCATCACTTCGAGAATGTGATCAAGGCAACTTTTTTATGGTTCGAATTTGAAATAATCCCCTTATCAACAAACACTACATGCTATAAAAAATATTTTTTGGCTGTGTGGGGTAAGTTGTGCCGAGACCATAAGTTTTTAATGTGAATATGTAGTGTTAATTGAAAAAAAAACAGTCTAAGTAAGGTGAGTATACACATACAGTGAAAGTCCGTTTTGAAGAGAGCTCACAATCACGGGAAAAATTTCTTGTTGTGAGCGAATTCCACGTCTTTCCTGTTTGAGGGACTTAGTAATTGTAATTAGGGACCATTCAAGTATTACCAGGAAAAATAATTAAGAAAATGGACCTCACACATAGAACGATTGCAGTAGCTATCAACGCAATAGAGGTAGGTCACTCAAGTGATTTGCAAATATGCCACGGGTCATTCGAGTCACAAGAGGCAAACAGTAAATTTTCCGGAAGTCAAATAACACAAAGGAAATAATTCTCTCTTCAAAAGCGGGACGTATGGTCGAGAACATTTTCTTGGTAGAGAATTGTGTGCGGCTTTCTCCTAAGTACAAAATATGTATATCCCAACGTCTCCTAGGGGTTCCATCCAATTATTTCCTCCTTTGTGACAGTTGACAACTTTTTGGTCACAGGAGTATTTGGCGGGAGTCCGTCAAAGCTTTTGGCGCACAATTTGCAATTTTTTGGCAAAAATTTGCGCTATTTGCGAGAATTGGAGATTTTGTGCCCGTATTTCCGGCAAAATTATATTGTAAAATGGCATGCGTATTTCTTATCACTTATAACCTTCACCGCCAGAGCCGTCCTAATTGCATATCGCGTTTCACCATAAACAGTCATCTTCACTACAAGGAAAAACCTTAGATGCTGAAAACCCTGAATAATAAAGTCAAGTCAACACCACAAAGAGGGCCGCAGCTGTCACACTGCAACAAGTTGCAGTGTCTCAACGTTAAAGTTTATTTATATATATTTATATTTTATATATATATATATATATATATATATATATATATATATATATATATATATATATATATTATATTCACACTTTTTTTAAATGTAATGAATCACAGATGGCGCTGCATCACGTCAATATCGGAATAACCATGTCTAATGTAGTTTGTTTTTCGATAGTTTTACATATTTATTTATTTATTATATATATATATATATCTTACGGTAATTTAATAATTTATATAGGTATAATATACTGTTACGGTAAAAGCCCGAACAACGCTTGTGTAAACGAATACTTTTCGGACTTTCACCAAGCACTATGATAGAAATACTGAAATTTAGCAACTTTCATGAAAATTTGTAAAATTGTGAATTTTCTCATTTTCATAAATTTGAAAGTTTGTCACTTTATTAATCACATCGATTCTGATGCTAATTACGATCCTAATTAGTTAACTAATTAGTCATTCAAATTCATTAAAATTAGCAAAATTGCGAATTTTGCCGATTTCTGTAAATTTTTAAATCTTAACATTTATTAATCATTGATTAATTATTATTAATTATCATTTATTAATCAAGATCAGTGATCCTGGTGCTAATTAAAATCTTAATTAACTAATTAGCCATTCAAATTCGGGAAAATTAGTAGAACTGTGAATTTAGTAGCATGTGTATAATGGGCCATATGTGGGCCCCATTCACTTTGGGGGCCCTGGATGAATCTCATTCTTTTCTGTTGTAGAATTTGCAACAGCGAGATAAAGCCAGTCTGGGGCCCCACTAAAAGCATGCGAATTGGAGTCCCTGGTAATTGGTTGGGGGCCCTGGATTTTATTCGTTTGTAGAACGAATACAAATGAAAATTTTTCATGGCACTCGCACCGGGGGATGACCGACAAGCTTCCAAGTCGGGGGCTCCATGTTTACAGGTTTCATTTTGGGGGCCTTGGATGAATCTCATTCTTTTCTGTTGGAGAATTTGCAACAGTGAAGCCCGAGATAAAGCCAGTCTGGGCCCCCCCCCCTCTAAAAATCTGCGTATTGTGTCCCCGCTACTGGATGTAGGGCCCTGGGTTTTATTCGTTGTAAAATTGATAAAAATGAAACATTTTCGTGGCCCCTCCCAATTTCCCGTATTTCTCCCCAGAAAATATGGTCAGCCTAATCAATAGAAAAAGAAAAGGCCAACAGAGAAATTTTCTTTCAGACACCATCCCCGAGAATCATTGGACGCCCCACTTCTACTTCTGCCACACGCAGCAGATACAAACGAGATGCCACAAAAATTAAATTTCATAGTTTGGGTAATTCGCGGAGTCATTCCCGTAACTTATACAAATGCAAATACAACGCCACAACAGGCAAAATGCCCGACGAGGTGGCTGAGAGAAAGATGCCCATGACAAATAAACCGTGACTATCGACTAATAACTTGACCCCCGTGAATATCGAGAGACGATTGGACAATCATTCGTATCGATTTTCTATCAATTCATCGTTTCTCCTTTCAAGACATTTTTGACTTATTTCTGACATTTGTTTGCTCAACAAATTCTTTTTCCAGATCCGTCAATAGCAAGACACTTGCAGCGCATTTATCTTCCATTAGTTGAACATGATATTTGTGGCAATTTTAACCCGATCCACAGAGAGAAAGAATTTTGCGCCGGAGCTGTTCCGAGCGAGGGTGTTTGCTTTGTAAGTATGTCAACACAAGACTTAAATCATTTGACTGTTGAAGCAGGGTACTTCACATTGGTGCGATACCGCGAGAGATGCAGCATGCCAATCAACGCGAATCGATCAACATACCGGAATTTCAAGTTTTTAACCAATCCATGTCCAGTTTCAGGCGGCATCGCTTGCAGTATCGGAGCAGTGTTGAATAATTATCGACGAATATATAACTATAGATGTCAAACAGCTTTCAAAGAAATTATTATTTTTTTTGGATATTATGCCGAGGTAAACTCGGAAAGAAATGTCTACTGGTTTCTGTCGAGAATCGAACCCAGCCCAGAGGCAAGTGCGCTATCAGTATACAACCTAGGAGACACGACATTTCATCCCCTAATTCCGTGCTCTGGTGTGACGCGCTGAAGAAGAGGTGCAGTAGCCTCCCTTGAATTCAGCAAATGGTCCCCAGGTGGAGGCAGTCATTGAAATGAGATGGCTTTGATTTTTCTCAGAAAAAAAAATCGAAATTACTCTTCTCGCGACTGCAACCACTTCAGGCCCTTTTGCTGATGTTTGGGGGGGGGGGTGGATACTGGGACTCTCTCAGCGCGTCACACCATGGTGCGTAAATAAGGTAGGAAATGTCGTGTCTCCTGCTATGTATACAGATTACGGATAGCGAACTTGGTAAATTTGAAAAAGGACTGAGTTCGATTCCCGGAGAAGACGAGTAGACAATTCTTTCCAAGTTCACATATTCACATTCTTCTGGCACAACTCATTCGGTAATATATAATGTGACCATTATAGACCGGCATTTTCTATACATCCCCCCTCCCCTTCCGCAAACCGTTGAACCTCGAGGCATACATACTTCCAGTTAGGGAAAGAAAAACTTTTTTTTTCACGGGCATATCTTGTTCTCAAAAACCCAATCAGAAAGTTGTCGCCCCGTATCCCCTGGTGGCTAAGAAAAACACCTCCACGCGATTCTAAGATATTCGGGGAGATACTGGAATACATTCCAGGAATCTTCATGTTGTTTGGATACTTTTTCTAATTGGAAGTATGCCTCCGGGATGAACAGTTCTCCAGTAATTTGGGATGCGTGCTGCTATGCACCCTGTATAAGTGTTACGGTAAAAGTTCAAAGACTGGAAAAACGTAGGTTTTTTACCAACGCGAGTTGGTAAAAGCCCGAAATACGCTTGTAAACGTTTTCATTTCAGATTTTTACCAAGTCAAATCAAAATAATTTCTTCGATTAATCAATTGATCATCATGATGAACTTCTTTGTAGCTTACGGTTATTAATTGATTGTGATGATGATAATTATGTAACAATTACAATTAATCGATAACTAGCTAATATATTAATTAACCATTATGTTAGTTCCCGACGCTAGATATGCTGGTAATTTTCATTAATTAATTGATAAAAATTGATTAAAACTCAATTAAACTCTTCAATAAAAGTTCATACTTTTCAAAAATAAATTAATTTACTCCGAACAGTAAAAGCCCGTTTTCATTGAAGGTTTATTAAACAATTATGATTATTGCATTGATAACTAAGCACCATTGGTTCATTAAAAACAGGCTTTTAATGTTGGAGTAAATTAATTAGTAACGTAATTAATTAAACAATGGAATAATAATTTATTAATTCGCTTCAGGGACTAATAAGTTAATGGTAAATAATTAATTCATCTGTTGTTTATTAATTAGTAATTATCGGGTAATCATAATTATGAATTAAAAAAATAAATGGCAGGAGCTAGTAAGTCCGCGATAGTTGATTGATTCATATAAAACGAGCTTGGATTGGTAAAAGTTTGAAATGAAAACTTTTACAAGCTTATTTCGGGCTTTTACCGACTCGCCTTGGTAAAACCGAGGTCTTAACGGTAAATCCTAGGCTATACCAGTATTCGGGCTTTTACCGTAATTCGTATCGCGTCGATCTCTTATATAAAGTTTCTAAAATGGTCATTCACCCAATGAAAACAGTATTTAAACGACACACTTTTCTCATTCCTAATATTTTCTTTTCATTCCGAGCAAATATAAAGAATATTCAATCAATTATTTTGAGTAATTATTTATGCAGTTAAGTCTATCTAAATCAGTTCCTTATATACAATTTTTGAATTTGCGCGTAACTCATGAATTAAGAACATGAAAAAATAATAATCCATTTATTTTCAGGGGGATTTAGGAAGTGGAATACATTTACACCCCAATGGTATGGTATACCTTCTCGTAGGTATCGCTTCATACGTTGATTCTGATAGTTGTGGAGCACATGCACAGTCACCGTATACCAATGTGGCAGAATATGTGGATTGGATCAACAGAAACACCATGAGTGCGTCCTGCGAACCTTGCATCATGAATAGCCCTATTGAGGACGCTTAATGGACTGACTATCGAAAGTCGGAAACCATCTCTGCAGGTTGCATTATTATATAAGAAACGCGATTGTACTAATTCAATAAGCAATAGAATCTTCTTAATAAACCACGTTAATTAACTTTCGTATTGCATTGATGTTTTCTATGTTAATTAAACCTTTATCTGGCGGTTTTGTTTTTACGAGTAAAAGCAACACATGAGGTTTCTTATATTATTTCAAAGAAAAGCGTATATTTTGAGCTCGTTTCCGTAATGATATTTCTAAATAAGTCTTAAACATTCGATGTTACTCTTGTGGGCCTTTCATTACATTTCCTTAATTAATTTTGTGTACCAATAGCTCAAATGTACACGTATCTCTTTATTGCTTGACAAGCCAAGCAAGAACGATATTTGACCTAGCATTTTGGAGGGATATAGCATGGGTGTAAGGGACATATTGATGTGCATACAGGGCCGTATCTAGCCATTCTTGTGCCCTGTGCAAGAATTTGAATTCTGGGCCCTCTTCCAAGGGAACCCTCTGTGCATTCTTCAACGATGATAGAAAAGTAAGTAAGAGAACATACTTGGCTTTTTCATACTATTCGAATCTACGTAAATCATATAAATATAGTGTTTTCTCTGAAGTGCAACATCCCACATTTTCTTCAAATATTGGCAATATATATTTTTTGTCATGTGATACCATTAAGGGTATCTCATTTGCTTAATACAAGAATATAATCTTCTCAAAAATTTTCTCCTCTGCTCTTTTCCAATACTTACCAATTAAACGATTAAACAGCCTATTCTTCTGAATAGCATTGGTGTTTGTCGTAATAATTCTCGCAATCGACTTTATAAAAATATTCATTGTTATCGGAGTGAGTTTGATGATAATTCTTCAGCAATGGGGGGAAGGTTGGAGTCATACTGAATGAACCGCCCGAATTATCCCGTTGTCGAGGTCTCTTCCAACCCATCTTCGTGGGGCATAATCTTTTACAGTCGTGCTGCGTTTCTATGGATCTTGAAGATTTTACCGTAGAGTTTCACTTTTCTCGGAGAACGTACAAAATCTGAATCGGTATTCACTGAAAACAAAATCGCACGACGTAGAGTTTCTTCATTTCTCACGATTTCATCAGACATCGGCATTTTTGATCAGAGCTAAAAAATGTTACATTCGCCCTCCGTTCATACACTCTTTTTATGGTTTGAAATTTGTACATACTTGGTTGTTCCACGAGACGGTTTCGTTTATATACAATTGATTTATTTATTTATTTACAACGCATAATAGTTATGCCGTTAGAAATTGAAATGCTGGAAGAGAAGAAATACGCGCAGACACGACAGAGACATGCGCACATAGAGGTGCGTGCGCATCTCTGAGTAGGACAACGTAAACAAAGATATATAGAGCCAAACGGCTTTGACTAGAGATTCTTGTGGTGTAGCGAGCAGGAGAAATAAAATGATATGATGGTGAATATTCTGATGAAAATGCGCTGACATTCAGCGTATTTTACCAGCAATAAAATCCAGCTTCTACAGCTGCTTGTTTCACAACTGAATTTCGCCCACGTAAGAAGTTTTAAAAGAATTACGTGTGTTATTTGCCAAATGATGCAAATTGCTTAATCAGATTTTATAATGTTGGTGAATAATACCTATTACCTCTTCTTATTTTCTATGAACATCACCTGTTCTTTTTCTGTCGAGTCTTCACATAAACAGATTTCATCATCATTTCCTCACAATTATGAATACATATTTGAGATTTTTGTTCAAGAACGGTTTATGGCATTTCAAATCAATAAAGAAATGTGTTTGTCTTTGAAAAATTTTTCGTACAATGAATAAATCGTTTTTGCAGCTGTGGATGCAAATGGCAGTCAAGAAAGGATTTCTTCGGGTGCACACATTGTTCGTTTTAAGCAATTAATACTTTCGAAAAAACGGCCTACAAAAATAAATAAAACGACGAAAATCCCGAGCAAAACCTGTCGTTTTCTATCGAACGAAACTGGCCCAGGCTAAATCAAATTTAGCCAATTTCAGCCATTGCTCCTGTCAAGGAGTCAGACCGTATCGGACAAAATTTTATCAAACAATTATACGTACATTACATATGCAGTATTTTAGTCAAATAACGTTCCAAAAAGTATGTAAATAGTTATTATCTATCGTTTATTATGTCATTTTTAGCCTGTAAATAGCCATTTACGCATTTCTCGGTGAATCTCGCCAAATTTGCTGATAAATTTGCGAAGTCATGACGACAATGGAAAGGAGTGTCTCTCGCAAGAATATGAGAGGATTTCCCAGAACCTTTCTTGTTGCTATATAATATCGTAGGCAGATTATGGTGTAGCCAGAAATTTTGTTCTGGAGGAACCAAAGTGATAGAACAATAGATTTGGCCATCTTTTTCCCTTTTTTCGGTTATTTTCTCACATTTCGGGAAAGACCAGACCCACCCCCCCCCCCCCACCTCCCACCCCGCTACGCCCTTGATCCGCGATGCCAAAAACATAACTATAAGCAGTTTCGTTGAGTTTTCACAATGAGACATCTCTTGTATGTGAGAAAAGCCACTCCCTGTTTAGCGTGTTTCGCCAATTCGCTGCTTATGAATTCGTGTAAATAGTTGTTCTTTGAGAGTTATTAACCCCGGCGTGGCAAATATAACGTAGTTTGCCATTCGGGGTTCCGTGGTGGGAGCATTTATTTCCTCTACAAAAAAATAAACTTCACATTCTACCCCAGGGAGTACAATCAACATCTCGTGAGAAGCAATTTAGGGCCCCTCGTGTTTATAAAAATTATATTGCATAACTATTATATTTTACACAATGTTTATCACACTGTAGATATAACTTCTCGAAATTCTTCGCCAATTTCCACAGCATTTCTGTGAAATAAATCTGTGTTGTTCTTTAAACGATTCATGCTTTACCATCTCGAGTGATTGTGAGAGACATTATCCGGAGCAACATATGAGCCGCAACCACTGAAATCTACGAATTTTGTTACCGAAATTTTCGTCTAATAAAAAAATTTGATGCTAAAAAGTAACAAATAACTCTCTCTCTCGCTCTTTTCATCATCGCATCAGTTGCCTGAAATTTCGAGATTAGATGGCAGCACCAACAGTATTTAAATCAAGCCTCGGACAAGTTCTTTCAAATTGCAGGCGATTAATAACTTGGCTCATTAATTTTATTCTTTTTACATTTAAATTCTACGTCCTCGTTATCTCTGCTTAATATCAGAAACAATTTTGGTGTTTTTATTTTCCTACTTTCAAGCTTGAAACAGATTCCTTTTCTGCTTTTTTTTTCGAGAAATTTAAGTATAAAAGTTTTGCCTTTTGAAAGCAGAATTTAGTTTTAAAAAAAAGGCGTTGATGATGATTAATAAAACTTTATACATCGGCAAAACGCGCGGCGCGCGACGCATTTGACTTCTCCGGAAGCAGTCGGCCAATGACGGCCGACGTAAAGCGCTGTCGTGAGCCGTATTGCGCTCTGTAGGAAAACAGTCATGCTACTTTTCTTACTGGTGAGTGGACGGCGTGTCGCGCTGGGTGAATCACGTTGCGCGCGGCACAGGAAACCTGCTCCTAGGAAAACCCGGCTTTTTGCTGCGGCCCGCCAACAAGTTTTAGAAAATAGCTACTTTACATAAAAATACTATTAGATTCACAAAAAACAAAAGTTAAAAAAGTGGTCTGTCCACCGAAATCTGTGCTGCCGTATTTAGAGAACTGTGAGATAACTTCCAGATTTAATAATAATGCTGCGCATTTTGATGTATTAAAAGGGCCGTCGTAACGAAATGTGTGACCAAATTCAGCATCCAAAAGTTGAACATATTTACAGAATTTATAAATTAATGTCATAAAAATCCAAATCGACGTCTCACGTTTAATGTCATAAAAATCCGAATCGACATTTAGTCTTTGGGTCATAAAAATCCGAATCGACATTTAGTCTTTGGGTCATAAAAATCCGAATCGACATTTCCCATTCAATGTCATAAAAATCCGAATCGACATTTCATATTCAATGTCATAAAAATCCGAATCGACATTTCCCATTCAATGTCATTAAAATCCGAATCGACATTTCCCATTCAATGTCATAAAAATCCGAATCGACATTTCATATTCAATGTCATAAAAATCCGAATCGACATTTCCCATTCAATGTCATTAAAATCCGAATCGACATTTCCCATTCAATGTCATAAAAATCCGAATCGACATTTCCCATTCAATGTCATAAAAATTCGAATTGACGTTTAGTCTTTCGGTCATAAAAATCCGAATTCACGTTTAGTCTTTGGGTCATAAAAATCCGAATCGACGTTTCACGTTTAGTGCCATAAAAATCCGAATCGACATTTCATATGTGGGTCATAAAAATCCGAATCGACATTTCATCTTTAAAGCCGGGTTTTCCTAGAAATATATTTTACGCAGCGTGAACCGGAATATATAATTTCGCGTCGGCAGAAACGTGTTACATAATCACGATACTCGTTTGTGTTTTCCTAGCGTGGCGTATCAGATCAGGGTGGCTATATAGATCTACCAGCTACTCTGTCGTCTGCATTTCCGATTTGAAGGGGGAGGGGAAAAAACACAACAAAAATAAAGAGAAGATCGGTGAAACGCGCCCCTCGTAACGCATTTCACTCCTCCAGGAGCAGTCCGCCTGTCACGCCCAACGCAAAGCGCTGTCGTGAGCCGTATTGCGCTCTGTAAGAAAACAGTCACACTGCTTTTCTTATTGGTGAGTGGACGGCGTATCGCGCTTCACGTTGCGAACGGCACAAAACCTGCTCCTAGGAATTTTTTGTTTTTTTTCATCTCAGTTTTTATTTTCAACCTTGCTCTGAGACACGATTTTACCCTTTCCGCTATTTTTATAAATTTCACTGATCGGCATCAAAACTGGCACCGTGGGAACTGGAAACTCTCTCTCATTTCTTCAAAATTACTTTGTGTAAGTTTTTTGCATATGATAGGGCTTTCCTTTCCCCAACTCCGACGTGAATGTCGTCTTCTTTTTTCATTTTCACTCTAGTCATAATCCCGTACCACTCCCACGGGAAGGAGAAAAAACTACATTTCAAACATCGTCTGTGTCATGATAGCAGTCCCCTCAAAGTATTAATTTGAAGATAACATGTTCGTTATAACATCTTCTCTCCTGAATTCTTTCCCACGCCTAGGATCACGGCGCATTCATTTCATTTATATTAGATATAACTTGCTCGGATTCATCAACAACGTCGACTCCAATATGTGAAAGCAGCATAATCATGAAGAAAAGTCGTCGCGCCATAACATGCCTTGTTTTTCCAAACATCTCTGGCATCAGAGAAAAGACGGCCAAGCTTTCGTCTTATGAATCGCTGCTATCGCCACAATCCGCATTTTGGCAGTTGGAATCCAAAAAAAAACATCTTTTCTTTATCATATATCATATATATTTTTCTATGCGTTTAGAATCAATACATGGTGTTATCGATGAACAAAAATTGCTCTAATGAATTATTGCAGTTTTTGCAATATATGACGCAATATTACGACTTTTATATACTGTGAATTTATTTCTTCCGTTAAATTTGAACTTGTTTTCTTTTTTCCTTCCATTCGTTAATTAATTAATTTGTCAATCACTTATTTCTTTTATTAAATCTCAAATTAGTCCCGATAACATTGAGAAATTACTTTTTCCATAATTTTAAATTTTTATCGATTATGAAATTATTTTCTACAAAAAAAAATTACACAATTAACAATGCTCAATAATTCTGAAATTATTCCTATCAGTAGCTCTGCAGTTACCACTGATTCCGTAACTATTTTTCATTAATTATAAATTTTCGTCAATTTGGGAAATCGTTTTTTTTTCACAAATTATTTCTGTCATAAACGGTTTTTTTTTTTTCAGCATTTCTATAAATTCTGTAATTATGTTCAACTTCTGTATGCTGAATTCGGCCACCAATTCGTTACGACGGCCCTTTTATATACTGTATAATGCATCAAAATAAGCAGCACTATTATTAAATCTGGAAGGTATCTCACAGTTCTGAATACGACAGCACAGATTTCAGTGGGCAGACCACTTTTTACACTTTTAACGTTTATTTATTTATTTTTTGGAATCTAAGTTTTTTCTATGTAATTGTATAAGTTTATTGTATGTATTGTTGATATTTTCTAAACATCGTCGGCGGGTCACAGCAAAATGCTCGGAACGCCACATCTGGCTGGTTAACGGAAACATTGCCCCCCCTCCCGGGATGTTTCGTCTCCGGTACATTTAACTCCCCCCCCCCCACCCGGAAAATTTTCCCCTGATATTTCGCCTGCCCTGACCGTATGTGCGACCTTATAAGTGATCAAGTTAGTCGGAAATTTACCCCCGACGTTTCACCTGCTTTGACTGTATGAGTGAGACCAAGTAATTGATAAAATCGCTGAAATTTTAGAATGAGAGCATATTATCAGCATTTTTTCTATTAATCGCGTTGTACCAACGTTTTCCATAATATTTTATCTTTTTATTCTTCGAATTTAATCAAGTTTCTTAAATTTTCTTCAAGAAAATATTTCAACTATTGATTAATATTGTTTTTTTAGGTCATATTTTTATGTATTTCCAAGTGCATGTTTATGCACTTTTAAATGCAAGTATTTCTTCATTTCTCTTGCACATATTATTTTTTTCTCTTAGCACATACTTCAGTGCTTTCGATACGCATATTATTGTTTTCCATTTATGAGCAAATAATTTTTTTTAATTTTAGTGCATATTTTTGTGCTCGTTTTTCATTTTTAGGTCATGTTTTTGCATTTTTTAATGCATGACTTTTTTTTCCATTTTTTGATCATATTTTTCTATATTTTGAAGAACTTCGGCATTTCTGAATGCATATCTGCAGGGACATTACGGAAAGTAGGGGAAAAAACTTTAAGAGGTCGTAGTTCGCACAAAAACAAACGATTTTCATCAAACACTGCGTGGTCTAAAAGAAATGCAAACGTGCTACAGGGCGCAACATAGTAATAATAAGCGCGCAAATGTTTGCGGATTGAGCAACCACCTATGAGGAAAACGCTCACCGTACATTCATGCCGCCTCTGTGGTACTTCCGTTTTCATCTCCGTAAATAAAATGCGTGTTTCTTTGTTTCAGTATTACTGAAGGGCGCCATTATCCCGTACGTTACACCTGTTAGAACGGTTGCAAGCTTGAATTTCTTTTCTCCCGATAAATTTCAACAGGAATGCCACTTTAACGTTTGCGGAGCGGCCGTTTCGAAACGAGCTACCGCTTTTGCGTTTCATGTTAGGTTGATCACAATTGTTTGTATCGGTGTGTACTATCACCTCTTAAAGATTTTCCCATCTTTTCTGAATCAGCCTGTATATATAGATATATATATTTATTTCCTTATATTTTTGAATATTTTCATGGAACATATTGAAAACATTTTTAGAACATATCTCTTTTTATTCCCTCCACATTTCGATATTTTTAAATGCATAATTTAACAATTTTTATGGATCTTTGCGTTTATGTCGGCCTTGCGAAATTCACTTGGTGCATGGTTTCAGTAGAATTTAGCCTTGACCCGTGAGAGATAGTCTTCCCTTCTCCTAATACTTATCATTTAATAGATGGGGGTGAGGTAGATGAAGACACACACATACACACGTCTATTGAAGGTTGGTTCAGTTTCTCTTTTTTCCCATCCACAGCAATTCGTAAATATATCGTCATATGGATTCCTCTTCCCTTTTCTGTGTGACTGTCGACGGTTAGGTGTTTAGTCTTCTGTTTTATTATTATTATTATTATTATTTTAAAGAAAGGTATATACATAAGATTAAAGAAACTACAACGTTGAGACACTGCAACTGCAACATGTTGCAGTGTGACAGCTATAGCTCTCGTAGTGGTGAAACACGATAAGCGATTAGGACGGCTTTGACGTCACGAAGGTCGCGGTTATGAGTGATAAGAAATGCACGGGCAATTTTTCATTACTCTCTCGCCGGGAATACAGAACGGTCGTGCACGGAACCTCCACCATGAGACCAGGGGGAGAGATTCTTTGCGAATTCTTATGTATTTCGACGATAGGGAAATCCGTAGGGGATTTAGCCGAATATATATATTCGCAGGCGATGTGGTGAATGGGTGGATGATCCATCACAGCCAAGGATAAATTAACCGATTTGGAAGCAGCCTGGAAGGTGTTTTGCGACAGTTGTGGGGAGGACGATTTAGGTGCTTGTGCCGGGCCATCCGATGAGTCATATAATCAAACACCGTTCGATGATGCCTTCTTTGAACTTTCGCCGAGGGTGAACGTGCAGGTTCCAGAAGACCTGAGTGAGTTTAGTAGACCCAGAAATTCCCGGCGAGCGGGTAAGTGGTTTTTGTTTTGTTTTAATGTCATCGACAAAGATAACGTGCTTAAAATATTTAAAGATAGAGCATACATTTTTGACCATGTTGTCTTATTTATTTCAAAGACTGATAGTGTTTGGCTGTTTTGCCGTAACTGCCCCCCAGCGGTTATTCGATTTTAAGATATTGTTGAAACAAAGTTTCGCGGCATACAACATCCAGTACGCCGTTGTGAGGAGAGCGTTCGGACACGAACAGACGTGTTCGTCTTTAAAAGTAACACTACAGCTATACGAAACCACGATTGTCGTCTATCTCATGACCATATATTTATTCTGGGGGGTCTTGTTTGATGCCTTGTGGGATGCCTATCTCGCAAATCCAAAGATGAGCTAGAAAAAAAAAAAGAAAACACCACAGAATATGACCAAAAATAAAAAACACCAAGTAAAACACACGAGAACGAAGAAAAACACAAAGAAAGAGATTCGAACATTTTCTTGTTTGACGTGAATAGCGTTTTTTTTTCTCTTTGATATCGTATTATTATATTCGACATTATCATGGAGAATCTGAGAGAAATTGCTTTTTAAAATATTTCAACTGGCCACGTATGATTGATTGAACAAATACTCACGAGGTAGCAGCAAAGTGCTTAACTGTGATATTGACATTTAAATTACTCACGTTCCTATTTGTATAAGCACTGGACAAATGGTTTTCACGTCCTCGACATCTTGACACGGACAGTGAAAATGCAGACACAATACCATGCATTATGCTTGTATTAAATGTTCTAAAAAATGTAATTCCTTTTAGCACATCTTTAATCTTCTGAAGTTCTGATATTTAAATAGATGTTTGAATATTTCATAGTTGTTTGCGATTATTAGCACATGCACGATATATTTTTCATACTATAATTTTTATCGGTTTATTTTTAGTCGATTTGCTATCGAAAATTGCATTGATAAATTGGAGAAATGTTTTTGCTAAAATTTACAAGGATTTTCTATCTTTAACTGCTTGAATATTTAAATTCGCTTTCAATGCATAAATTAGTTGGTTTAAAAAATGGAATCGTTTTTAAAATAACATTGAAAATAGCGCGATTGCACATTTGAAATGCCTCGCGGAACATCGGTGGGAATGTCTCTACCTCGTTTGCACCACTGTTCCGCGATCAGATACGAAAATGAAGATATCGTAGAGTTACGCAAATTATCGTAGACGCTGAAGCAACGTGATTGGCTGTATGGAAAAAAAATTACGAAAAAAATCGTGTAATCGCTGTGCCTTTGCGAAATATGCGTCCCGTACGGATCCCAATTTCCCATATTTTTATAAAGAAAATATGGTCATGCTAGGTATTTGTCGTGTTTTACGCATTGACACTTTTCTACTGGAACATCTTTCGTGGTTCCGATTGAACACCCCTTGGCAAGCCTGAGTTTGTGCCCCCCCAGTTGAACATAACTTATCTCGTAATAATTTCAGAAATGTTTCAATAAATACTTGCGTCAGTTTTTCTTTTCTCCTGCCTACACAGTTACATTTCGATTGTGACAGGAATGCATACATTTACATTTTCCTTCGGTGTATTTCATTACACGTCATCTGCTTACATTATGAAACCGAATTATGAACTTTGAATGCATTATATCATTGTATACAATCCTGAATTCCCCTGATTTGGTTCCATTGCTTTCTTCAGCTGCATCTTGCAACGCTATTATGTTTCCTCTCATACAGTAATAAACAACTTTTAATT
This sequence comes from Pholcus phalangioides, assembly GCF_987345545.1. NCBI lineage: Eukaryota > Metazoa > Arthropoda > Arachnida > Araneae > Pholcidae > Pholcus > Pholcus phalangioides. Next base: position 3,731,461 of record NW_028301624.1, on the reverse strand, counting down.
CGTTTTGCAAATTGTTTCTGTAATTAATCTTTGCCAGCTGTCCTAACCTTGATCTCCACGTGTTTTCGCATCGATTCAATTTAATCAATAGGTAATTTCGCGATATTTTCCTAAGAATATCGCTCATTGTCTCGAATAGATGAAGAAACGTATCTCTCAGAGAAAATCAACCACAATGAAGAAATTACTTTCACACCTGTTGAAATGACGCGTAAATTCGGGTATAAAACGCCGGGAGGATAGAATCGTATTATTAATGTTTCAGGCACTGGCCGTGTTTGCTCTTCCATCGTTAAAACCTTTCAGATATACTTAATTTCGTACCAAGAACACCGAAAATGTTTTCAATGCCTGTAAGTTGCTTGGTAGTAGCTGTGTTTGGAGTCTTCACGTGCCTTGTATGCGTATCTCAAGCCATGAATGTAAGTCATTTTTACTCATTAGTATATTTTACATTACCTCATATATCCAATGTTGAAGAAAAAATACTCAAATTCTTCATGAATCTTAGAAATGTGAAAATTTAAAATATGTGAAATCATTTTTCCATTTTGACTTGGATCGATTCAATTTTTCCATAATATTTGAAAAATTTATAAATATATATTTTTCTAACCATATTAACTCATTTGACTCGACATTAATACGGTTGCATTAAAAAAGCCAAATTTCGAAATTTCTATAATTGAAGTTATTTGAATTCCCGTTTATACGTAAAATGATAACATATAAAGTAAGTGAGGGTCATAAGGTCATGCTAAGCTTCAGTGATTTTCTGCTGAGGCGTGTACTACAAATTCTGAGAAGCAGATTCCACACCCATCAAAAATATTTCATGTAAAATACGTGGCCTATTCTCGAGATTCTTTACTCGTAAAAAGTTTTGATATATGATTTAGAGCCAAGTCTAATGCTGTTATTAACTGTGACACTTTGATTCACGAATCACTCACAGGCTAATACTGTGAGATAGCACTTATGTTGCTTCCAGAAGGACTCTCAATTTCAAGTCCCGAATACGATGCCCCGATCTTTTAAAAAGGAATCATTTCCCATTTTGTTATGCACAGAAATATCCTTCGTACGATTTCTATTCAAGTTAAATGTTAGCCGTTTGTTCATGTTGAATATGTTGTGATAATCTCTTGTTTTTATAGAATACGCAAAACGCAAACGAGATATAACTTGCTCGGATTCATCAACAACGTCGACTCCAATATGTGAAAGCAGCATAATCATGAAGAAAAGTCGTCGCGCCATAACATGCCTTGTTTTTCCAAACATCTCTGGCATCAGAGAAAAGACGGCCAAGCTTTCGTCTTATGAATCGCTGCTATCGCCACAATCCGCATTTTGGCAGTTGGAATCCAAAAAAAAACATCTTTTCTTTATCATATATCATATATATTTATCTATGCGTTTAGAATCAATACATGGTGTTATCGATGAACAAAAATTGCTCTAATAAATAATTGCAGTTTTTACAATATATGACGCAATATTACGACTTTTATATACTGTGAATTTATTTCTTCCGTTAAATTTGAACTTGTTTTCTTTTTTCCTTCCATTCGTTAATTAATTAATTTGTCAATCACTTATTTCTTTTATTAAATCTCAAATTAGTCCCGATAACATTGAGAAATTACTTTTTCCATAATTTTAAATTTTCATCGATTATGAAATTATTTTCTGCAAAAAAGAAATTACACAATTAACAATTCTCAATAATTCTGAAATTATTCCTATCAGTAGCTCTGCAGTTACCACTGACTCCGTAACTATTTTTTATTAATTATAAATTTTCGTCAATTTGGGAAATCGTTTTTTTTCCACAAATTATTTCCGTCATAAACGGTTTTTTTTTTCAGCATTTCTATAAATTCTGTAATTATGTTCAACTTTTGTATGCTGAATTCGGCCACCAATTCGTTACGACGGACTTTTTGTATACTGTATAATGCATCAAAATAAGCAGCACTATTATTAAATCTGGAAGGTATCTCACAGTTCTGAATACGACAGCACAGATTTCAGTGGACCACTTTTTACACTTTTAACGTTTATTTATTTATTTCTTTTTCTGGAATCTAAGTTTTTTCTATGTAATTGTATAAGTTTATTGTATGTATTGTTGATATTTTCTAAACATCGTCGGTGGGTCACAGCAAAATGCTCGGAACGCCACATCTGGCTGGTTAACGGAAAATTTGCCCCCCCCCCCGGAAAATTTCCCCCTGATATTTCGCCTGCCCTGACCGTATGTGCGACCTTATAAGTGATCAAATTAGTCGGAAATTTACCCCCGACATTTCACCTGCTTTGACTGTATGAGTGAGACCAAGTAATTGATAAAATCGCTGAAATTTTAGAATGAGAGCATATTATCAGCATTTTTTCTATTTTCATCGCGTTGTACCAACGTTTTTCATAACATGACACTTTCATCTTTTTATTCTTCGAATTTAATCAAGTTTCTTAAATTTCCTTCTAGAAAATATTTCAACTATTGATTAATATTGTTTTCTTAGGTCATATTTTTATGTATTTCCAAGTGCATGTTTATGCACTTTTAAATTCATGTTTTCTTCATTTCTCTTGCACATATTATTGTTTTCTCTTAGCGCATACTTCAGTGCTTTCGATACGCACATTATTGTTTTCCATTTATGAGCAAATAATTTTTTTTAATTTTAGTGCATGTTTTTGTGCTCGTTTTTCATTTTTAGGTCGTGTTTTTGCATTTCTTAATGCATGACTTTTTTTTCCATTTTTTGATCATATTTTTCTATATTTTGAAGAACTTCGGCATTGCTGGATGCATATCTGCAGGGACATTACGATAAGTAGGGGAAAAAACTTTAAGAGGTCGTAGTTCGCACAAAAACAAACGATTTTCATCAAACACTGCTTGGTCTAAAAGAAATGCAAACGTGCTACAGGGCGCAACATAGTAATAATAAGCGCGCAAATGTTTGCGGATTGAGCAACCACCTATGAGGAAAACGCTCACCGTACATTCATGCCGCCTCTGTGGTACTTCCGTTTTCATCTCTGTAAATAAACTGCGTGTTTCTTTGTTTCAGTATTACTGAAGTGCGCCATTATCCCGTACGTTACACCTGTATTGAATTTCTTTTCTCCCGATGAATTTCAACAGGAATGCCACTTTAACGTTTGCGGAGCGGCCGTTTCGAAACGAGCTACCGCTTTTTCGTTTCATGTTCGTTTGATGACAATTGTTTGTATCGGTGTGTACTATCACCTCTTAAAGATTTTCCCATCTTTTCTGAATCAGCCTGTATATATAGATATATATATTTATTTCCTTATATTTTTGAATATTTTCATGGAACATATTGAAAACATTTTTTAGAATATATCTCTTTTTATTCCCTCCACATTTCGATATTTTTAAATGCATAATTTAACAATTTTTATGGATCTTTGCGTTTATGTCGGCCTTGCGACATTCACTTGGTGCATGGTTTCAGCAGAATTTAGCCTTGACCCGTGAGAGATAGTCTTCCCTTCTCCTAATACTTATCATTTAATAGATGGGGGTGAGGTAGATGAAGACACACACATACACACGTCTATTGAAGGTTGGTTCAGTTTCTCTTTTTTCCCATCCACAGCAATTCGTAAATACGTCGTCATATGGATTCCTCTTCCCTTTTCCGTGTGACTGTCGACGGTTAGGTGTTTAGTCTTCTGTTTTATTATTATTATTATTATTTTAAAGAAAGGTATATACATAAGATTAAAGAAACTACAACGTTGAGACACTGCAACTGCAACATGTTGCAGTGTGACAGCTATAGCTCTCGTAGTGGTGAAACACGATAAGCGATTAGGACGGCTTTGACGTCACGAAGGTCGCGGTTATGAGTGATAAGAAATGCACGGGCAATTTTTCATTACTCTCTCGCCGGGAATACAGAACGGTCGTGCACGGAACCTCCACCATGAGACCAGGGGAAGAGATTCTTTGCGAATTCTTATGTATTTCGACGATAGGGAAATCCGTAGGGGATTTAGCCGAATATATATATTCGCAGGCGATGTGGTGAATGGGTGGATGATCCATCACAGCCAAGGATAAATTAACCGATTTGGGAGTAGCCTGTAAGGTGTTTTGCGACAGTTGTGGGGAGGACGATCTAGGTGCTTGTGCCGGGCCATCCGATGAGTCATATAATCAAACACCGTTCGATGATGCCTTCTTTGAACTTTCGCCAAGGGTGAACGTGCAGGTTCCAGAAGACCTGAGTGAGTTTATTAGACCCAGAAATTCCCGGCGAGCGGGTAAGTGGTTTTTGTTTTGTTTTAATGTCATTGACAAAGATAACGTGCTTAAAATATTTAAAGATAGAGCATACAATTTTGACCATGTTGTCTTATTTATTTCAAAGACTGATAGTGTTTAGCTGTTTTGCCGTAACTGCCCCCCAGCGGTTATTCGATTTTAAGATATTGTTGAAACAAAGTTGCGCGGCATACAAACGACGAACGTTTGATGAGATGAAGGCCGAATTAGGACTTACAGCACACCCTGTATTTTGTTGACGGAAGACTATAATAATTTTACGCATCTATTTTCACATCGAGTAGTAGTTGAGTTTTTCTCTTATGTGCTCTGCTTTCTTCTTCCTGTTCCGTCCGTCCAATTAACAACGGGTAGTGTCCGCTATTCGGGAGGTACGATATGCAGTAGAACCTCGTTTGTACGACTTTCACATTTATGCGACGGTTTTTGCTTCCGTGTAAATTAAAATTGCATAAATGAAGTCGGGACAGTCAAATTTACGTGAAAGCACGAGAATGTCCCGTAAGATACGGGACACGTGGTTACCCTACTGATAATATGCCGTGAATTGGTGGTCCGTTGAATTGTTTCAAACATTTTACTTGCCCTGAAAAGATGAAAGAAACGCTGATTTATATTTTCGATAGCATTTCCACGGTTGTCACAAAAGTGGCCTTCAACAAATTTATTGCACTTTTAAAATTATTTTTCAATTAATGCTACTATGCTGTTATATTACGTATGACCATACGTCTTGTATTTCTCGGAACATCCCGTATTTTCACGTCATTTTGGCCATCCTGTGACTTTTTGGAAGATGTCCCTTTTTTTTTCTACGAAATCTCAATCAACTTTTATTGTTCATTTTGAAATCAAGTATTAAAACTATCTCTTCCCAACTCATAAACCATAATGCGATAATTACGACTATCAAATAGGAATATTCATCTCACATATGGCCCGTGATACACATGCCACTAAATTCGCAATTCTAATCATTTTCACGAATTTGAATGACTAATTAGTTAATCGATTATGATTTCAATTAGCATCAGGATCATTGTGATTGATAAATGGCAATCTCTCAAATTTATGAAAATGAGAAAAATCACAATTTTACTAATTTTAACGAATTTGAATGACTAATTAGTTAACCAATTAGGATCGTGTGGCGATGCTGTCGGCAAGAGTGTGTAGGTGTTGGTTTCGAATAGCATAAATCTGCCAACACCTCGTTATGTGCGCGCGCCTTTTCTTAGCCTCCCTTCCGCTTTTTGGAAGAGAAGGCTTTGGTTTCTTGCAGAGTAGAGATGTCTTTTGACTGTGTGTCCGTGTATTATTATTTCGTATATATGTGTTAACGTGCCGTGTGTTTCTTCTAATTAATAAACCGTATATTTAACCGTATCTAGAATTGAACAGTCTTAGTGGAGTCAAATAAAATTTAACTATGGATAAATAGCTACTTCAATTTAAATGTCATTATCACCTCCGGCAACTACATATGGTGTCCACAAACTGGTGACCCGGACGTGACTTGTCGAATAACACAATCAGTGATGATGTTTTGAGCACATTATGGCAGCAAAGATTACCCGTCAGTGTTCAACAAATTTTGTCGATTTGTCGGGATCCTCTTGACTCTTTAGCTCAGATAGCTGATCGCATATTAGAAGCTTCGAGTTTCAACGCTGTCGTTTCTCAGGTGTCTCAACCTCCTCTGCCTTCTTCAGAGTTGCATGAGCTTAAAAAAGAAATTGCATCGCTCGCTACACGAGTCGAAGAGCTCTCTCGTTCTCGAAACCAATACAGAGGTCGGTCGCGAAACAATTCGAAAACTCGTGAGCGGAAAAAATCTTCAGATCGCTCCGATCGACGCAAATTGTGCTGGTATCATGCTCGATATGGTGAAAAAGCACATCGTTGCATTTCACCTTGCCAACACTCGGAAAACTAGTGGGCAATCCTGTTACAGCGGCGGCCGGAGATTGCCACTTTCAAAGTCGCTTATTCATTTGTGATAGAAAATCGAAAATTCGTTTTCTTGTTGACAGTGGTGCAGCTGTGAGCTGTTTTCCTAAATCACTTGCCAAAGTTTCCAAGCCTGACGACCTTTCGTTATATGCGGCTAATGGCACTAAAATTCACACATATGGAACTAAGCATTTTGAACTTGATCTCGGACTGAGGAGAATATTCTCATTCAATTTCTTAGTGGCCGACGTCACAAGTCCTATTTTGGGTGCCGATTTCTTGGAGAGATTCGGTTTACTTGTTGATGTCAAGAATCGCCGGTTGGTTGATAATTTGACAACTCTATACTCTCTTGGTGTCGTTACCACTGGTCCTTCTCTCGGTCTAACTACAGTTTCTGGTGCCACTACATACCATAAAATTTTGACCAAGTTCCCAAATCTCACTGGTTCGGTCTTAAATTCTCAACCCAAACCACATGCCATTATCCACTTCATCGAAACATCAGGGCCTCCCGTCTTCGCAAAGGCTAAACGTCTTTCTCCTGAAAAACTTTTTGCCGTCAAGAAAGAATTTAACTTGCTTTTGAAGCAAGGCATCATTCGTCCTAGCAAAAGCCCTTGGGCTAGTCCTATCCACCTAGTCCCAAAAAAGACAGGTGGTTGGCGCATATGTGGTGATTTTCGTCGGTTGAATGCCGTAACTACTCCTGATCGTTATCCTATTCCCAATATTCAAGACTTTTCTTTCGGTCTGGCTGGAAAAAGAATATTTTCTAAACTCGATCTTGTAAAGGCATACCACCAGATTCCTGTGAAAGAAAGTGATATTCCCAAGACGGCTGTGATTACACCGCACGGTCTCTTTGAGTATGTTTTCATGACCTTTGGGCTCAGGAACGCCGCACAAACATTTCAACGATTCGTTGACAGCATCCTCTCGGATCTCGACTTCTGCTATGTTTACTTAGACGACATTCTTGTTGCGTCAGCTGATGAGAAGTCGCATGAACAAGATCTCGATGTGTTGTTCAAGAGACTAAGCGAATACGGTTTAGTTCTCAATCCTGACAAATGCCAATTTGGACTCAAAGAAATTCAGTTTTTAGGTCATCTTGTGTCAGAAAAGGGCATTTCCCCGTTGCCGGATCGTGTTACCGCACTTTTGGACTATCCATTGCCCAACACAATCGATGAGCTGCGACGTTTTCTGGCACTAATAAATTTTTATCATCGTTTCATGAAAAACGCTGCCTCTACGCAAGCATGTTTACATGATCTAGTTAAAGGCAAACAAAAACGGGATAAAACAAAAATCGTCTGGTCTGAGGAAGCAAAATCTGCATTCGAGTCATGCAAGGAAATGATTTCCAATGCTGCTCTATTGGCTCATCCTATTTCAAGTGCGCATCTCCTTCTAGCTGTCGACGCGTCTGATTTCGCGATTGGCGGAGTTTTGAATCAAGCAGTTAATGATCAAACTCAGCCATTAGGATTCTTCTCGCGTAAGCTAACTTCAGCTGAACGCAGATACAGTGCGTACGATCGAGAATTGCTAGCGATATATTCAGCAATTAAATATTTTCGACATATGCTGGAGGGATCTGACTTCGAAATTCTCACAGACCACAAACCATTGGTCTATGCATTTTCCCAAAAAAGTGAAAAATGTTCACCTAGGCAGATTCGTCATCTAGAATTCATTAGTCAATTTTCAACCCGTATCAAGCACATTTCAGGCGATCGAAATGCAGTAGCCGATGCATTTTCAAGAATATCGGAAATTGAAATACCTCCTAGTATCGATTTCGCCGAGATGGCTCGCGCTCAGGATGAGGAAGAATTGCGATTACTTCGTGAAATGGACTCAGGTCTCGAGTTAAAACCAATGACTTTCGGTTCTCCTGAAGTCACTCTACAGTGTGATGTTTCCACTGGTTCAATTAGACCTTACGTACCGTCAACGTTTCGCCGCGCTATTTTTGATGCAGTGCACAACCTCTCCCACCCTGGTGCCAAAGCTACTACTGAAATGGTTCGCAGACGATTCATCTGGAAATTTTTAGAAAGGGACTGCAAAGAGTGGTGCAAAACTTGCATCCATTGCCAGCGATCCAAAGTTGGTCGTCACACACATTCTCCTATTGGTGCATTCGGATTACCTTCCGCAAGGTTCTCGCATGTCCATATTGACATCGTGGGTCCACTTCCACCAAGTAAAGGAAATCGCTACGTTGTGACTTGCAGTGACCGATTCACCAGATGGCCGGAAGCTATTCCTGTACCCGATCAGACTGCTGAAACTGTGGCATTCGCTTTCCTGTCGAATTGGATCTCCCGTTTTGGCGTTCCAGAACGCATTACTACGGACAGGGGTTCTCAGTTTGAATCTGAACTCTTCCGATCTCTTGCGAAGTTGCTGGGCGTGGACAGGGTGCGTACTACCGCTTACCACCCACAAAGCAATGGAGCCATCGAGAGATTCCACAGGGACTTGAAAGCTGCCATCATGTGTCACGCCACTGAAAGATGGGTTGACGTTCTTCCTACCATTCTACTCGGGATACGCTCAAGTTTCAAACCTGATTTTGGTGCTACGCCGGCGGACATGGTCTACGGAACATCTCTGAGGTTACCAGGAGACTTCTTCAAAGATTCCGGTAAGCACACCTCAAAATCTGATTATGTCACGAACTTGCGTATGACTATGTCAAAGCTTCGTCCTTCGCCTTTGTCCAATCATTCCTCAAAAAACATTTTTGTGCACAAGGACTTGGCCAGATCCACACACGTTTTTGTGAGGGTTGACACTGTAAGACGTTCGCTACAGCAGCCTTACCAAGGACCTTATGAAGTTTTGAATAGGACTGATAAATTTTTTACTTTGCGTATCAATAATGAATCTAAGTGTATTTCTATTGATCGTTTAAAACCTGCATTTTTGTTTAATTCTCTCGAATGCAAAGAATCTAATGTTCGCAAATCATCTATATGTAATGCCCCAGCCTCGCCACAGGGCTTCGTCACGAGGTCCGGACGGAAAGTCCGTTTTGTAACACCTTATCAAGCTTAACGTCCTTCGGACTCGTGGGGGAGTACTGTGGCGATGCTGTCGGCAAGAGTGTGTAGGTGTTGGTTTCGAATAGCATAAATCTGCCAACACCTCGTTATGTGCGCGCGCCTTTTCTTAGCCTCCCTTCCGCTTTTTGGAAGAGAAGGCTTTGGTTTCTTGCAGAGTAGAGATGTCTTTTGACTGTGTGTCCGTGTATTATTATTTCGTATATATGTGTTAACGTGCCGTGTGTTTCTTCTAATTAATAAACCGTATATTTAACCGTATCTAGAATTGAACAGTCTTAGTGGAGTCAAATAAAATTTAACTATGGATAAATAGCTACTTCAATTTAAATGTCATTATCACCTCCGGCAACTACATATGGTGTCCACAATCGTAATTAGCATCAGTAACGATGTGATTAATAAAGTGACAATCTTTCGAATTTATGAAAGTTGGATAAATCGCATCACTAATTTTCACGAGTTTGAATGAGTAATTAGTTAATTAATTATGATTTCAATCAGCATCAGGATGGTTATGATCAATAAATGACGAGCCTTCAAATTTTAATATTTTTTATACTATAATTTTTCCGTTTATTTTTGGTCGATTTTCTATCGAAAAATGCATTGATAAATTGGAGAAATTTTTTACTAAAATTTACAAGGATTTTCTATTTTTAACTGTTTGAATATTTAAATTCGCTTTCAATGCATAAATTTGTTGGTTTAAAAAATAGAATCGTTTTTAAAATAACATTGAAAATAGCGCGACTGCACATTTGAAATGCCTCGCGGAACATCGGTGGAAATGTCTACCTCGTTTGCACCACTGTTCCGCGATCAGATACGAAAATGAAGATATCGTAGAGTTACGCAAATTATCGTAGGCGCTGAAGCAACGTGATTGGCTGTGTGGAAAAAAATTACGAAAAAAATCGTGTAATCGCGGAATAGCGGTGCATTTGCGAAATATGTGTCCCGTACGGATCCCAATTTCCCATATTTTTATGAAGAAAATATGGTCATGCTAGGTATTTGTCGTGTTTTACGTATTGACACTTGTCTACCGGAACATCTTTCGTGGTTCCGATTGAACACCCCTTGGCAAGCCTGAGTTTGTGCCCCCCCCCCCCGCCGTTGTACATAACTTATCTCGTAATAATTTCAGAAATGTTTCAATAAACACTTGCGTCAGTTTTTCTTTTCTCCTGCCTACACTGCTACATTTCGATTGTGACAGGAATGCATACATTTACATTTTCCTTCGGTGTATTTCATTACACGTCATCTGCTTACATTATGAAACCGAATTATGAACTTTGAATGCATTGTATCATTGTATACAATCCTGAATTCCCCTGATTTGGTTCCATTGCTTTCTTTAGCTGCATCTTGCAACGCTATTATGTTTCCTCTCATACAGCAATAAACAACTTTTAATTCGTTTTGCAAATTGTTTCTGTAATTAATCTTTGCCAGCTGTCCTAACCTTGATCTCCACGTGTTTTCGCATCGATTCAATTTAATCAATAGGTAATTTCGCGATATTTTCCTAAGAATTTTGCTCATTGTCTCGAATAGATGAAGAAACGTATCTCTCAGGAAAAATCAACCACAATGAAGAAATTACTTTCACACCTCTTGAAATGACGCATAAATTCGGGTATAAAACGCCGGGAGGATAGAATCGTATTATTAATGTTTCAGGCACTGGCCGTGTTTGCTCTTCCATCGTTAAAACCTTTCAGATATACTTAATTTCGTACCAAGAACAACGAAAATGTTTTCAATGCCTGTAAGTTGCTTGGTAGTAGCTGTGTTTGGAGTCTTCACGTGCCTTGTATGCGTATCTCAAGCCATGAATGTAAGTCATTTTTACTCATTAGTATATTTTACATTACATCATGTATCCAATGTTGAAGAAAAAAAACTCAAATTCTTCATGAATCTTAGAAATGTGAAAATTTAAAATATGTGAAATCATTTTTCCATTTTGACTTGGATCGATTCAATTTTTCCATAATATTTGAAAAATTTATAAATATATATTTTTCTAACCATATTAACTCATTTGACTCGACATTAATACGGTTGCATTAAAAAAGCCAAATTTCGAAATTTCTATAATTGAAGTTATTTGAATTCCCGTTTATACGTAAAATGATAACATGTAAAGTAAGTGAGGGTCATAAGGTCATGCTAAGCTTCAGTGATTTTCTGCTGAGGCGTGTACTACAAATTCTGAGAAGCAGATTCCACACCCATCAAAAATATTTCATGTAAAATACGTGGCCTATTCTCGAGATTCTTTACTCGTAAAAAGTTTTGATATATGATTTAGAGCCAAGTCTAATGCTGTTATTAACTGTGACACTTTGATTCACGAATCACTCACAGGCTAATACTGTGAGATAGCACTTATGTTGCTTCCAGAAGGACTCTCAATTTCAAGTCCCGAATACGATGCCCCGATCTTTTAAAAAGGAATCATTTCCCATTTTGTTATGCACAGAAATATCCTTCGTACGATTTCTATTCAAGTTAAATGTTAGCCGTTTGTTCATGTTGAATATGTTGTGATAATCTCTTGTTTTTATAGAATACGCAAAACGCAAACGAGACAACACGGGGCTCTACGCAAAACACAAACGAGACAACACGGGGCTCTACGCAAAACACAAACGAGACAACACGGGGCTCATCCGTTCTAGAACAGTCACTTCCGAGGATGGTCAAATACCCACAGGATCCACGTATGAGTAGCTTTTATTTTATGGAAATTAGATATTTTTGCATGTAAATAAATTTTGAGTTCAACATTAAATTTTTCGTATTGATTCGATGCATGAATTGATTCTGTTTCTGTTGCAGGTAGGCAATGCGATTGTTCGCCTCACATAAATATCGTCGGTGGTACTGTCGCTAGTGAAGGGATGTTCCCATTTACCGTGAGTTTCCGCTTCATGCACCCAATTAAAAATTCAGTTTAATATCGATCGCAAGTTACTTCTCAGTGTTTTTTTTATAATAAAAATTCATTATATACTGCGCAATGTGTGCGTTTTACTATTTTAAATGTCTTTTCACAAGGTTCACATTCAGTTTACACCACCACCGGATGGCTCCTATAGTCCTGGCCGATGCGGTGGGACATTAGTCACGGACAGACACGTGTTGACAGCAGCTCATTGTTGTCTCCAGTAAGTATTGTAAGTAAGCCCGTTATACGGGTGTGATTTGACGCGCACAGTTTGGCTAAAGCGTTTGAGGACTGTTCCCATGGACACTCTGTGTGTGACAAATTTATCATACACATCCTTCCTTTTGATGATACAAAAACTATGTCAGTTACTGTTTATTGCATACATGAAAAAGACGTGTGATAATGATTTGTTTAAAAAAAAAGAGCTAGAAAACTTATCAAAGGATGCAAAATGTGCATGATGCATTGATGAGTGTGTCTTGATCGGATGTGCTTTATTGGGGTTTGAGAAATTTCGGGATGGTAAGAATTGTTAAGAATTGTCCGCAGAAATGGACATTCCCGCCTAGCCAGTCTGGTTGAACATCGAAGTTGTTGAAGCTGCGTTGTCGGGGTAACATTATGCACATGGAATTCATTCCTGCAGGAAAAAGAAATGAATTCAGCGCTTTACATGGATGTAATGGGTCAGCAGTGCCGTCTAAACTCATGACCCAGTGGAATCTTTTGCAAGTGCAACGCTATTCTACGACTGCACGATTTTTTTTTTTTTCAGCGTAAAGGCCTATACAAGCCACACGTCGGTTCTTGGTTCACGATAACTCTCATCATCGTTATATGGTACGATGTGTTGTGCTTTCAGGCCCTTCGTTATTAACATTATAACTTCGATTAACAAGCTGTATGCCATCCAAGCAATGTTTACTTCAATTCGCGTAAGGCAAAAATGCAAATTCCGTGGTTAATGTTAGCGAGTGATGAAAGTAGTAACACATTCCGAAAAAAATCAAAATTTTACGTTTTACTGAAATGATATGCTTTTGGGGGTATCAAACAGACTTTAGGCCCTTATCCGACAGCTGAATTGGTGTAGGTGGTACTGTATCGGACTGTTAACCTGAAGACCACAAGGCTCGTAGAAGTAATTTTTCCCCCCTCGTGTGAAAAAGTTTCCATTCCTTCTAAAAGCTTTAATTTTTTTTTAATTTTTTCTTTTTGCTTCTCTTTTTCCTTTTTGCAAAACGATCCCAGAGATCGCTGTGTATTATGTGTATTATTACGTGTACTAAATTTTAAATCTGATACATAACAGATGTATTCATCCGAGCAGAAATGTGTTATCTAATTGGAAAATTTCTTTCAAACAAAACACCAGATTCGACACCGGGATCTACGCCATTTTGACCATCAACAAAGTAAATGTATTGGACGAAAAAGGGAGGATATCGAGGATATCCAACAACTGCTTCATGCATCCGGAATATAATAGTAGATGGTGGAAATACAACGACATCGCCCTGATCGAGTTTTGGCCACCAGTCGACTTTGGATGGAACCCTATTTACAACAGCTACGCCAAAACAGCCATGATCCCATCCGGAAATTTTGCGATGACGCCCGGAACTTGGGTCACTGCTATTGGTTACGGTGTACATAAGGATGGAATTAGTATGACATTTATTCATGATTTCTATTAATTTTTCAATAATATCAGTTTGTGAATTACCCGCTGCCCACATAATACACTGCCCACACATAGATGAGACAACCATAAATATGTTCTAAGTAAGGATAGCTTCTCGATCTATCGTACCATGTTTATCGTATTTGTTTTTACACAACTGACACGTTTAAAAAGAAATACGATAAACATGTTGGGGGTAAATCGAGAAGATATCCCCCATTTAGATAAGACAGCCATCAATACAGAATGTCCCACGAGATCGACTGACGGTTTTAAAAATGGAATTGCAAGAAAATGATGTGGCAAATGTTAAAGCCGTTGTTGCGGAATATAAACGTGCGCAGTCAGGGATTTCAGCTACGTCATCCATGTTGAAGTCCATTTGAAAATATTTTTCAAGGCAAAGAAATTTGCATTTGAAATTACTAGCAATTACATATCGTGTCAGGAAAATTATATCGTTGCCATCTGTAAGCTATTTCTTCAGCATATAGAAACGTCCTCTCCACTTGTCAATACAAGATTCATCGAAAGCCTGGTTATTTGTGGAGATTACAAGGAAGATAATTCATCACTGCCCCCACGGGGGATCGAACCCCGGTCTCTCGCTTGCCAGACGGACGAGTGCTCTACCGTCTAAGCTATGGAAGCAGATAGATTACTTCAACCTCGGAGCGTATATATATATATGTTGAAAGGCACCGTACATGGACGACGTCAACAATAAACTAATAGCTCGTGAATGATATGTCCATCTGGTTGGCCTTTGTCATTCACGAGTTATTAGTTGATTGTTGACGCCGTCCATGTACGGTGCCTTTCAACATATATATATATACGCTCCGAGGTTGAAGTAATCTATCTGATTCCATAGCTTAGATGGTAGAGCACTCGTCCGGCAAGCGAGAGACCGGGGTTCGAGCCCCCGTGGGGGCAATTTTCTTCCTTGTAATCTTCGTCTCTACAAATAACCAGTCTTTCGATGAATCTTGTATTTCTTCAACTTGCACCACTTCGTTTCTAAGTGAGTATCAAAATTCTTAGTTATTTTATGCGACCAAGTACACATCAACCAAATCTGGACTCACTACTTGATTTCTAAGCCCTTCAATTTATCATAAGAAATGTCAAAACGCTATTTACTCACGATATTAGAAAACATTAAAAATTTCAAAAAGCATCGTTGAAAAAACGGAAAAAATTTCTAAAAAAAAATTCGGAACAACAAAATATACAGGAATGTCCCGTAATACGGGACGCAGCAGGTCCGTCAAATTGTTCCATACCTTTTACTCGTCTTTGGGTTCAGAGAGGTTGAGAAACGCCGATGTAGCGTTTCGTTCGGTTTCCTTTTCTCTCAATCTCTATTTCAAGTAATTTTTCGACCATTTATTTATAATTTCTTTTCCCTTTTTGTTCAGAATTAGTGGAAATTCCTCTTATCTTAAAAAAAAATCTCTCTTTCCAGATGTTTTGCACAACTTGGAATACGTTCAAATTCCAGTGATTGAATACGACGATTGCGAGCGACGGATCGTAACCCCTACCCTTAATCCACCGGTTGATAGGAGGACACAGTTTTGCGCCTCAGGGATCGAGGGATACGGCAATTGCCAAGTGAGTATAACAACTAGACCCACAAATCTCCTGACCATCAAAATAACAGGTGTCACACAAAAACCGTTCAGAAAAAAACTAAGAATAATCTTTTTACACAAACAAACAAATTCTGCAAATTGCGGAACATCGGCATTGCCTAATAAATTGGCTGGAAAAGAAAGAGGATATGTTAGTGGAGAAAAATAAAATTGCCTATCAATTTACATGTTATTGATTTCCCAGTCGCCTTGCGCGAGGCTATTTTCAAACCAAATCTACAATTTTCCACCGATCTCGGCGAAATTTTGCACGTATACTGTAACATGTATAGATAGATCAGCATCAATGATATGCTAATCTAAAACTTTGTTCTAGCTCGATTTGTGTCCGAAAAATGAACGATAAAAATTGTATCTCGAATACAAAAATGTCTTCCGCAATGCCAATATGCTCCACATTTTCCAATGAACGTTTATAATTCTCATTATGTATTTCTACATTTCTAGTAGAAAGTAATAAGTAATGAATATGCATCAGCAATTCATCAGTTACTGGCAATGACAAAAAAAAAACCCTAAATACTTTTCATAATAGAAAAAAAAATACACGACAAAATGCATCAATACTTCATGGTCTATTAATTACGATTTGTAATTGTTCCTGAATGTTTTGCTCGGAAATTTGAATTCGCTGACAATTTACTGTGTTTAAAGAAACGAAAAATTTCTATTTATTTTCAGGGTGATTCGGGGAGTGGCCTTTTTTTACCTTCTGTCAATAATCAAATTCTGGTCGGTATCGATTCGCGTGGAGGCGATGCAGCGTGTGGAACACATACACCATCCATTTATGTCAATGTGACCGCATATGCGTATTGGATTTACGCTAACACCATGAGTGCGTCTTGCGCACCTTGCATAGTGGATGCAGCAGAAATCCGCTATTATTAAAGGAGCGGTTCATCTAAAACAGCCGGAAGACATTCCGTGGACTGCATAATAATGTATGAAACACGTTTGTCTAAATTTCCAAAGCAATAAAATTACGTTATGCAGTAAAAAACGTTAAATGTCGTAATATGTCTCGCAATTGACTTCATCGCAATTTTCATTTCATCACTTCGAGAATGTGATCAAGGCAACTTTTTTATGGTTCGAATTTGAAATAATCCCCTTATCAACAAACACTACATGCTATAAAAATACTTTTTGGCTGTGTGGGGTAAGTTGTGCCGAGACCATAAGTTTTTAATGTGAATATGTAGTGTTAATTGAAAAAAAAAACAGTCTATGTAAGGTGAGTATACACATACAGTGAAAGTCCGTTTTGAAGAGAGCTCACAATCACGGGAAAAATTTCTTGTTGTGAGCGAATTCCACGTCTTTCCTGTTTGAGGGACTTAGTAATTGTAATTAGGGACCATTCACCACCGACCGTGGTGATGATATTACCAGGAAAAATAATTAAGAAAATGGACCTCACACATAGAACGATTGCAGTAGCTATCAACGCAATAGAGGTAGGTCACTCAAGTGATTTGCAAATATGCCACGGGTCATTCGAGTCACAAGAGGCAAACAGTAAATTTTCCGGAACTCAAATAACACAAAGGAAATAATTCTCTCTTCAAAAGCGGGACGTATGGTCGAGAACATTTTCTTGGTAGAGAATTGTGTGCGGCTTTCTCCTAAGTACAAAATATGTATATCCCAACGTCTCCTAGGGGTTCCATCCAATTATTTCCTCCTTTGTGACAGTTGACAACTTTTTGGTCACAGGAGTATTTGGCGGGAGTCCGTCAAAGCTTTTGGCGCACAATTTGCAATTTTTTGGCAAAAATTCGGTAAAAGCCCGAACAACGCTTGTGTAAACGAATACTTTTCGGACTTTCACCAAGCACTATGATAGAAATACTGAAATTTAGCAACTTTCATGAAAATTTGTAAAATTGTGAATTTTCTCATTTTCATAAATTTGAAAGTTTGTCACTTTATTAATCACATCGATTCTGATGCTAATTACGATCCTAATTAGTTAACTAATTAGTCATTCAAATTCATTAAAATTAGCAAAATTGCGAATTTTGCCGATTTCTGTAAATTTTTAAATCTTAACATTTATTAATCATTGATTAATTATTATTAATTATTAATAATTATTATTAATTATTAATAATTATTATTAATTATCATTTATTAATCAAGATCAGTGATCCTGGTGCTAATTAAAATCATAATTAACTAATTAGCCATTCAAATTCGTGAAAATTAGTAGAATTGTGAATTTAGTAGCATGTGTATCATGGGCCCCATTCATTTTGGGGGCCCTGGATGAATCTCATTCATTTCTGTTGTAGAATTTGCAACAGCGAGATAAAGCCAGTCTGGGGCCCCACTAAAAGTATGCGAATCGGAGTCCCTGGTAATTGGTTGGGGGCCCTGGATTTTATTCGTTTGTAGAACGAATACAAATGAAAATTTTTCATGGCACTCGCACCGGGGGATCACCGACAAGCTTCCAACTCGGGGGCCCCATGTTTACAGGTTTCATTTTCGGGGCCTTGGATGAATCTCATTCTTTTCTGTTGGAGAATTTGCAACAACGGAAGCCCGAGATAAAGCCAGTCTGGGGCCCCCTCTAAAAATCTGCGTATTGTGTCCCCGCTACTGGATGTGGGGCCCTGGGTTTTATTCGTTGTAAAATTGATAAAAATGAAAAATTTTCGTGGCCCCTCACGGGGGGGTGTCCGACAAGCTTCTAGGTCAGGGCTCCATGGAAATGTTGGCAGGTTCTAATTCGGTGCCCCAGGATGTATCTCATTGATTTTTGTTGTTTAACATTGTAAAATTTGCAACACATCGGTAGCCCAAGATATATCCAGTGTGGGGCTCCACTAAAAGTGCCGAGGGCCACTTAAGTGATGTCAAACTGCACTACGGGTCCCTTATGTGATATGTGAATTTGCTTCGAGCCATTTTCGTGATTTTGAAAATTTGTAAAACTGTGAATTTTCTCATTTTCATAAATTTGAAAGCATGTCATTTGTCAATCACAATGATCCTGATGCTAATTAAAATCATAATTAGTTAATTAATTAGTCATTAAAATTCGTGAAAATTAGTAAAATTGTAAATTTTCTGATTTTTCAGAACTTGCCATCCTGATGCTGATTAATTTTCTGGTAAACAAATCGTCAATAAACAGTAGTTTCACGTTGCTTTTGCATTAGAAGATGTCAGACGATGAAGCTGATGACGTCACACAAAACTTCGAAGCGAAAATTGAAAATCAGGTTTTACGGCCCACCTAATCAATGACGTCATTTATCTCTTCAATGATTCGTTCCTCGTTTCGTAGGCCCCTCCCACAATTGATGACGTTTAACATTCTGCGTCTCTCATTCGTTCGATGATGACGTCATGGAGTCCTTACGCCGAAGCTCGAGACTATGATACCCTTTTGAATCGGGGCACTTCTTCCGCTGCCTTTGTATTGAAAGCCATAAAATTTATTGCTTCCCCGAGACGACCGCGGACCCTGACAAAGACTTTCATTATCTTTATCTTTAATTATCTTACCCAGCGTTCCCTAGCAAACTCTCGTGGGACGGACCTTCTACCTTTCCGTCCTCGGATTCCTCAGCTTATAAAAAAATCTGTCGCCTTCTTGGACTTGAGGAGGATCTTCTCATCTCCTCAGGTTTATCGTGCTGGTTCTTCGTTCGTCCGTTATAGTCGACGGGTTCCTCCAGTCGCGTACCCAGGAGTGGAGCGGGGAAGCGAATGCTCCCCCAATCAAAATTCTGCCAACATTGGTACCTATCTTCCTAAAAATGACACGATATCTTCAAAAACTGCACCAAAAAAGAAGTTCTGAATTAAGCAATTTGTGCCTCCTCCAAAAGTCGATCCTGATCAGGTGTCCATTCCATACACTTCTTTAACATTTTCATACACAAAATAATGACAAAACAAAACTTACATTCGTGGCTTGATATATATAAATACAGCATACAAAGATTTTAAACAAAGCTTCTAGATTGCAGCATACTGGAGTTGAAACCAAGTTGAATTCTTCTGGAGGATTCCAAGGAAGGAATCACAAACACGGCAAGTATATGAAGAATCAATGAAATAGTAACGGAAAAAATACCATGTCTTTTATCGTCGTTTTCAACAAGAGTGGGGAAAGCAAATTCTGTATTCTGTGTAATTTCCTCCGAAAGATGTACAGCCCTTCATTCATTGTGAGGCAAAGTGAGAATTTCTATTACATTATTCCTTTGATTGAACTGATTTCACTGGTGTGCATAAATGTGGCAATCAAGGATGGCAAGACCAAGAAGGGGTGAGGGACAAGAAACAACTGTTCGTGAAACTAATAATTTGTACGTTCGTTAGGGTGTCAAAAACACCGTACTTTCAATAAACGTGCGAAAATTAAATGAACCTTTCCATCAAATTCCAAAGAAGGAAGAACAAATGTGGCGGGTGTCAATTAACAATCCAATAAAATATCATTCTCTTTGTCATTTTCAACAGCTGTGAAAACTATTTCCCCGTTCTGTGTTTATTTTCTCTGTAAGACACCTGCATGTATTTCTCCATTTATTCGAAGATAATTCTGCATTTTCAGACAGAAATCCAACACACACAATTGTTCATCAGCCATTATTCACTCACTGAAATGGAGAAAAAATATAATATTGTTAATATAGAAAATATATAATATAATATTATATATATTATATATAATATAATATTGTTAATATACAATTTCTGAACTGATCGATAATCCGTGTACCATAACTTCTTACGATGTTATCTGCAAATTTTCAAATTCTATTCAGTGACGAAATTTTGAAGAGTGGAAGGGGTTGTTCGTCATACGGACTGTAAGAAAAAAAGGCAATATTTCTTCTCGCATCTACACGCCATGTACAAGGTGATTCTAAATTCATGGGACAAACTTTAAGAGGCGATATAAGGCACCTAAACAAATATTTTTGATTAAAGAATATGCGGTCGAATGTCAATACCAATGTCGGTATAGGGTGTTTTTAGAGAGTGCTAAAAACACTTCACCAAAAACATATTTTTCGGACGCATTTGCTGCAATATGTGCCATCAACCATTCGAGGATGCATGTGCACCTTCGGATTGGATTGGAGTTTCTATTTTATTGAGGCCATCAGGATTATATATGATGCTCCAAACAATGATCAAGCGATATAATGACTTGTATTAGAATTTGTATTACCCAGGTCGCAGCATGACAAGGCCTACCACATTACAATACCCTGCATCGAATGGTTGATTACACTTATTGCAGCATATCCGTCAGAAAAATATGGTATCTGCTTTTGCTGAAGTGCTGTTGCGCACTCTCTAAAAACGCCCTCTACCGCATTTGTTATTGCGATTCGACCGCACATTCTATGACCAAAAATGTTTGTTTAGGAGTCTTACCATCTCTTCAAGTTTGTCCCATGAATATAGGATCTATCAAGTGCCATATTTTTCACGATTAATTCATTGATTCAAAAATAGTTCTATGCAAATAATTTAAGATGAAATTCACAAAATCCACAAATAGGCTACATCATCTTTAATCTTATACAGTATGATTTACGTACAAATCAAGAATTTGACACCCTTGCTTTGGATTTGCAGTGCTATTGTTGTCGTGATTTAATTCAAGAAGTAAATAACACTAACTTTTGCAGTTTGAATGTAGACAGAATCTAAAACTAAATGTCATGTTCATGAAATGCTTAAAAAACTACTTTGTGTGTTTTGTATACTTTTTAAAACAACCAATAAGACGCAAAAAAGGCTTTCGTGGCCATCGTGTACATTAGAATTAAATTTAAAAGCTTTCGGGTTTTTTGGCCGGAGACGTGAAGTGCAGTCTTTGTCTTTCGACGTTTCGTTCGCACGAGTGGCGAAACGAGTCAATTATTGAAAATGTCCGCCACTCGTGCGAACGGGGAACGTCGAAAGACAAAAACTGTACTTCACGTCGGCCAAAAAAAACCCGAAAAACTTTTAAATTTAATTCTAACCGACAAGACAATTGGTTGAGAATGTAACCAATAAGATTATTGCTTGCATTTTGCCAAGTTTTATAAGAGAACTTTCATGAAACTTTGATAGTGTACACCCCGGCCTAAGCATGTTTCTTCTTATTCCTAAATTACAGTACGATTACATGGGATGGTGACCATAAAACTACTGTACACCCTTCATTACCAATTCACAGAAGAATATTCAGAATTTGGTGTCGGTTTTATTCTTCGCCGGGTAAAAGGAGGTCCCACACGATAATAAGAGGTATCCCATGACTTTTGGCATTTCAGTGTATATGAAAAAAAGACGAATGAAGTTTATTTGACTTAAATCTGTGGACTCTGTGATATTTCAGAATGAAGGAATAAAAATTAAAACAGCCATCTTTATTAAATTGTGATAATGAGAAGATAATTACGAGCAAAGCAAAATTTCCCACATCAATTACCATGTATATTATATGGATATTTAGATAAGTAGTTACTACCAGATAGACCATGACAATGTATCAAGACAAAGAGTGTGCTCTGTGAGTGAGATTTCTAGAGTCCCGTATGGGGTTTCTCTCAACTAAGTGGTGGGGGGGGGGGGGGTGAATTGACAAAAACCTTTTCAACAAGCCGAGTCGTCTTGACATTCCCATGGGTTCTCGGAAAAAGTGATATTTTATGGCACTTTTTGCAGCCAGAAGCATCTGTATACAGGGTGTCCTGTAATTGCTAATGTGGCCTTTATCACATCAATCGTCCGTGATATAGTTTTAGTTTGAAAAATGCTCAAAAGGCATTCAAAAATTATCCTGCTCTAGTTTTCAGTGTAAAGATACGACGTGTAACAACATAATGAATCTAAATTTTAAAGTTGGTGCCCTGTCTCTCCTGAGGCAAAAAAAATAATTCACGTTTGCGATTGGCTGAGATATTCGAATTCAAAAATCGGGGAAAGTTTAAGAAAAAAAACAGCATAAAAATGAAGAGGAGCGATGTTCATTAATTTTTTCTGTTTCACAAATTTTCTTAGTTTTGTGAATTTGAATATCTTAGCGAATATTGCACTCATAGAAGCATGGAATTTTTTCTGTTGGCCTAAGGAGGAAGCAGGGCAAGACTTTCTGATTGGAAGTTGAAGGACAAAGGGGGCCGTATGAAAATTTAGATTTTTTTATTTCGTGACACACCATATTTTCACTCTTAAAACTGGTACAGGGTAATTTCTGAATACCTTTTGAGCATTTTTTGAAATTGTAATCATACCTCTGCGACGAACGGTTGATGAGATAAAAGCCGCATCAGCACTTACAGGACACCCTGTACGTCTGTAATTCACATACATCTTCCGTAAATCATAGTACGAAATCCCGTTATCACATGCCTTCCCCCCCCCCCCATGCTCTTAAGGGCTCCTGGCCGACTTATGTTTTAAAAGACGTCATTGTTAACAAATGACTCAGAAGAAAATAATACTTCAAGTTACATAAGATTATATAAGGGTAATTATTTTCAATGGCCTGTAGTGATAGTAAAGGGTCTTCATGACACGAGATTTGAAATGTAAATCTCGTGTCATGAAGTATCATCTTGATGACGTCCTGCTATGTTATGTTAATTAAATGTGATTATGTTCAGAATAACATTTCTTATGAAGTAAATTATGAGAAATATATATTATGGCAAATACTCGGCGTTATTTATAACGTGATTTTATTGCTCGGAAAATTTCGACAATCGTGTTTCTTATGTAATTATGCGGCCTGCAGAGCGTCTCCGACTGTAGATAGCAGCTGATCCATTAATAATAGCTGATCTGTTTTTCATCTATTATGCAAGGTTTGCAAGAGGCACTCATTGAGTTCGCATGGATCCAATCCGCATACTCAGTCACATTGACATACGTCGATGGTGTACCCGATCCGCAAAATCCTACGTCCAAGTATGAAACGATGCCAACAAGAATGTTAGTCCCGTGATTGGCTGAAGGCAAAAATATGCCACCTCCTGAATCACCCTGGAAATATAAAAATAAATTTTACATTTCTTAAATGAGAGAAAATAACTTTATGTGCGAATTCAAAGTTATTCTTGGAGCCATGCGTGAATCAAGCATTGCTTAGTCACTTACTTACAGTGATTGCATCTATATGGGATCAGTAAAATGTACTTCTATATTATATTAGAAGTACATTTAAAATAATATAGTAAGTAAAAAATATTCACGTACAGGTTGAGGAGAATCCAAAACTGGAATTCCATCACGTATATAACTTTATCGGAATTTATAAGGTGTCTGATGGTAATATGACCAATTTTCCGTTGTTTTTCATTCGAAATTTGATGTTCTTATGCTGTGTTTGGAAACGATTTGATTTTTTTTGATTGGGTGATACGTAGTTTCGCACCGATTTACCATATTGTGCCGAAAGTGTCATGCGTAAAATCCCGTTGTTATTTCCGTATGACACATCTGTATTTCTTCACAGGTTCCGTTATTTCACAACTTCAGTTCGTTAATCATGACATGCGCAGTTTTCAATGCTTTTTTCAACAGCATTTTCATCGTAATTTCGATCTGAATAAAATTCTGTCTGTCAGGGACATAAAATTAGAGGCCATGAACTCATGGAGTTCATATCCTCCTCCAGACCAACCGTGGCACCCTCTCTGTCCCCCTAGGGGATAGGATACTGACTGGAGTTCATGACCAGATGAGAACCACATTAGAGCCCATGAAAACTTCATTAACTTTTTTCACCCCTAATTTTTTTACCTGTAAATAATCGATAGCGATCTTGTTAGAAACTCCTCAAAATTTGCAAATTTGTCACTTTTGGCGACGGCTATGAGTCCTATTGCTAAAGGAGGATGTGAAGGTGCAACGCGAAGCATCCAGATTCTTCTTAAAGGGTAGTTTTCTGCCCGTCTAGTAGCGCCACAAATTTGAAATTATGAAATAGCATTCTTTCGAATCTTCGTTTTCTCGAAGCTTTCCCCGTACTTGTCAAAAGTGATGCTCTCACAAGAGAGGAGTCAGTTTTGTTATACTTCATTCTGAATGCGAGAAATCTTATTCTGTAGGTCGTTCTTTGGTTAGCGTGTATCGCTGCTTGTGAATGACCGTAAAAATTGTTCCGTGAATAAATCTCTGACGTCCTGCGAATTATTTCACCCTCTGCTTATTTCAAGCGCATGTGTGAGACATTATATCCGGAACAATATCATTATAAACGTGCATGTGGAAAACTACATTATTAGATTCATCCGACAGCACTGAACAAACCTTTTTCTATATATTGACGAGTGTAGATTTGGCGGCTAAGGGCGGTATTCAACGACATGGTATAACCCTTTTATCTCCCGACGGTACTTTAAAGCACCACGATAAATAATTTGTTTTGAATTAACTAATTCTTTCAAATACATTGTTCTGTTTTGTCTTTAATTAGAACTAAATTGACCAACCAAATAATTTACATGATAACTATCTATTATCGGCATTACATTTATGCTTTTACTTTATTATAATATTCTTCTTATTCTACTTTCCGCAATGTCGGATATAAAGGGAAAGTCACTATTTTTGGATGGGACGGATTGGTTGAATTCAGGTTTTTAACTAATCTGTGTCGGTCGATCTATCTAAAAATAGAGAAAATAATTTGAACCATGTCGGGGTGAGCACCACCCTAAAAAAACGTTCTGTAATTAACGTTTGGTAATTGTTTTTCTACTTGTTTTATCTATAATCATCGCAACTACCCTTATCATCAATTTGCAATACAAAGAATTTCAATAATTTATAAAGTCCAGAGGTGCTGGATTTAGTTAACGCATAGAAATTCCATCACCGATAGAATGAACGGCGCTGTCGAAGGTTTTCTCGATATACAGTCGGATCCCGTTATAACGAACTCCAAGAGATCGGATTCGTTACAACGAAATTTCGTTATAAAGGAATTTTAGGTATTTGCATTATCGCTATGTAAAGATATCTGGGAGATTAGAAAAGTGTTCGTTGAAACGGGATTCGACTGTATTCGTAATTAGAGCATTACTTAAATAAAAACAAAAGCATGTGTAACAATCGCGTCTTAACGGAGTTTTAAAGTAACCAGAGGTAGTCATAGATTTCTATCTCTGTTTGATGCAGAAATTGGCGGAGATCGGCTGAAAATTGCAGATTTCTTTTGAAAAAAGGGACACAATTGAAAAGCAATACGTATATTGATTGATATAGAAATTTCTTCTTTTCCTTCCTCCATTTTATTGGGCAATTGCCATTGTGTGGCTTTTTCGGAACTTGTTTTGTGAAAAAAACACAAAAAAACACCCACACCTTTTAATTATTTTTTGTTGATTGGTTTTTGAAGTTTATGTTTTTGCAATTGGAGTTATTGTACTCACGTGGCAAGCGTCCTGGTTCCGGTTTCCTCCGGCGCAAAATTTTATCCTTCTGTCGACTGGTCTGGCCACTCGCTTATCGCAAGTGTCATAGTCAACCACCGGAAGATAAACGTATTGCAGAATTGATGGTTTGGAAAAATCTGAAGAAAAAAATTTGAGTGAATACATTTTAAATGAAAGGCTGCAGCATGTATACTCAACCCGTGACCCTTAGATTCATCTGGTGTGGCCGGGGACCTGAAACCTAATTTTGTAGTCTTGAACTAAGTGGGTTATTTACAGATCACTTAAATGGCCAGCGGTACATTTTCAGATCACTTCAGGGACCCCGTCACTGTTAAGATTACTTAGTAGGGACTCGCGGCGCATTTTACAAATCACTTGAGTAGCCCATGGTAGAGTTCTACACCAACGTGGTACTGTTCCAAATCACTCGAACAGCTCGCTACACAGATACGGATCACCTAAGTGATCCACGGCACAGTTTCAGAGTATCTCAGTGGCCCTCGGTGGGATACCACATCACCAATGTGGCATAGTTCTAGATCATTCAAGCGGCCCGCGGCAAATTACCAGATCACATATCCTTTTGAAACCTGAGTCAAAACTGATCAAAGAAATTTTCTCCCGAAGGCTTCGCCGAATTTTGTATAGAGCGTTCGGTGAGCTCTGGAGATATTTATTTATGTGCCTATTATGCTTTAAAGGGGTTCTTTTATAAGTGGGTGTGAAAACATCTACTTAACTATTAAAGGGAGCCCCGGGAGACTATAGTTTGAGAACCACTGGGCTAAAGGAGTGAAAAAGAGTATCTAACCCAATTGAAAAAGAAATCGATCAAACTTCTACGACCAGAGTTAGGCCATAATAAAACATTGGTGATGTTATAAACGTATTCAGAAATAAAGCAAAATAATCTCCATAAATTTCAATCAAATTTTTATCGATTCCCATGAGTGTGTTTACCTTAAATCTGCAAATCTGGTCAGTCTACATCTAGATATTTCATGGAAACTTCTTCATTCTCGAGAACTATAAATGGAAATCATGGGAGGGGGGGGGGGAAACAAAAATCCATACCCACAACATGTCGTAGACCCCATCCAATGGCACTGAGCATGGTTCCGGGCTTCATTGCAAAGTTCTCGGACGGCATCATGGCCGCTTTGACGTCGATTCCGAGGAAATAGTCGTATCCTAATTCGACTGGTGGATCAAACTCGATCAGGGCGATGTCGTTGTTATGCGTCAATTTATCATATTCCGGATGAACTACGTATTTTGTGGATATCCTCGATATCTTCCGGCCATCGTCCAATACGTTCACGTTGCTGATGCTCAAAACAGCGTAATCTCCGCTTGGGAATCTGGTTAATTTATTTAAGAGAAAGTATCCAATATTAAAAATTCTATACACTGATATAGGTATAGTATGCATTATTTTATGTAAGAATTATAATGTAGAGCAGGGGTGCACAACCTCCTGCCCGTGGGCCAAATGCGGCCTACGAAAGTTGGTCCGGTAAAAAAGTACAATACAAAAAAAAAACATGAGCTGACCATATTTTGGTCGTAAAAATACGGAAAATCGTGATCCATACGGGATATCGCAATTATCACTGAAAAATTGCTAAAGCCAAGTTGCTAGTAACAACCAAAACAATTGTAAAGGACTATTAAAGTTGGCAATGACAACCAAAACGGTCATGGGAAAATACAATTACCAATTACATCCAGAACACATTTCTATTTCAACTAAAAAATTGTCAAAGGCAAATAAAGTTGTCAATTATAGGCGAAAAAAATTGTCAAAGGCAGGTAAAGTTGCCGTCTATCGCTCAAACTGCTAAAAAAAATCACCAGTAGCGGGAAATATAGGGCTACTGCAAGTCGCAATGGGTTAAAACGCAATTCACTTAACGAACGTATAAGTGACAACTAGATAATACGTGGGTGGCACGCAGTTTAGACCCCTTCAGAAAGTCGCCAACTGTGGCACCTCGGAAACCTTTGTTTATTTTTTGCTGTGCTTGCCTGCTTCAACTGGATTATAATGGCTTCTCTCTGTTTGCTACGGCTTTAATCCTGCTCAGTGAAATAATATTGCCATGTTTTCGGTTGTGGCGGAAACAGAGTTGATATTTTCAGTCCGGGGGCAGGGCCCCCCGTTTTAACGGCCGGAGGAGCGAAGCGGCGTCGTTTGCGGGCCTAGTTCGGCCTGCAAGTGTAGTCACTGATAAAGTATTCGGAAACGTTTTTTTTTTTCGTATATATTACATTATATTCGCGAAAATATATATTTGCAATATATATTGTACTGTGGTATTCATTTTTTTCTTCTTGGCGCCAAGCAGTGCCAAGAAGGGTGCTTATACTACTGCTTTTTCCTCCTTTTCAAGTTTTATAAGCGAAGGTTATAGCCTACTGGCCTTGCTTAGGTTTTGTATATAATAAATAAATGAACTTTTATCAGACTTTCATAGTGTAAGGCCGGTATTACACTATAAAAGTTTGGTTAAAGTCTTTTTATAAAACTTGAAAAATGCAGCCAATAAGGTCAACGGTTGCATTTTCTAGAATGTAACCAATAACCTTATTGGTTAGATTTTTCAAGTTTTATGGAAGGAATTTTACCAAACTTTTATTGTGTAATACCGGCCTAATGCTGGCCTTGGTAAAATGTTTACCGGTCTCCGGGCATTTAATGTAATCGTTTTCATTGTGATAATCGAATTAACACAATTTAAAATATTTAAAAAATATTCTGAAAAATTCACAAAATGATCATTTTTACGAAAAATAGAGGAAATCCGCATTATATTCAGTAGGATAAAGTGTTATTTTGTTCCCTGGAAAAATGGGACGTATGAATATAACCACGGCTTGGGGAAAAACTGTCGGACAAAACACTTGTGGTCCCCGAATGATTGTACAAATAAAGTGTTTTTTTGTTTTGTTTTTTCATTCGTCCGATCATGTGTCAAGGTGTCAATCGCACCAGTGATGTGTGTTAACTTGAAGTACTTACCCGTAACAACAGTGAGCAGCTGTCAACACGTGTCTGTTTGTGATCAAAGTCCCGCCGCATCGGCCATCCTTATCGTAGGCATTCGGTGTTGTCTTAGATGGTGTCATTAATTGAATGAAGACCTAGTGAAAATGATATTTGCAGAGAGTGAGCCGCAGTGAAATAAAGTTCTCGTCGATGTGGACATGTATATTACAGTTTACAAGTACTCGTACATCAACGATTTCCTGTTAGAATTGTGAATATCGTTATTCTTGTTAAATTAGGACCTCGAATTGAGTGTGCATGAAGCGAAAACTTACGGCGTATGGAAACATTCCTTCACTAGCGTCCAGTCCACCGACGATAAGTTGTGAAGGCGAGCAATCGCATTCCGCACCTGTAACAATAACGAAATCAGTTTATGCACCGAATCGAAAACTATTTTTATTATCACATCGCAAGCGAGGGACTGACATTTCAGTCCAACCTCGTCTGACTAGAATATAAAACTCGTTTTCCAGCTGCAGAAAGTTGCCGATTGTGTGGAATCCTTATTCGGATTAACCCACGCGCAAATATTCAATTTTTTATTTTGATTTTATGGCAACAGAAAAAAAATGCATTCATACGTTCATCTCCAGCGTATTCAACCCTCCTCATGGGAAATTGTTCATAGGGTGAACGCAGCATAAATTTGTTTGTATCGTGTGTCCTCTAGAAAAAAAGAGATTTTGATTGAACATGAACATAATATGTTTAACATTCAAACACTCAACTGAAATAGACCTTCAGCAAACTCTTATAACGATCTAAGAATGGGGAAGGTTTGAGTTGAAAAATAAATTAGCGTGTGCGAGACTCTTCTTCTGGAAACTCGGAGCTCTTATCAGGATGAAATCAGTGTTTTCTGGCATTACTTTCCAAGATTATTATGACATTAATCTTGTCTTAATAATGTCTTGGGTCAATAACTAGTCTCGTTAATGCTATATTTATCTAAGTAAATACTACTTACTGCTACTTGACCTCTAATGCAGCTCGTACACATTCCCTCTCTCTGCAGAATTTCTACTTAATTAGTAATTTTTATTTTTCGAAAACGTTCTCCAATCTGGTCTATCGTCATCAGCAATTTACTACCGATCGAATTGTGCCGGAAGTGTGAGTATAGTGTTATACATGAATTTTTGGTGCTGTCATCTATATTTCAGATTTTGAGTGACGTGTAATGCTTGAATACTTGTAGCGTTGTAGGACTGTTGCACTATGTGGCGAGACTTTTTAACTGAGGAATCGTCTCGCATTCCCGCCTCGAAGTTAGGAGACGCAGAAAACTTTAGCCGACTACCATTGTACCATCCTGGCGGTGTATATTAATTATTTATTAATAATCTTATTAATAAATAAGTATAAATAAGTATGTACATTAAGTATTAAGTATGCTATGTAATTAATACTGTAAAAAACACTGGTCTCAGGTAGTAATTATCTCCAAGTTTCGAATTGTCGCCAATGATTAATTTATTATTATAATTCGTCAGAAGGTGTCGCTCTCGCAGATTTATCAATAGACTTTTCAGTTTCAAGCAGAAAAAAAATAATAATTGGAACTACATAAAACTGATTATATACATTACTTTCATTCTTTCAAACAGAGCACAACTCAGGTCTATCACCATAGGCAATTTACTACCTAGTGAGCTATGCCGGAAGTGTAACTGTGTGTGTACCTAACAGTGTGAATGCGTATGTAGAAGTTGTGTGTGATTTTTCAGTGCCGCCATCTATATTTCAGAAGTGAAGTAAGCGATGTGTTATGACTGAACTACATTTATACTGTTTGTAGGTCTGTTGCTGTCTGTGATGTACAGTAGTAGTATATACGAGACATATCAGATCGATCTTCAGTCTTTTTCTTGAAGCGAAACTTCTCTAGCCAGCAAAGAGTTAGTCTGTTTTACGGAAAATCGGCGTTCATTGAAACGCATTTATCACTCCATACACAACACAAGTCTCAGATAACGAAACTATGCACGTGAATGAGAGTTGTTTCGCCTATATTCGCATCATTTTTCACCACTTCAGCACCTGGAATCGCGCTAAGCATTTCATCCTGAAGAGGATAAGTTCTTTGTTATAATTTGTTAGCCGTTTTTTGTTAGCCGTTCAATTAGTATTAGATAGATATTTGGAAATTTCTGAAATCAAATATGTTTATAGGTCTTATTTTAGGTAACACAAACCAATTGTGTCATACTCAGATTATTTCGTATCCATCGTATGATCTACTGACTTTCCAAATTTCATATTCAGGTTTTCGCTTCTATTGTCACGCTATTTTATCATATTAATGATATCACCATCTCCTAAATATACAGATGATGTATCATCAGGAAATTAAGTCAAAATTGTTCATTTTCAGTTTCCAGAAGTAATTTAAGTTGCTTTCAGGCCTGTGCTTTCAGGCCCTTCGTTATTAACATTATAACTTCGATTAACAAGCTGTATGCCATCCAAGCAATGTTTACTTCAATTCGCGTAAGGCAAAAATGCAAATTCCGTGGTTAATGTTAGCGAGTGATGAAAGTAGTAACACATTCCGAAAAAAATCAAAATTTTACGTTTTACTGAAATGATATGCTTTTGTGGGTATCAAACAGACTTTAGGCCCTTATCCGACAGCTGAATTGGTGTAGGTGGTACTGTATCGGACTGTTAACCTGAAGACCACAAGGTTCGTAGAAGTAATTTTTTCCCCCCTCGTGTGAAAAAGTTTCCATTCCTTGTAAAAGCTTTAATTTTTTTTTAATTTTTCTTTTTGCTTCTCTTTTTCCTTTTTGCAAAACGGCTGCGCTGTCATAAACACACAACTTATTGCATTTTGAATAAATTTTTATTGAATTACATTGATGTCGGAATATTTTATCATGCGGGAAAACTGTTGTTAATGCATTTTTAAACTTTATTTGACATAATTTATATTGTATTGGAATATTTATAATAATCAAAAATTTTCGAAAATTCGTGAATCTAGTCATATCAGACCTATAAGTTTCACTTTTCTCGGGCGAGATTCTCACACAGATTCTGTAGTTGCTCATTCACGAATTTCCCAATTATTTGGAGAGTAAAAAACATTTCATGGATGTCCAGGTAAAAGCCGACCTCCATGACACCAAGAATGGGAAACATTATTTTCCGCGCGGAAATGTAATTTTATACAGTGTCCTTTAAGTGCTAATGCGGCCTCTATCTCATCAACCGTCCGTCGTAGGTGTGAACCTTTCTCGTTGGAAATTGAAGGACGGGGTGAATCGTATAAAAATTTAGATTTTATATTTTGTTATACACTGTATTTTCACTCTCAAAAATGGTACAGGGTAATTTTTGAACGCCTTTTCAGTATTTTTAAATTGAAACTATACCTCTACTATGGATGGCTGATGAGATAAAGGCCGCATTAGCACTTACAGGACACCCTATATGTTTCTAAGATACATTTGTTGTCTGGACATCTTTTCATATTGGATACTCTATGTAGTGTCAAAGAAAAAATCGAAAAGAACTTACATTTATGGTTTCAGATCCGCTAACAAAACGCACTAAGACTTGAAGTACAATTTCAAGCTTTAAAATCACCGATGCAGATATCATTTTCCCGTAAAATATTCAGGTACAAAACTGATAATTTCTAAAAGATTTCAACAAAGCAAGAGCAAACGCCTTCGGTGTCTGGAGAATTGGTGATAAATGAGTATCTCCCGTCAATTGGAATGAGAATTCATTCTTTTTTTTCACCAACAGGTGTGAATTTCTTCATTCTGAGTAATTTTCCCGGAAAAAATGCATTCATTCATTTATTTGAGATAATGCGCCATTGTAAGATAGGAATCGTAATGACCTATTCATTCGACTGAAATGATATGCAGGAATCAACGTTTGCAAGGCAGGTGGGGTAGATCAACTGTACGAACGGAAACAATTGGTATTGTGACATAAACTTTACACATAATGGCATTACAAGATGAATATGAAGAAAGCAATCTCAAATCATGTAGGCTATAGGGAATTTCGGAAAAATAGAATAACTTGAAAATTGACAAACTGATTTATTAATGCAAACGCATGCAATAAACAAAACGTTGAGGGGAAACTAAATGAACAGAATTATCAGAAATAGAATTCTTTTCTTTCTCGCCACATGTCAATTTCATCTCAAACAATCACTTTGGATTCCTTCCTAATAAAAATACAGAAACTGCTCTACTATCATTTACTAAATCATTTGCCGCCGAAAATATTGATAAATAAAAAAAAATGCAATATTTATTGACATAAGAAAAGCTTTTGATAGTGTGAATCATTATATATCACTAAATAAGTTGTCAAATTACGGAATCATAGATAATGCCTCCAATATAATTGCTTCTTATTCAACCCATAGATCACAATCAGTGAAAATCCACAATAGCCTTAGCACCCCATTAGAAGTAGTGAATGGTGTTCCTCAGGGCTCTGTCTTGGGACCATTATTATATTTCATATTCATAAATGATTCATGCAACTTAAATATCAAATGGCAACATAATAACTTTCGTCGATGACACAGTATTACTTTACTCAGTTGACGACTTCCAATGTCTAACTAACCTAATCAATACAGATTTAATTAGAATTCGAAAGTGGTTTATTTCTAACGACCTACAGGTAAAAACCCATCAAAAACTGAATTTATAAAATTCTCCTCCCAAACTAACATTTAAATTAACCCCTAATTTTATTTTCCATGATCATAATTGTACTATTAGTTCTGATTGTAATTGTTCATGCCTTCAACAATCTTTTACCCTTAATGGTCACAAGGATCGCTTTTTCGTAAGTGTTGTTTCATACGCAAATACTGAGGTATGTGGAACACATGTACCAACAGTGTATGTGAATGTGACGGATTATGCGGATTGGATCTACGAAAACACCATTAGTGCCTCCTGTGCACCTTGCATAATCGATGCAAACAGAATCTCCTGTGGAGTGACGAGCCATCCACATTATAGTCAATGGAAACTTCCTTCGGGATGACTGTTGAAGTGTTCATCAACGGTCGGAGACCATCAGCTACCTGCATAATCATTTGAGAAACACTACTGTCCGAAATTACGAAACAATAGAATCACGTTATAAACTACGTTAAATATATGCCTAATGAATAAAATTTTTATTTTAAAGATTCTCACAATTAAAAGTGCAGATAAGAGTGATCATTGTAGTAATTTCAAGGACATCATTAAGATGACATTTTATGACGAAATTCGAACTTCACATAATCCACTTATTGTCGCGAAGCTAAAAAGATCGTACAGTAAATGCCCCGACTAAGGATCAGGATTTCATAAGCTCTCCATCATAAAAAGAGCTATAATGCTTAAAACAATTTAACCCCTTCAAAATCACGGACGTAATATTGCGTCCAAATACCAGCGGAATAAATTAAAGCAAGTTCTCTGTGTATCTCCTCTCTTTATATCGAAGCTTTGTAGTAACCCTATGAATTGAATGTTGCATTTTATTTCCATCTTTTCTTCCTATACTCCTGTTAATGATTCCCCCCCCCCCCCACACACACACATGCAATGTTTTTTTTTCCTACTATATGCATGTAAGAGCGAAAGACAACACGTAGGGGTAAGGGTAAAAGACACAAAAAACTCTTATCTACTATATTATCTCTCTTATATTTTCTTCTTTTCCCTTCCTTTTTCTAACGTGCGGTTAGCTTAGCGCGAGGTTATCAGATTTTACCCCGATTCGTCAAATAAAGGTAATCCAAATTTGCTGCCAAAAGCTTGTACGTGAGGTGGTTAATAATTTTGATAACCCTATGTGCGGAGGAGAAGAAAAAAAACAATGAACAATATGATCATCTTTCACAATTTCTCAATCATAATAATAATTAGATTGAATTTTCCCAATGATATTAAGAGTAACGTGTTTATAGTAAGAGTGAATCTGAAGATTTATCTGGAGCAATTCAGAAAGCTACACACTCAATAGCTACACACTTCTAGCTTATCCAATGGAACTCGTCATCATATTTGGACTTAAACTACATCAGATGTATATTGGGTGAACTGCAACTAATCTGCCAAACGAAATAGGGTGGTAGACGAGCCCAAGTGGAACATAAAACACCTTAGCAACCCTGTCCTATCTCTAACCGTTTTCTTGTTATGGTCGATAATGGACTATGGAAGAGAGAAATGCGTCAAGTCTGAATAATCTCCCGAATTCGTGAAGTTTTTTAGCATCAATATACACGCAAAACATACATGGATAGAGCAGAAAGGATCTCATAAGGTGACGCCATTTTTTTTAATCAGAATACCTGGATTTAATGATGAGGTACAGGCGCTAAAAGACTGACGAAGTGCAAAATCGAATTGTCACTAAAATGTGTAATCACCGTTATCGCGAACACTATTCTAGCTAGAATCGGTCAAATTTACAAATAACTTGGCCATTCCATCAGCTTTCGAGAGAACCTACAAAACACTATATCGGTGTTCTAGTTTCGGGAGAAATTCGGCCTTCTGTTCGCAATCCATCACTGGAATCAGCTTTTGCCAAAGTAGACATTTTTTTTAGATTTTGGTGACAGTACAATCTCGCACGTCGCCAATTTCTCAACGCTTGTAGCTCGTCATTAAAAAAGGGCAATCAACATTCCTAAAACAAAATTATGTATTATGAAATGATGTTTGAACGTAAACTATCGTTTAAACGAAAAACTACCAGTGTATTTGATTGAGCAGTAAGAGAAAACACGTGTTGATAATCGAACGAATATATAATATTCATGTTTCCCAAACATTTTCATGTCGTGGACCCCTTGTAGTGAAGGTAAATGCTCTGCCGTCCCTTTGTAGTAGAGATTCCTTGTAGACGTCTTCATATCCAGCGCAGAAGGTCAATTTCGACACCACCCTTCTGTAAAATGCGAAATGTGTTGTATTTGATATCATAAAAATTGAATATCAATTACAATTCCACCGCAAAAAATGTACCAAATGTATTTCAATGGTGGTAAATGGAAATGAGATCCTGTGGACCCCCTTACAAAGTCGGGACCACAGGTTGGGAAACACTGCATTATACCGTGGGCACTTTTGGTTTGACCATGGATTCTATGCATCTCGATATTCAATTGGCAATTCTCCAACACAGACTTGGAATGGACCTTTACCATGAACCCAATCGGTCGTTATTGTGGAGCCGATAGAAGCTGTTTTACGATTGACTCACTTTTTTTGCTAGTGCGATAGCAAAAAAAACACAATCATTCGATGGAACTAGCATAAGATGCAACCACAAAATTATCGATAAAGTTTGATTAGCATGGCCGGATTCTTCGTCCAAATTGCATTCCTTGTTCTCAAACGAAGTCTCCACATCCTGTAGCAATTCGCATACGCAAAATCTTGATGGGGCGGGAAATTTCCATCTCCATACCAGTCTTAAAATTCTGTTCACGGCATGTTACGTTTAGCGGGCACGAGAAGAATCACATCCGGCTCACGAAAGATGTTCCAGTAGAAAAGTATAAACATACACACACAACACAATAAATACCAAGACACAATATATTTCCTTCATTAAAATACGGAAAATCGGGATCCATACGGGAATATCAGCAGTTATTGCCAAAAAAATTATCAAATGCAAGTTAAATTTAACAATTACATTCCAAAAACATTTGTTTAATTGCAAGTAAAGGTGTTAGTTATACAGCCGAAATATGTTTTCAAAGGTCGCTAGTTCTTTGTTAAATTTTACTTTTCGGTAAAATTAACAATAAGATTCGTTACAATCCAAGCTGGTCACACGTCCCGGTTTCCAGGGAGAATCAGGATTTTTCAACAATAAATGCTAAAGCTGTTTGTCTCGTTTTATTTTTCTCGGCTAATCGAAGGTGAAGGGGTTGATGGGGAGGCAGTACGCTTTCCCGTACCGGTGATTTTCCTATGGAAGAAAGAATATTTATGTGCATTTTATACATGAATATTGCTCGAAAACAAAAATACCTGCTGCCATCTATTGGACTAGAAGCAAAACTATCTGTTATAATTCTTTGAATAACATTGTTGTTGGTCTTGAACCGATCGATCTACAGTACAGCGTGTGAAAGTATTATGCACGGTAGAACAAAATAAGTTTGTTATTTTTATTCTGCATTTTCATTGGTATAAATTCCATGCTCGAAGATATCGGTTACTATACATTTAGGTGTTTTCTGCAAGATTTGATCCCACGAGAAACTTAGCAATGTAGCAATTGATATTATCGCGCATAGAGATTATACCGTATGCAACATATAAATGAAAATTTACAGTTCCATTCCACATGTTGTTAATTTTCATGCTGCACATCGGTTTAAAACCAGAAAGAATTATTTTAAGAATCATACCAGATGGTTTTGTTTATATTCAATATGTGGCAGCAGAAGTTTCAACTTAACGTGGCTTCTCGTATTAATAATAGCAAAAAGTATTAATGCATAGGGTTACCTGGTCCGAAAACTGAGAGAGGAGCACGCCTGTGTGTGCACCCTTAGTGACATCACTCATCCCAATTTTCACAATACAAATGGCGCCACTGTTTTGACCAGTAATACCGGCCACAACAATAATCTTTAGCGGTGATTATCTTCATTCAGAGTTCATTCCAGTGCTGACAAAATCCCAATCAGATTCTGTAAAGTTGCCACCACTGAGTATTTTTCCGACGTCCAACTGGTTTCACTCAGTCTTTTTAGCGTCAATCAGTAGTTTTCGAGACTTTTTTTGCTGCTTATCTCTCAGAATTGAAATCTGAGTTGGACTTCCATTGAAAAATATAAAACTTTCTTCTGAAGTTCCAAGAAACAATTGTGCATCAATTTTCGAATTCATTGCATTCGCAAGAACCAAATTCAGGTTGTGCACACAGCAATATATGAAAATGGCGTGCGGGCTTTTACTCTTATCTGTAAACCTGAAACTGTCCCATACATTGTGCTCCCTCCATCATAAGACTGACCAAAACACATTCTTAGAGATAACCCTAAGTCATTCAAGACTGATTGCAAGAGATTGAAAATTATCTCAGATGATGCTCCTTGTAATTCACAGAACGTGACAAATCTTTCTGCTGCTTCACCTGTGGGAGTTACGTACCTTAGAGACAGTGGAAAATGATCGATTCTACTTATGCCAATGGTGGTGTCTACAATAACAGCAAAGAATTCTGCTGCATTGTGATTTCATGAACGATTTTTGAACGTAGTGCTGCTGACAACGGCTGAATCAATGAATTTTGTATCTTAGCATTAACATGGGTTGCGTTCTTATGACAAGTCAGCAAATGTTGTTCCAGTGTGTAATCATATTTAACGAGTTCTAAAAAATTCCCCTAATTTTCATCCGAATTACCGGAACCTCACCTTTTCTTGATGACTCCGAAATGACAAGCCTTTTTTAGCCAAATATAAAATATTATCGACTATTCTTTTCAGGATGGATCTGTTGTTTTTCTCTTTCTTTCTCTTTTGCTGATGAAATTTCCTTCGAAATTACTTTATTTTTCTCAATTCGAAATTACGTTAAAAACATTGCTCTTGTCGTATTTTTGTGTTTTTCGCTTCTCTCATGATTTTCAATTTTAATTGTTCCTTTAAAAAAGCATTGCATCCCCTTTTTTGGATTTCCTCAGCAATCATTTCTGTTCCCGAACAACCAGCAATCGAAGCAAAACATTGCATTTGTTCGTGGTGAGTAAATGAGCCATTGTCTAACGAGTTTGGGAGTAGTTTCTTTTCTGAAACCCCAATTGGAAGAAGAGTGGCGTCCTGCTTGATTTCTAAGGAAATGCTCAAAGCCACTTTTCAAGCCAGGCTGACCAATCTGGATTAAAACGCGAACAATATCTGTCGTCACAGGAATTTCTCGAAATAGGTACAGATCATTAGGGTAATCAACACATCTGAAGGACAAGAACAGCCTGAAGGACTTTCTGAAGACCCATTTATTTTGCTTGTTTGATTGGATCCAGCCATTGGATCCACTGGCGAAACAATCAATTCTTCAGGATTGTCTTCAATTGATCCTAAACAAATTTGAGAAGCTTTGAACGAACCTTGTTCTACCCCGTTGTCACTAGAAAAATTATCAACTGACGCCACGTCAGTATTTGTCACATTGATTTTTCAATTTGTCACAGTATTTGCCACCTTGACCTTTGTCGTTAGAAAAATGACCATTTGATGCCTCGTCAGCATTTGCAATACTGGCTAAACATGGTTCCGGAAAGATATTGCAAGAAAAAGGAGCTACCAACGACTTTTCGATATTAGTAACGTCAGTATCCTCTGTCCTTTCAGACTGTCTTTGAAGGACGAACATGCGTTATTAAATGTATTTATTCTCTGACTGCGTATTCTGTTGAACATCTGCAATTTGAACACTGAAAGTCCTGAAGCTTGCGACACGTTTTTGAATCTTTTTCCTTTCTAAGCATTTTTCCGAATTCTTTTCTCTGTCCCATCCTGAATGCTGCTTCTTCTTCCTGGGATTCTCCATATCAGGTCACTTGTCAGATTTTTTATTATTCAGTAGTCTCGAAGAAAAGGCTAAACAATAATATGAATAAACTAACATTTTCATTTAAATACGTAAAACGTACATTAAAATTATATTTTCATTCATTATTAAAATACATTTTTTCTATATTAGTGCCGGTGGTTAATAACTCTCACAGAGCAACTATTTACGCGAATTCGCAAGCAGGGAATTGTGGTCTGTCGATTCTTCGAATCAAGACGCAAATTGATTCGCAATTTTCAATAGAAAAGAATCCTCGACAACGATCCCAAAGGTGAGTGACTTTCCTTCACTCGTTACCACTGGCGTAGCTATTGGCTACCCGCTAGAGATGAATGGGGCCCAGCAGCATACGGCAGGGGTCAAAGACAAAGTGAGACATCTTAAGGAAAATCAGACTGAAGCTGACGAAGCTGCTGTCAACGCGGAAGCAACGAGCGGATCCGAACAGACCCCAGGTGAGAACTGTCCACAATGACTGAAATATGGTGGAGCTACGGCAGTGCATACATTTTACTATCAAAACGTACATAGTTTGCGAACAAAATCTCGTGATATATGGCTTAATTCCGTGGCTAATAACTATGATATAATCTGCTTAAATGAAACATGGCTTCAAGACGACATTTCTGACTCGGAACTTTTTGACAATAGATACATTGTGTTTAGGCAAGATAGAAACCTTGTGCTCACAAACAAGCGAACAGGAGGAGGATCTCTCATTGCAGTCAAAAATTCTCTATGTGCGAAAAGAATAATTGATGATGTGGCACCTGAAGAGTGTGTGTTTGTCGAAATTAAAAATATCAGTTCCCGTGTCATCATCGGCATAATATACGTTCCTCACGGCTCGTCCGTGGAATTGTATCGGACATGTTTCTCTTTCATTGCCCACAATCGCGAATTCTCTGAATCTGACTGCATAATAGTTGGTGATTTTAATCTTCCGTCTTTAAATTGGGTCAGCGGCGTACCTCAACACAACTGTATGCGAGACATTGAGCTTGAATTTTTATCATTTTTTAATTATCATGATTTTCAGCAACTGATATCTTCGCCGAATTCTAATGGTCATTACTTGGATCTTTGCCTTGCGAAGCTTCTTCGTGTCAATGTAGTAGTGACCACATGTGATGATCCATTAATTAAAGAAGACCTACATCACCCCAGTTTCGAGATTAACATTTTTTGTATAAAAAACAGTTCTCGGAATGTCGCTAGAAAGTACGTCAGCAGTGAATACAACTTTCGTAAGGCGTACTTCTTCTTATTATATAATCTTCTGAATCAGGTTGGTCTTGCCTTCGAGCTCACTATGAAGTAGACGATGCTCTTACTTGCTTCTATAGTTTAATCTTCACTGCATTTGACTCTGCTGTCCCTCGAAAAAGTGACTCCAAAAAATCTTTTCCTCGTTGGTTCGACACTAACGTAATCAAGGCAATACGCAAGAAAAATTCAATTAGAAATACACTTCTATCTAGTAATTGGCAATTGCATCTTAACAATTTTCGTGAACAACGTAGACTCAAGAATTAAATCCCTGATCCGAAGTGCAAGGGACTCGTATTATCGTCGCATTGAAGATGATATTCATACGGACCCTTCTACATTTTGGAACTTTATGAAATCTCAACGACGAAAACTTACACCGAGAAACTTCAATTGTGAAGCAATGGTGTTCTTCGGAGGATGAGAGAGGAAATTGCAAACAAATTCGCCGAGTACTTCCATTCTGTATTCTCTTCTCAGGTTCAAAGTACATCTTGGGAAGACTACAGAAGTGAACATCAGATAGCTAATAGACTTGATATTTTTGACATTGGTTGAAATAACTGAAAGTGATGTTATCGGTACTATACGGCATATGAAATCTGTCAAATCCATAGGCCCAGATGGTATTCCAGCCTACATAATCAAAGCATGTGGAAATATTTTTTCAGAACCTCTCGTAGTTCTCTTTTGTCTCTCCTTGCGTAAAAATGTTTTCTCATCTTATTGGAAGCTCGCAAATGTCATTCCGATTTTAAAAAGCGGTCTAGTACCCGAAGTCACCAACTATAGACCTATTTCTATTTTATCAGCTGTCTCTAAACTCCGCTATCGATCCCATCGTATATTGCAAATTGTACAACCACATCCGTCTAGAATTATCTCCATCTCAACATGGGTTTTTGCCGAATCGCTCTACTGAAACAAATCTTGTTCATCTCACTCACGATCTTGCTAAGTCAATCGACGCCAACAAGCAAACAGATGTCATTTACACGGATTTCACTAAGGCTTACGACAAAATAAATCACCAGACATTACTTTACAAACTCCGTTCTTTCAATGTGTCCGAGACGTGGTTCACCAGCACTTAAAATAAATAGTACTATATGCATAAGATTTAATTCGAGAATTCATGAATATTTTGCGATGACTGAAAACGAGCACATGTATGGGTCGCTCTTGGGTATGTCAGTGAGTAGAGACCTAGGTACATACAAGCAACAGGTTGAAGGTTATTGATCTAATAAATTCAATTATGTGCCACTTATATCTCCAGTTAGGCTACGTATAGCTACAGCATTGATATTACCAAAGAAATGTATTAATTTCGTAAAATGTATTCAACTCATGGATTGAAAGGAATATAAAAAAAATAAATATTCATTTTTTTGAAACAATATTTTGCATTTGACTGTTACCGTGACTGTTTAAATTGAATGCATTCTTGGAAAAAAAATATTCGAAAGCGCAGCAACAGTCAATTTTCCTTCAGTTTTGGATTGTCGGCCCGACGGATAGGACGTGTTTCTCCGGAGCTCCTTTGTATGAAGACTCTACTCGGTTCCTTCGCCGTGTGTTGTGATCGGAAATGGAATTTCTCGAGTGTTCCTGGGTAAGTTGATATTATTTTCCCAATTCCTTTGCGTAATCGATTTATTCAGTATAGTTAGAACTGTACTTCCATTGATGTATACCATGGTGCCTTACATCCCTATAAGAATTATTTATTATGAACCGGTCTTTCATTATAATGAACAATCATCAGCCCCATTAGTCCGCTATAACAAGGTTCTACTGTATATGTAAATAAATGATTAGTTAAATATTTCATTGGTTGAAACAATTAGTAAATTAAAAAGGTTAGAGATGTTTTTTTAAACTTAATTTGAATACTTGCATGTATTACAGAGCAGAGCAATGAAATGACGAATTCGCGAATCAAATATCTTTGTGGAAATTTAAATATCTTTACTTAATTAAATATCTTTATTCTTACCAAAACTTTTGTAATTGATAGTTGAGTAGCAAACTGCGTTTTCCGTGTTCCCCCGCATTAGCCGAAGTGCCGAAAAAAATCGAGGGACACCAGCTTTCAGAATGTTAGGGTCTGGTCAGTTCCTGGCATGACGGTGCCAGGAAAAACCGAGGTTTGGTAAGAATCACGGTAATCATTCAACCATTTCAATGGATTTTAAGAATAAAATATTCCAAGAATTTTTCCAGAATCTGTGACTCGATTTTCCCGGATTACCGAAAAATACGGGTAATCCTGGAATGCTCGTCTCCCTCGCTGTTTAGCGGCATGTCGGCTAATACGGAGGAATATGGGATACATACTGTACATAAAAACAAATAATTTTTATAATTTTTTTGGGGTCTGAATACATTGGGGGTCGGTAACTGGATTCTATATCCCATTGAATCATCAAAATGTATTTAATAGATAATAATTCGTTATATATCATATATTACAATAGATTTCCGATGCTGTCTTGAGGATCATCGTCATCTTGTGCGCCATCCTTGCTGAGGGATGATATCGAAAATGAGACTCCATCTTGCTGAGGGACGACATCGAAAAACAGACTTCATCTTGCTGAGGGACGACATCGAAAAATAGACTCCATCTTGCTGAGGGACGACATCGAAAAATAGACTC
This sequence comes from Pholcus phalangioides, assembly GCF_987345545.1. Taxonomy (NCBI): domain Eukaryota; kingdom Metazoa; phylum Arthropoda; class Arachnida; order Araneae; family Pholcidae; genus Pholcus; species Pholcus phalangioides. Next base: position 3,687,813 of record NW_028301624.1, on the reverse strand, counting down.
CATCTTGCTGAGGGACGACATCGAAAAAGAGACTCCATCTTGCTGATGGACGACATAGAAAAAAAGAGTCCATCTTGCTGGGATATTTTACAAACTTGGTGAGCTCAATCCTTGTATATTTACATTACCACTATTTATAATATGGTGTAGCGATACTTAAAAAAAATTATAGGTATAAATCAGTGATTCCATAAATCAGAGTGGGCAATGCCGCCCTCTGGGAGGCGATGGAATGACAGGTGGGTGGATGCGGGTGAGTTTGACTTGAGGCCGATAAAAGAAAACAATTTCTGGAAAAAGGGACGTTGTAACGAGAAATCTGGGAAACTCTACTATAGACTAATATTTCCCCAATAAATCTACCAATTATTGATTCCGGGGTTGAGTCAACTTGATTTTTCTTAAATAAGATTATTAATATCGATTAGTAAAAAAGAGGGACAGTTCAATAGATTCACCAAAAGTGCCAAATTATATTAAGTTCAATTAGAGAAATGTGAATTTTAATACTCACGAATTCGTGCGAATTGGCCAAGATACGAACTCTACAGACAAAAGTAAAAAACAAAACAAATTGCTTAAATAAGTCACACGAGTGCTGAAGAGTCCCAATGGTGGAGGAGAATCTATAATACACTAATAGTCGTGGGTAATTTTGTTGAAAATTCAAGATAAAAGTGAAATAATTAAATAATCCGGACATATCCCCCCAATCTGGAACTAAACTGAATCAACGGAAAAGTCCGCAATTCACAAACAATGTAGAACGATATCAACTGATTCGAAATAAATAGGCGTAAACCATAATTATCATGCATACTTAAACTTAGAAAAAAAAGACAAAATAATTTGATTATTGTAACGGATAACTTCAAACTATTCCATAATGAACATTTCTGTCAAATTAATAAAGGTAAAAAATACAATAGAAGATATACACACATACTTTCATCTTCACGTGTAATTTATTTAATATTTCAAGGAAACAAATAATATTAAATATCAGGTTACAAATTATAAAACACATTCAGCTATCTAAATGATGAACTACATCATTGTTACGTGGAAGACAATTCCAATCCCACCGCGAATAGTCATATATAATATACATAGTGGCAATAGATCTGTACACATTCAAACGTAAAGAACAACTAGTACAATATAATGTTTCCAACAAAAGATAATGTTACTAAAGTATAAACAGTATGGAATTCACGATAAGATTTGTAGTTGTAAATTACATAAGAGCGATGAGTGAAAATAAGAAAATTAAATCATTAAATCACCAATTATATTGATAAAACTCCGATTATTAATTTTTAATCGTAACATGAATTACCAAAGATAAAAAAATACTTATAGACTATCGGTAAACATAACTTAATTTAATCCTGTATAAATAATTATAATTAATAAGTATAATTATAATATTAATCTTTTCGACGAATGTAAGTTCGATTATCTTTTTCTATTATATATTTATGATTAAATATGTATCACACACAACATAACATAAATTAGAAAATTACTTAATTATTAATGTGACTTAAATATCAAAAAAAATATATTTTCTTCAAGATTTTTTCATAAATTCCCTTGGTTCTATAATCCTCATTGGATACAGATTGGAGATAAGATTGAGAAAATTATAAACTATTTTTCAACAGTTTACACATAACTGAGAAATTTTATGAAACAAAATAATTTTATATGAAACTTAATGCTTAATGTGAATTTAAAAGATCCGTAATTTCTTCTAAGAAATATAATTTATAGAGCAAAATACTCATAAACTGTAAATTAGAGCAAATTAATCTTCAGGTAATTATAAATGTTTTGAGAGATAAAACTTTTAAGAAAATTTCCTTGTAAATAATGCCACGAAAGAATATAATCGATTCAACACGAAATGAAATGACTTAAATTTAAGAAAATATTTTTCAAAAGATTTCATAAGTTGAAGTCACATTTCATATGATGTAAAGATACCCCGAAGGGATTTAAAGTTTTACCAATTATAAATCGTGGCGTCTACCCTGTTGGTAGATGAGTATAAGCGAGCGTTGCAGAAAACTCTACCAAGAGGGCATCTTGAGTGTGTACATTGTCTGACAGACAATGTAATCTTCAGACGCACAGATGTTTGGAAGCGTCATTACAGAGGCAAATTAGTAGGTGAGCGTTGCTGAAAAACTTGCCTTCGAAATATGTTTACAGCATCTGTGCGGACGCTATAAGGCAGAAAAATAATACAAACAGGGCCGCCTTAATTAGTGAATCTACCAGTTGTGAGGACATTTCCAACTTACTTTAATTGTCTTCTAATGGTGAAACATATCGAATAACAAAATAAGATGGAATATTGAAACATACATTGAAAACGAATATGGTTCCTGATCAAATAAGGCATGGTTGATAAAATGAGTAAGTGAGCGTTACAGAAAACTTTATCAAGAGGGTGTGAAGAATCTGTATATGCATATTCAGTCATATACAGTACATTTCTCCCACACGTAGATATCCCGTGGTCTCATTACACTGGCAAACAAGTAGGTGAGCGTGCTGAAAAATTTGTCTGTGAAATGCGTCGACAGCATCTGCGTGGACGCCGAAGTGTTGGAATCGGATACAAAGAGTGTGCCAAATAGAAGTTAAATGATTGATAAAACTAAATAGGAGTTTAAATGTTAAAATATTAGGTAGAAAGATAGCGTTGAGTTTTACTTAAATAGTTTGTTCGGTTATTATAATGAAATCAAATAAAAGAAAATAAAATGGGTTAGTTAAATATGAATTTTAAAAAAAAAATGTTTCTGAACAAATAAATATACATGAGATAGGCTCCGTTATAAGCCGCTACTAGGAAAAAATACCACAACACAGATAAAAATGGATTTAGGTTTTAGGATTTAAGAGTTTAGGTTTACCCTGCAAGGCACGGCGTCTACCCTGTTGAAATTAAATAGAAATTCAATATTTTGAATAAACTAAATAGAAGCTAAATACTTTGATGAACTAACTGGAGAATATAAAATGAAATGCCTCAATAGAATCTACGTGGACGCCAAAGTGCAAAAATATGATTCAAAGAATACGCCGAATATAAGTTTAATAATTTTGTGAACAAAGTAAATATATTTTTATTACTTGAGAAACAAAATAGAAGCACATTATATAAGAATAATTTAAATAGAAGTTTATAAGTGGATAAACTGAATGGAGTATTTTAATATTTATATTAAATTGCATAGATGATTAGTACCCAGAAAATCTAGTATAAAGATAACGTTCATAGTGTTATCTAAATTGATAGGTAATTATATAGTTAGATAATAGGTTTAATAAATGATAGAAATCGGTAGTGATAAACGAAACTCTTCACATACTCTTCAGCATTCACGTGAAAAGTCACCATCGATAGGCCGTGTAATCGGATTAAATTATCAATTCAAAAACTGCCTGCAGATCTTAACCAAGAATGCCTTTCTGTATCAGAATAAATAATTTGCTGAGTTAATTAATTTCCATTGTCGTAAATGTTTCCCAACACACGCCCAAAATCCCTTAGTACAAATGATACAGCAATAATTGTAATATTTCTTATTAAAAATTAAACATTAGGTGATGGAAGAATTCGAAAATCTACGATAATAATGAATAATAATAATAATAATAGTCGCACTAATTACTCCTAATTTGTTATGATAGAATTTAGGATTTTAATACTCGAGTTTAGAACCCATTGAGTAAGGCGCGGTGTCTGCCCTGTTGGTAAATGAGTAAGCGAGCGTTGCAGGAAACTTTACCAAAAGGGTGTGACGAGGTTGTATGTGTGAATCTCTTGGCCATGTATAGCCTCTCACACGTAGATTTCTGGAGTCGTAATTTCACTGACAAGCGAGTAGGTGAGCGTGCTGAAACCTTTGCCTTTGAAATACGTGGACAACATCTACGTTCACGCCAAATGCAAAAAGTGTGAAACATAACTAAAAACCTAAGTAATTAATATTAAATCAGAAGAAGACAATTTGAATCAGTTATACGTAGAACAATTTTCAAGATTTAGTAATAACATTAATATTCTAATTTGAAATTAATGAATAAGTCCTAATATAATAACAATAAAGATTCAAGAAAACCCTAATAATTGTAATTAAATATCCGCTATTCCGTGTCTGCTGCGTTTTCAAATATTTTTTTGCGTGATACTGCCGATTCCATTTTCTTCCTTGCAGTTCCAAAAGACTTGTTGCTGCCTCAGGACCCTGGTTAAGTAAACATCGGTAGGAGCCTAGACGGGACTCCTGAGACTTTTCCCCGAAGAAACTGTTGAATCCAGATAAATGTAACCATGGATTTGAATAAACACTCGGAAAATTTAAAAGTTGACTCGTTCTTGTTTTACTGTGATATTATATATATAATTATCGTAGAAACACTTATACAAATACAAGGCCACAACAGGCAAAATGCCCAACGAGGTGGCTGAGAAAAAGATGCCCATAACAAATATGGATGTCATATATTTCCCATACATTTCAAAAATACAGTAGATATTATTCCAAGTATTCAAAAATACTTGGGTATTTTCATGTGTAAGAAATATTTTCAACAAAGTAATGGTTTTGATTATATTAGCTTCAACTTAAGGGCCATTCAAGTATTGCGTAGCAGATTTTTAGCCATATTTGACCCCTCCCCCCCCCCCGTCAGCAAAAGTCAGCAAAACACTGACCCCACCCCCCCCCCTCCCTCCTTGTCAGCAAAATCTCGTCTCAGCAGCTTAGAAAATTTATATCTTCAAAAAGGTGTGGTTGATGACGTAAGCAACCTGACGTAAGCAACCTTAAAAAAACCCCTTCACCCTTGTCATCAAAAGTCAGCAAATCCGAAACCCCCACCCCGATGCTGACGTAATACTTGAAGACCCCTTATGAGTATTGACGCACATGAAAACATGAACTTAAATGAAAAATTTTCAACTAATATCAAGATGAAAAATATTGAAATAGTCGAAAGAATAGCAATTTTATTTTCGTGCAACAAAGAAAAGGGAGGAATTAGGGAAATAATAAAACGTTTTCGGAGACAAGTACCGTATTTTAATGTGTATAAGACCGGTATTACACTATAAAATTTTGATAAAAGTTATTTTATCAAACTCGAAAAATCCAACCAATAAAGCTCATATGTTACATTCGAGCAAATGCAACCGATAATCTTATTGGTTGAATTTTTCAAGTTTTATAAAATGGCTTTTAGAAAACTTTTATAGTGTAATACCGGTCTAAGGCTGGTATTACACTATAAAACTTTGATAAAAATTATTTTATGAAACTTGAAAATGTGACCAATAAACACATCTGGTACATTCGAGCGAACTTAACTGATCCGCCTATTGGTTGTATTTTTCAAGTTTTATAAACGAACTTTTATAAAACTTTTATAGTGTAATCCCAACCTAAGGAACTAATACTTGTTCCCGTTCAAGGGAACTAATACACTTGAACGACGGCCAAACCACTTCCTTCTGACACTATTTTAACTTTTCTCCGGCTCGGAAGGTTTCAATCTGTTGTTTACACTTCTTAACAGTGTTTACGCCGTTCGAGAGTAACTCATTCCCGCTCCTCTGTGATTGGTCGAGTTCACTAGGGAATGTCGGATTTTTAGCCGCTAGTCTTCACAACAACAGATAGCTGTGGGGAATCGATCAAAGCCGACCACAGGAGTCAAGGAGACATGGTTTTCGAACGCGCTGATGAATGGCCGCGCTTGTTGTTGAGGGAAGAAAGTTTCATATTAATTTACACTATGTAGTCATGCCGTATACATTTTAAATAAAAGATATTTTTATAAAAAGTGTCGCCACTCCTCCTACCATCCACACCTATAAATGGTTACAGCGGACATGATTTAGTTGTGAGTCTCAAGTATTTTTTTATACTGCGCTACCGATATACAGTAAAACCCCTTTTAGTCGTCACTCCGGTTAAGTCGTCATTTTTCTTCAGACTCTTCCAGCTCTCATAGACCACAATGTTAATAACTTAATACTTGCTAACTTAATACCCTTTAGTATTTGCGCTGCGAACCTCTCGAAATAGCGTAAAACAATTTCGTTTTGAACATAGGCCGCTGGTCTGGTTATAAGAGCAGGAAACCAGAGTAGTATCATTGGATTTATTTCTCGAAGTATATCCGTAGACCTCAAGAACACTGAAATACAGTAAAACCTCGTTAAGTCATCACCCTGATAAGTCGTCACTTTTCTTCAGACCCTTCCAGCTCTCATGGACCACAATGTTATTAAGCCCTCGTTTACTCGTCGCTAATTTCAGTCAAGTCGTCACTGTGAAAAAGTTTGAGAAAGAGGAATAGACTATTTTTATGGCTCCCGTTAAAAAAAAAAAAAGCTTGTTAACAGCATTGCCATATGTTTAAAAGTCACCATAAAATCCTGTATATCCAAATGGAACAGTTTAAGTAACGAAAATTACGCTGGGGAAGTTCATTTGCCGAATAAGGTTTTTGGAACGTTGGGGACTGTTCAGGCTAGATATCATTTCTGCCTGGGCTACATTGGAGAAACTGGACACACCCAAGCTCTGTCACAAGAAGCAACGTAAGCACTTCGCCCCCCCCCCTTTCTATGATTATTAATGAATAATCATAGAAAGCATGGACTCTTCTAATTTAGGGCTTGAAATTTAAACAAAATATCTTTGTTGAAAAAAATTAGGCATTTTTTCCCAAGTTGAGGTCTTCTGTTTACTTTTCCCTGCCCAGGGTCCCTCCACCAAGTCAAAAGCGTTAGAGATTACTTTGTAGTTGCATCATGAACTACCGATGAAGAATTCAAACACTAAAATTAAATAATAATAATAACATGATCCTCATGTATTCCCAAGGGATCGGCATGATCCGTCCAGGGAATTTGTTAGTGTTAGTAAACATCCATATTCGAACCCAGACCTGCACGGTGAGAAGCTAGTTCCCTAACCACTCGACTGCCAGGCGGCTAAATTTGATGTATATGTAAAATTAATGTGTAATAAAGAGTTCTGTCATGAAGAAAAGCTACTTATATAGCTTTAGACTAACAGAGCAACTATTAGTTAAATTAAAAATTGCTAGTATAAATCAAAGTGTACAGTACATTAGCACCACAATAATTTAAGTAATAAGAGATAAAAAAGATAAAAAAATTGCTATTTTTCGTTCGCAATCTATAAATTTTGTTAATATTGTCATTTTAATTCATACTTTAATAAATGCCATATTACTTTAAATATTTATATGATTTTCATAACATTGCACATTAAATCTGACTACACTTCGCTTAAGTCATCACTCTGCTTAAGCCGTCATAATTTTTCGATAACTTGAGGTGACGACTTATCGAGGTTTTACTGTATCTGAACACAAATTAATGGTGATTATTAGAGCCCGGATTGTATGCACTAAAAAAGTGGCGAAATATACTCTAAAAATATGCAAATATGCACTTAAAAATGCAAAAATATACACTTGAAATGCAAAAATATGCACTGAAAATGCCAGAATATGCACTAAACACTCCAGAATATGCACTAAAAATCTTGAAAAAAAATCAAAAATTCCGAAATATGTACAAAAAATGAGAAAATGTGCATTAAAAAAATTACCGTGCAAGAAAAAAAGCAGATGTGTTTTTAAAATATATCCTTTCTATTTCTTAAATGCATATGTATTCATTTACAAAAAATATTCCCTTATATATATACGGGGTGATTATAAAAAAAACTATCCCGACATATGGGCCCCTAACTATCATACCATTCACAGAAACTGAATGAAATTTTAGCATAAGGTATTTTGAGGTATGCGCTCAAGAATGATATGGAAAACAACAGTCTCACTCTAACAGTTATGGTTACAGTAAGAAAATATCAAATGGCAACACCAAGTTTTTTGTATTGGAATGCGATTTCCATACTGAAAAACACTAAATAGCGTTGGAATGGCACCTTGAGCGCATACATTCATTCTTGAGCACATACATCAAAATACCTTGTACCAAAATTTTATTCAGTTTCTGTGAATGGTATGATAGTTAGGGGCCCATATGTCAGGATAGTTTTTTTATAATCACCCTGTATATTACCCTTTGCATATGCAAATCAACTTCTACATATTTTTAATTTTCAGTTTGTTGTACCTGCTTGATAATGAAAGTACTAGTAGCAAAAGAATTTTGACTCAATTTCTAAAAAAATTTAACATTTCGACATATCTCTAGAAATAGCCTTACAATAAAACGGTTAGTATTCATAAAATACTTTATACATATGTATCAAATTCACAAAATTTCACCTGCCAGAAAAAACTGATATGAAAATATTATGGGGCTTACTTAGGGCTTTAACCTTCAAAAATATGCACTTATACTGAAAATTCTTTGATTTTATGCATTTATATGCATTAATGCTAAAAAAAGGCAAAAATATGCTATGCATTATCATTAAGCAAGAACAAATTGATGTTACTGTCAAATCTATGTGGCTTTGTCCGTTTGAAGAACAGAAAGATGTGTTTAAATTATCATTAATAATCCAAAGACATCTAGAAGATAGGAATGAGTCAAGAATTCTTCCACGTGTATTAGTTTTGTATCGTACCAAGATATTGATCTCACATTTGTGTCCATGGCCAGCTAAAGTTGCTTTCCATTACAGAAATAACAAATAACGTCTGTTTTTGTAATATTGAAACTTAAATCTCTAGAGTAATCCATATAAATGCTAGCAGCATAAAAGTGTGTATTGAAAAAAGAATTCTACTAAAACCGTATCTTCATTTGAATGCTGGCTAATTAATACAGCATCAATGTTTTGGTTAAAGAGAGTAATAGCAGTACGTTTCAGTTCTTTCCCTGATTGAAAGGTCCTTGTATTTTTGGGGAAACCAGCCACTTTGTTTTTCAAACAGGAAGGTTCTTGAATGAAAATGATATCCATCTGATTTTTTTTTTAATGATCTCATTTATATTGATAGTTTAGTTACCTTACGAGATTTCTGAAGATTAATTTGAAGACACCTAAATGTGAGGATAATCATCTCTAATATCCATAGTCAATATTTTGTCTTTTTCTTTCTAAGCGAAAAGCATGTTGGACAGTTTCGATCTAAGGCAGCGTGTTTTGTGTCGTGCTTTTTGCCGTCTCTTATGCATTTGTTGTAGTTAGTGCAGTTTGAGCAACACAGCTTGCCTCTTCTCATTCAGCGAGTAGTTTCCTGAACATAGCGGGCAGCTGATTTTATTACACTTGAAGCATCTCTTGACCAATACATAGTCAGTGCCATTTGCGGAGATACGGGGGGGGGCAGCGTCAAAGGTGAAGTCGACTGATCTAATGTATACATGAATGGACATCATCATCGTGCCCCCCCCCCCCCACCCAGTAATAATGACCTTGCATCCCCACAGTTCCAAGTCTATATCCGCCTATGGTCAGTGCACCTGCATATGCTCCATTTCAGTTTGATGCCCATTTCTAGCAGAATATTCCTAATGTTGGGCGATACCTCTGCTACCAGATTCCGAGCGGTGCTTTTCCTAACTGTTCTTATATATTTGACTTTGAAAGTCTCGTCTTGTATTACATCTGAATTTTGAGTTTTGATTATTTGTTCTGCAGTATCCATATCAATTTCCTCAGGGATGTTATAAAAAATAAGTTGAGGTAAATATTTTTTGTTGGGAGTCTCATCTAGTTCTTCTTTCAGATTGGTATTTACTTCATTGGATAATTTTTCTAGGTCTTGCTCATTTTTACCCCCAAAGCAGAATGTTTTGCGTTGTTCTGCAATGAGACTTCAGCTGACTGAAAATGTTCTGCGTTAAAAATCTGCATATACATAATAGTGTTTTTCTACATTTTTCTTAAATTCTTCCAAATTGTTCTGCAACAGTACTGGTTGTTCTGCGACGTACGTCGCACATTTTGTCATATTCTGCTTTGGGGATTTTTACAAGTAATCAGGACCTTACCTGAATTCAAAGCTTTCATTCTGTCGATTCCTATTTGCAGCTTTGCTGGATCAATCTTCTCCTTCAAGCTCTTCCTTACCTCTTCTGTTGTTTGTTTATTCTGTGACATCACGGCTGTGAAAGAAGTTGAGCATCTTTCTTGGCTGCGAACTCCTTTAGCCGAAATGGTCGCTTCAGCATACGAGCTAGGCCTTTCTCCTTGATACTGTGACATCTGAAGTTGTTCTTCCAGGTTGTTTATTTTTGTTTTGTACTCATTTTGAATTCCGTCCAGTTCACTAATTGCTTGCAATATGTTTTGTTTAAGATCTTTTCTTAAATTTCCGCTTCTTTCATTCATTTTTGTGAGCTTTTTGATAGCACTGCAGAAGCGCACGTGCATCCATCCCGTCTGCCATCTCCTGCGTGTGTTATTATTTTACTGTTTCCACCAGTCACCTTTGTCAAACTACCATTTTTACAAGTTTCGATGAAATTTTACAATTGCTCAAAAAATATTACTCCATTTTACTGATCAACATGTTATTTGTGATTAAAACAACAGTATATCAATCAATCATATATTGCCCCTAGAGGCATACAGCGGATAACAACAGTATATAAAAAAGATTGCAAGGTAATAAACACTATGTACTGTATGCACCTTCTCTCAAACAATTTGACTTGAAGGAGGTCAAAATGTTTGTTTGGAATAGCGAAAGAAAACAAATTACCACATTTTGGCAAAAGTGTTGGTTTGGGAGAAAATTTCTCCAACTGATCTGATTTGGCTAACATTTTACACCAATATGGTAGAGCGAATGTAACACGTAATACAAGATTTAAATCACTCTAAATGTAAAGAAAAAGTGCAAATCGTGAAAAAAAAAAAACTGATCTTGGCTTCAAACACGATTGAATAGGCCTATTTCAGTTAATTTGTTAATTTTCAAAAACCTACAACCTTCTGCCGAGGAAAAATTATTTTTGTTGGTTGTTTGGCACATAGCTGACCGTTACAAAAATGTTGCATCATAAAAAAATTTGAATGCTATAATTCATTAATATTGTATTCATCTGATCCAAAAATGGAAAACAGTTTTCTATGTTATTTTTTCACAAGGAATTATGTGTGTATATGTTCAGCGGTCAATATTTACCACCCTGTACGTTACTGTATATGTCTATTTTTTGCTCAAAAATTCATTCCAAAATTAGGGGAAGGGTCGACTTTGGGGTCAACTTTTAAAAAAAATTTCTCGATCCACATTGTGGCACTGGTGGTCTTCAAGTCTGAGGGGGAGAAGGGGGGATCAACTCAGTGAGCATGATCATAAGGAAAGTCCCCCAGGCCACATTTTACTGGCAAACCAATGGTCCTAGAGATGTAATTAAAAACAGTATCCGAATAACCTGTAGATCTCAAATACATCATTCATATTGCAAGGGGTTGTATAGTCATTAAAATACAAAAAATAACTTTTTATACGGACACTGTCCTCAAAAACCCTATTAGAAAACTGTTGTCCCGTCTCTACTGAGGCAAAAAAATCCAACGTTTTGAAATGCAATATTCAATGAGATATTTGAATTCAAAAATTGAAGAAAAATTAAGAAAGAACAACAAAAACTAATGGGCCTTTCTTTTCCTTGTTTATGAAGTTCTTTCCCAATATTTTACTCTTTTTTAAAATTCAAATATCTCAGTGAATATTATACTTATAAAAAGTTTATACATTGGATTTTCAGGGACATGGTCCATATAAAAAGTTTTTTTTTTTTTTTTTTTTTTTTTTGCAGTTTAATGCCTATACAATTCCTTGTAATGGAAATGACATATCTGAGGTCTATAGGTTATTTTGATTTTTTTTCTAGTTGAAAGTATGTGTGGCGTCGACGGCAACAAGTGCGGAAAGAAAAAGTCGCACCCCCAGAGCGATGATTGATGTACACGCTCGAAGCGACATCATGTGATTATTCGAGTTATCACACAATTTTTTTCTCGTCCTGTACATAATATAATATCTTGTGTAAATAAAGTCTGTCCTTTCGTGTAAGATAAAATGGATGTCTGTCTTGAACTGAAACTACACACAACTGTTCCCATATTGCCCGACATATGCTTCTAGGATCAACGGTTAACATGTAAAATGTGGCCTAGGTTTTTACTGACCTGTATATGTATATTTATAGTATTTCCCAGACTTTTTTTCCCCAATTACAATATTTTCCCTGACCATTTTTTATTTATCTGACTTCCCAAGTCATTAGGAATCCTAAATGTTTAAGGATGATTTCAATGCACATGCTTCCATGCATAGTCTTAAACTCTCGATAGGTTTTGAATCAAATATTTTTCATGCTAATTATTCAGCCCTCTGAGTAACAAAACTCATTCAAGTAACTGTGACAAAGTTATGGTGTCTCAAAAATATTGATGGGCTTCAATTTGAGTGAAGCTGAAGTTATGTTATCTTTATTCTTATTATTATTGTATTTGTGTTCTAGATATTATCATACAGACTTCAACTTCCACATATTCAAGCATGAAGTAGGAGAAGTAAAAGACCTGTTTGCTTGTGAGGTATGAGTTTCGTGAAATATTTTTCAAATCACAGTGAGTTTTTATAATTTTCATGTAAGATACAGGGTGATCCAAAAGTCATACAACCCATTAGAAAATAATTAATTTCTCAAATTCTACTGACTGTAAATGAAAAGTTTTGTCATTAATGACAGCACTATACTATTCAAGATGTAAAGCCATTTTTTTTGACTGGTGTTAGAGTGGCCTTCTCTACCCATTCTTTTAAGATTTTATTCTTTTAAGTATACATTACAACCGATTGGCATACTCTAGACCAGCAGCAAATAATTCTTATAAAAATGGAAGGATGATTTTTGGAGAATGCAAAGAGAATTTTTTTTTAATGAAATCAAGGATCCTGTTTGCTTTTTAACCATTGCATAACAATGTTCAGACTACATCCATTAGTTTCATATTGAAAGTAAGAATTTATAGAAGAATTTGATTGGGATAGCCAGTACAAGGATAGCCGCATCTGCAGAAAAAAAGACAGATTTTAAAACAGACTAATCTGTTCATGAACTTACATTGAATTTACTTGACTTACATGGCAATATTTACCATAATATACAGTTTATGAAGAATGGATTAATTTATTGTTGAAGGCCCATCCCATTCTTCCAAATGGGGAAGGGGACAAGTCAGGGAAAACAACCTTTATGTTACAAGTCTGAATATGATCCGAGGTATATTTTGAAATTCTCTTCTGCTACTGCTGCTGTGCACGTACTTCATAAACGTTACTCTGGGGAATTTCAAACAAATTGATCGCATGCAAGAATGTCTTGTGGTTATATATACCAGGCCTCAACATATTTATGATGACAGAATTAAGTGTGGTTTTGCATTGTAGTAATGCTGCCATCTGTTGCCACATAAGTAAAAATGGCAGATACCTAAATTTTTCAAGTTATGTAAGTATCATGTATCTGCCTGCTCTCTGAAGAGGGAATATCTCTTTATAATTCTTCAATCAGCACAGACAACATGAGCAAACACTAATTCAGCAAAATTCAGCAAATGAAATGACTAATAACAAATAAAGATCCAACAAATCCATAAACACGCATGCATAGATTTATGGAATTTAACTATTACTACTTAAGGAACATAGAATAGCAAGGCATCATTATTTTTCCTTTGATGTTCATCGTAGTTGGTAGGATTGGACTGTAAAGGCAATCATTACTTGAAGTAAATACAACCGCCTGTTGATAATTTCATATTCCATAATTCCTTGTTGAACATTTTTATTTAAATCTTAAATTTATTATATTTTTTTTATACACAGACTTCTTCACTGGAATTTCTAAAGGAGCATGGAATGTCCTCCGACAAGATCATTAGTGAAGGTATTTTTTCAATTTTTTGTTTACGTAAACTCTCAATAGTTGAGATACCTAGACTTGTATCGCTTTCTATGAATGCTACACAGCACTGTCATCTTTCACTGCTGGTAGCTGGCAGTCAGAGCACATTCCAAACAGTTGGATAAAGGCAAATATCATTCATGCTCGAATTGATGAATTTTGAATGAGTCACTATCAATTATAGTAAATTTATGTCAGTCAATCCTTGCAATAGTCATGGGTGCTTTCTGGACCAAGTAGAAAATGTGGTCAGAAGAAGTGAGCCTGCCGATTCAACATTTATTTTTGTTCAATAACAGAGAAGTTGACTTTGGCTGTATGTGGCATGTGTGATAAGTTTGGTCACTTTCGATTATCATCCAGGTGTTTGTCAAAATGAAATAGAAGAAAATAAATTTAAATTTGTGTCCATCAGTTAATTGGTCTTTCAATGTGTTTATATAGATACCATAGCAAAAAATCTGGATGAATTTGTGATTTAGCCTTCTGGGTCACATTTACCTGAGAAAAATTAAATTGTGATCAAAGCAATTATAATTTATGGTGGATTTATTAAAGTCATAATTCTTTATATTGCTTGTGCTCACTTTATCTCCATTTCAAAGCTCAATTTGGTATGGTCCCATATAGCCTTGGGGTTAGTCAGTACAAGGAATATAATAAATTATAGCATGATTGTCACATATTCCCAAAAGATTCATACAATCTATCCAAGAAATTGAATGTTTCATTGTTTAAATGGTGAAATACCATCCCTAGCAGGACTTAGTTCTTAGGTTGTGATATGGATCTGAAAATGATAAAAAGATTTGTGTAGATTGGGGAATGAATTGAATAGTGTGACAGCCGTGTCTTTTACAGGCAATCTTCATTTATCCGAAGGATGGTCTCTAGGTTTAGATCTCAAATATTTTGGGTGATATTTTTGACCATTTCTGTGTCAAATCCCGTCACTACGAATAGAAAGAATAAAATTGAGTTCTTGTTCCAATGTATTGCTACTGGAACAGATATCAAAAAACAAAAGATTGAGATTTTATATTTTTATTGATGGTAGGACCTACAATCAGGTGGTAATGTAATGAATTGGAGCAGTGAAGTTGAAACAGTGATTCCCAATGTAACAGTTGCAATCCCGAGGGGATATTCAAGAATTTTGAATATCCCCTTTTTTTATTCCTCTGCGGAACCTCTAACAAATTGGTACATACTGGAATATATGTGTAGTGAAACTTGGCATGAAGTTTGTTTCTGTGTAATGCTTGTTATTTGTAGTGCTGTCATCTGCCACCAGTTTTTCTAACTATGAGTGAAGTGTAATGATTGAGTAATTTATAGTTTATAAATTAAAACCTATGACTAGAGATCTAGAAGTAAAAAAATTCCTAAATTTTAATTCTCAGGTATGTGAAATGATCATCAAAATGTTCAGTCTTGGTTTCTTAGCTTCTTTTATGAAAATTATATAATTCTGGAATGAATTAAGGAAGAGAGCATAAAAAAGTCTCTGCAAAAATTCACTTCAATGAAAGTTTAAGTGTACAAGTCAATTAGACTTATAAAATCAAGACTTATAAATTCATGTCAATCAATAATTGTTTTCACAAACATGGTGATAGCATATTGTAAATTTTGATACACACAGGTTAGAGATAGATAACTTCTTGGAAAGTGAAAATATGGAACAGAAACTTTCATCTAGCAAAATAAGAGAAAAAAGAAATATAATATTGAAGTTTATCTGGAAGCTCTATCAAGATAGAGTCGTTATATTCTTCAAAAAAGAACCATATGGAAGTACAGAACTGTGGATTCGGAAAAGCACTCCAAATTCATTCTGGGATGAGTGTACAGGCAGCATGTTGCAAACTTGGTAAGAGATAGGATTATTTGTTTCGTTTTTTTTTTTTTGCTTAATTTTATCATTTATTTCCATCATCAAACGTTCAGGTATTGTTGATAGGATTTCAGTTTCTTTTGGAACAAGAAGCTGCAGATTATTAGTTTAATGTCGTGACCAATGTTCATATTTCTTTTCAAAATATCTCATCACAGTCATCAATTTTTTTCTGCGGAAGGAACATCAATACTGTAAAAGCATAAATTTAAAAATAAATGTTAACTTATTTAGATCACTAAATAAACTTCATGCTCAATAAGCCTTGCTCGTGTATGTAGCTGTAGTATTTCATATTCTTTTTCTCTGTATCGCCACAAGATGGCACCACTTACACAATTATTACCTATGTTATTTTTCCCGCCTTTTGAGGCAGACGTTCTTTTGTATCAGCTTGAGTCAGTTGTACCTTTGCTTCATCTCATTAATAAATGGTTTTTATTATAATTTAAACCTTTGCGTTCTCTGTATATAACGGCGCGTTCGTCGTTCACATACAGGCCTAATGATCACAGATGCAATATTTGATTCTGACATTCCTCCATTCTTATCAATTATACACACAGAACTCCAGATAATCCTTTGGTTTCACTGATATTCTTTTTTCTTTTAATTCTAAGAGTCTTAGTATATATAATAAAGAGGGTCTATATTAAAGTTGGTGTACTCTAAACTGTCTACAGACCAGACTTGACTATGTAAAAATTATGACATTTTGAACATCTTGATGAAAAAATGAGAATTTTTAAAGACCTCCACATAGCTTTTGGTGCAGATTCACATTGTTCATAAAAGAGTTTTACCTGCGAAAGCAGAAAAAAAATTAGTATGAACATTACAATTTACATAGAAAACACCCTGTAGCTATAAATGTCAGAACTGATTTTGTTGCTTGCTCACAATTTTGTTCTTATTCCTTCATCAAGACATTTCTAAAGCTTTACATTGACAGCTTTCTGATAACGTTTCCAACATATTTAATTGCACTCATACGGTATGAACAAAATTTGTTTAACTACCAAATACAATTGATGCTCATTATAACGATCTCATGTCATAGCGATTATTCTGTTACAACAACCGGTACAGAAAGTCCAAAGTGTTTTTATATAACACCTATTCTATATTTTCCCTTTCAATATAATGACCGCCCGATATAACGTCTGTTTTTGACATGACAATTGGGGTCATTCTATATACAACAAGCATCGATTGTATATACTGCTTTTAAAATGTGTTGAATGAATGTTTCTCATTGCAGTCAAATTTTTATTGTTAATTACCTTTTCAAACGGATTGATGGATTATCAGTGACTCTAAGGACATTCAGTTGCAGAGATAACCGATAATCTGCTGTAAATCTATATTCAATGACTACAATTTCTTATTTAATTTTGAAAAAATGTTGATTGTAAAATTACACTAGTCATAAATGCTGCATGAGGCATTCTCATAATGTCTTGCAGACAAATTTAATAACTGATCTTCAAGACAAGTGTAATTTTCATTTTTAGCAAGTGTTTCTTGTGAACTTGAAGCAGAATGGGTTGAATTCTCCAATATTTCTGAACACTTCTAAATGTAGGATAATTTCAGCTGTATATGCTAGTTTCATTTTTTGGCTCAACTGGCATGATATAACACTGCACCTGTCAAGGACAATACTTCTCCATGCAACACACGCATACCCTAATTTTGTTTTTGCCCCCCCCCCCACATCAGCACAAGAGTTCTGGCATTCTTGGCATGTCAAAGATTTTGGAATGACTTCAGGTAATTACAGGTGATCAGCAACTGCCTCTGCAAGGAATGGGATTCCTAATGTGTTAGTGTGGTTGCTTGTTTTATTTATTTTTTATGTATTTATGCACGCTAATTTTTATTTTCAATCTTTGGTCAGAATACTTCCCTGCGCCATGCAAATGAATTTATTAGGAAATACTCTCAGATATATTTGCTGAAAAATATTAGTCTTCTATTCCCTTTTTTTTAAATAGAGACGTTTGAATCAATATATAATGAAAAATTTATATTTTAAATTATATTAAAATATTTATTTGAACGTTATTCACTTCCACAGTTAATGCAAAATATCTTTGACATCTTCAGCTTTAAATAAGCTGTAAACTTTGTATCTTGTTTGCGTGGTTACTCTTGTGTTGGTTACATATAAAAATCTGTATTTGAGTTTATTAAATTTTATTACCTAAAAATTTTTCAGTGTTTGATACACCATTTAATTTGATTTTTAGGCAAACATAGACAAGCAAGTAGGTTTCAGGATGGTTCTTGACCATATTTCAAAGCTGAGGAAACCTCTGGTTGGCCACAACATGCTTCTTGATGTCATCTACACGGCAAATCAATTTTTCGGCACTCTACCAAAAGTAAAATTCAGTTCTCGCCTGCATCAGAATTGTTAATTTAAAAAAATTTTGTTATCTTGATTTCTTTTCTAACTTTGTGAAAGTTAACCAATATGATAAAATATTTGAATGTTACTATATAGACCATGTCCATAATGTAAACTGCAAGGGTCCTGGTCATAGTTCAACATCTAAAGCTATGATTTTTAATTTCTTTTCACATCTGACTGACTTATCTTTGGGCCCTCTTATTACTCAGGATCTTGTTACATGATTTGGCTGCCCATTTTCATCAGTTTTATATTCTAACTTTCACACAAAAGTACTTTTCCTCTCATAATTTAAATGTTTCTAAAAGCAGGTTCCTTTAACCATGGGCACAGCACAGGCCCCATTTGACATTTTTATGAAGCTTGTGGGCCACTGAGCTATATTGCACACATTACTAAGGAGACCCTTGTCTTAGAGGAAGCATAACATGTATAAAACTATGCACCACAATGGGGAATAAAAAAAGGTTTTCAACATATTTGCCAACTTAATCTAAAACTACATCAACGCATCTGCTACACTTCTCCAATATAGGAAGTATTTTCTCTATGATCACTGTTTTATTACATTGTACAAAAGAAAATCGATTTGAAAATGTCTGCCAAATGCTAAGAACCACACTAGAGTAACAAAAAATTGACAATCAAAATTTATTATGTTCAAAAAAGCAGTTTCGTTTATATTTAATAAAATAAAACTAACCTTATTCCCTGTATCAAAAATCACACTTTAAAAAATATTATCACTGAAACTAGTTTTGCTAAGAAGAATAGTACTATCAAAGAGAAAATACATGTATATGTTATCTCTATGGTTTTATTTTTTCACGCATTAAATTTTTTTTTCGAATTCCAGACAATAGATGAATTCAAGTCAGCACTGCATAGACATGTATATTTGATACAAAGGCATTGGCAAAAGCCGAAGTATTTAATGTAAGTCTGTAGATAATACACATTTTTTTCTATTACTAAATATTAAAATCAAGAAAGTGCAACCTACATTGAACCATCTCTTTATAAACAAAACGATGAACCTCTTCACTAATTGTATGAAGTATAGATGATTGGATACAAAGTAAAGATTATTTCAGAGAGAAAAGTCACATTTCTCTGTGTGGAATCAAACCACCCAGCACTCACCCAGACAGTGAGAGATTGGTGGATTAATTCTCCTCAGAGGAATATGACTTTTTATTTCCGAAATTATCTTCCCTTTGTATCCAGTATAATCTATACTTCGCAAATCTTTTTATATGTATTAGTCTCATTCATGTTTTGAATGAAATTAAGTGTTCATGCAAAATATATTTTATCATGATTTACATATTTTTTGTGTTTGTTGACTCATGTAAAAAACATGTATCTTGCAGCAAACCATTAAATTTTCAGTCCTGACAAAACTATGGAATGAAATAAAAGAAAAACTTACAGTGCCTGCCTATGGTACGTGATCAATTTATAGTTACAAATTACTGTTACATGTTCTGTTTCAAGTTCTATTGCATATGGTCTTTCGAGCAATGTTAATGTTCCATGCATTCACTCTTTGTTTCATTATAATTTAAGCCTAAAGGGTTTGGACATGGATGTCATTTAATAAAGTAGTATTTCTGAGCCTGTGGTCAGCAAAGATAGGACATATGTTATCCTGGAAACAATTATTTAACTACAGTTAATTCCTTTATAATGTTTTTCAAAAAATGATCACGAGCAATGTTGTAAGCAAGTGAACGCTTTAAACGAGAAATCTTGATAAGTTATAATCAAAATTTTAGGAACAAGAAAATGAGTAATAACAAAGTGGGAATGTTATAAGTAGGATCCACTGTATATAAAATTAATCAAGTTTATGCCACAAATGTTATTAATAGGTACATAGGTTCAAATAAAGGATTAGAACAGTAGCCTTCAACTTTTCTCAAGTAAGTGAGCATTATCTATGTTCATCATAAGTAGTTCATCCATATGTCAACTTGAGCATATGCTTAAACTCAAATCAAAGTGCTGCTAATCCATGAATGTAATTTGAATACTGTTTAATTGTGGTGTTAAGAGCTCGCTAACACAAAATCAGACACCCGCATCAAACACTCAAGCACAACTTACAGGTTGAAAATGCTTGGGCGAGACCCATATACTATAAGTTTTATTAATGGGCTGTTGGTACTCCTACATGTAATTATTTCATTGAATAATTTCATACATTTCACTAGTCCTTGGTTCTAGAAAAGTGGAGAAATGCAATAAGGTGATGTGAAAGATATCTTAACCCCCTATTAGAGCTTTCTTCTTGTAGTGGATGTGACAGGAATAAGTCGACAATAGTAAAATACATGAAATTCATTGTTATTTGTCTTGGTATTTTACAGAGCCAACATTCCATGATGAATGTTACAGTGAAGAGGGTGAGAAAGCTCATGAGGCAGGCTATGATGCCTTCATAACTGGTCTCAACTTCATTACACTGATTAAAGGAATCGGTACATATGCTTTTTTCAGTTATCAGTACTATTACAAAGAAACCTTGCTAGAGTAATATACAATTTAAATTGTCGTTATATTTCTCCAAATACAAAAATATTTCTAACAATTATAATTCCCTTTAAAATGTTTTTTTTACAAAGACAAGGGGTTAGATGGTCTGTGTTTGATCCTTAGGAACTGGAATGGTAATGGAAAAAATATCAGTTAATATTCCATATTTGATACAAATTAAAAAAGTCTTTTGCACAAAGTTAGTAGGTCAGTTCAAATGTACTCTCTACACTTTAATAGTATCATTTTCTGAGAAAAAAAAATATTTTGTAAAGCTTAAAATACACAGGCAAAAAAAAATGACCCACTCCTTTCCCCCTCAAGTAAACTATATTCTGATATCAAGATCAAGCATTCTTTCATGGTTTATTTCAAATAAACAAAATTCAAATGCCCAAGAAAGCAACTATACTTTTGAGATAAACAGGTCAATAGCATTGGTGATGATGTTGATAACGCCTGAAAGTGCAGGCAATTTAAATCTGAGATGGAAATTTTTCTGAGAAAAAAAAAGCTAATTGTGAATTTTAACTAATACCCCTAAAGAAAGAATTAATCGTAAATGTAACAAATGGAAATACGCCTGTCAGAATAGGTCATGGATGTGGCCAGGGCCATAACTAAAAGTTTTATGAAGAGGGACAAACATGATTTTGCCACCCCCCCCCCCTTTAGTGTAAGGAGTACAAGTGTAAAACCTTTTGATAAAAGGTTTTACACTTGTACTCCTGGTTGATTTCATGAGAACATTCCTTTTTTTACAGGCTTCACAAATGAGGAGCTGCTGAATACATCACAAGCATTAGTCCCATTTAGGAACAGGTACTATTTTAAGGTTCCCTCGAATATATATATACATGGCAAAAGTGGTTTTGTGCATGATAAATACCAAACTCACTAATAGTGAATATGACAGATTAGCTTGCTGCACACAGAGGAAACAGGTCTGTGCATATAAAATTAAAGGGGATGTTAACTGCCTCTGAAAATAAATTTGTTCACACAAATTTAAGTACTTCAAGTTTCATAACACTATATATATATACACATAATAATTTATGTTGAAATTTGATATAAACACCTGATATAAAAGAAAATAAAACTGATGATGAAATTACACTTTTTAAGATTAGAATTAGCAAACAGCTGATTGCAAGATTGATGATAAGATAAAAAATTTGATAACTATATTCAACTTTGAAGTTCATTTCAGCAGTCATGTATTTGTACTTTAATATATATATATATATATATATATATATATATATATTTTTTTTTTTTTATTTTTTTTTTTTTTACACCTTGATATAGGATTTTCATGATGGAATCAAAAGATATCCATAAAATAAACTTGGAAGGAGAAGACAGTAAGATTCATCACATGTATCTTATATTACAAAAGATATTTTTTTCCTTGCTAATATGTGATTTCACTTAATCTGTATTTGACATGGGCATGTTATTTTCAAATTGAATTATATCATTTGATAATTTAAATTGTGTAAGAGATAAGGTAATAAGAATGTATTTCATAAAAGATATTGTTCATAAACATGAATTAAAAAACATGTTTTTATTTTTTTTTATTTTTAATTTATTTTTATTTTATTTATTTTTTATTTTTTTTTTTGCTGTCTCTGTAGCGATAAAATATACTTGTACAAAGTTATGTAGAGCTTTTTCAGTTGTCTTATTTTGCTTTTATTGTCCCTCTTTTGACAGGACCCATTGGAATACATTCCTTGGATATAGAGAGAATCTGCCTTTATCACATTCAAGACAGCTGAAAATGCTGAGAATGGTATGTTTATACTTTTCTACCCTCATTAATCTTGTAGGCTAATTATTTTGGTTAAGGTGGGTTCCCACTACTTGGCTTAGTGTGTGTAACTGGGATGATATGGCTATCATTTGCTTGTGCTTGCTCATTCATTGTCCTACTCCAGTTTCCTTCCCCAGGTTTTAAAGAATTTAGAAAAATAAACCGGCAATCATAAAAAAAAAATCAGTCAACTCATAAGAGTAACTGACTATGAGCTGTGTGCACATAGCTCAGAATGCTTGACAAACTTCTTCAATGCTCCTACAACAGGTAGATGCTCACGAGTCACACAGTCATCTAACCACTGTTGCTGTCTTGTGACTTGTCTCCCTCATCATGTGTGAGCCCAAGCTTAGAAAATTGCTTGAGTAGGCAAGACTGGGCACAAGTTTTGTGACTCGTCCCCTTTTCCTTCCTTTAAAGCATCTTTTCATTTACTATATTCAACAGCATACCGCAAAACTCACAGCACATCCACTTTTTGAATGTTGGGGTCTGGTCTATTTCCCAGCATGCCCGGAAAAACAAGGTTCAATAAAGATCGTGGTATGCATTCAGCCAATCTAATGGATTTTCAGAATAACGATATCCAATAATTTTTCGGAATCTGTGACTTAAATTTCCTGGCATGCTGGCTAATACAGGGAAATACGGAAAAAGTTTCAATTCTTTGTTTGAGTATGCTGCACATGCTTTATTATGGTGTGCACCAAATGCGGCATATATTTTAAGTAGTATGTTTTTAACTTCTAAACTGCATGTTTGTCATACACGTCAACAGAATGTGAAGTGACTAAAAACAAGCTAGTCTTGTCACGCCAATATCTCCAGGACTTTCCAATCTTTTATGCTTCAAGTGCAACCTGAAAAGGCATAGGAGCTTTTCGTGTGGCAGGAGTAGAAAGCTAGTTCCTAAAACTGTTGAGAGGCATGCACCATTGGATATTTAAAGGTGCAGGATGGTTGCATATTCTTAGAAGCATGTAAGATGCTTATTCCCACCACTTCCCTATTCATATGCAAAAGACTTGCATACCCCTAAAATGCCCAGACGGTGTGCGTGTGCCCTTACAATGTGAAAGAGGCTCTGAATCATAAAAAATTTTAATGGTATAGGTGTGTATATAAAACTAGAAATCCATAGGAAACTTGCACTCTTTCTTGTTTGTTATGTCATAACTGATGTTTATGTTACTTCACTAATGTTTTTGGTTACTGTAAATTATTCTTTATAAACCCCTGTCAATGACTAATAAAATCAAGCAGACACCCTAGTTATCATGTAGGGAATGTGTAAACTGCCTTACATGACTAAATATATATAATATAAAGGGTCTTTTCATGTCCATTCTATGAAATTTTTTAACATTGTAGTGTGTGAACAGAGTCCATTCAAAAACTGTTAAACGAAAGCTTATAAGTTCATGTGCCAGAATTTGAAAATACACCAACAAAATGACTATAAATCTTAAGTAACAATTAAGTTACATTGCACAACAAGTAGCTAATAATGTTGAAATATTTAGCCAAGTATATTAAGAAAAAATATTAAAATGTGTATCTATGAATTGCTCTTGTCAAGACAAATTCAACAATATTTCATTCTTTACTTATTCACAAAATAGTAGAAAAAGCCAGGGCCTAGTCAGGGATTCATCAATGGATTTCATTATAAATCTGAATTGGTTTACAGTTAGCTCTTGTTGAGACAAATCAAACGTTGGCTTTTTTGACTATGGTGGTAATGGCCAAAAAACCTACAGACAAAGGAATAAAAAGTACTTGGTTGATGACAAATTCAAAATATATAAACATTTTTTATTTATATTATCAACAGAAAATTTCTACAGGCTATTTAAATAATAGAAAAACCTTTCAACGACCTAAAGACATTCATATCTGTTCTTTACTATAATAAAGAACAGATATGAATGTAAGATACTTGCAGTGGCGTGTCTCCACAAACACAATCTATCCTGAAGTTTTGATCAAAGCTGAAAATTCAGTCCAGCCATAACGCTCAGCCTAGGTTTTGCAATCTTGTAAAACTGCTCATAATACACTTTTTGCGAGAGAATGTCACATTCATGAGCTTAATGTTTTCTTTTCATTTTTCAAGCTAAAGCATTCGTAAGCGATAATGTCAATTCCAGAGCTCTAATGACATACCAAGAATATGAACAATCCCCATACAAAGAAGCTCCGAGAAAACGCAAAAGACATCAGAGCTCTGATGCAGAGTAAGTAAAATTTGGTGAAAACAATGATAATGCAGGAAATTTTCACAATTTGTATGCATTTCAAAATAGTTTTATTGCACAATTCGTACAAAACAAAAAATTTCTATGAAAAACAAAATTTCTCCGGTACGAGTAGATATTTCCATGAAAGAGGGAAGAGGAGCTTTTATATAGGAACTATAGGAGAAAGGAGCTAACATAAGGAGCTTTGAACTTACTCTAGTGGTCTTGAACAGATCTTTTAAAAGAAAAAATTTCATGATCATGCGAAAAGAATGAAATCACATACAGAAAATTTTAGGCACCAATACCTCTTTTGTAGTTGTCTGGGATTTGTCAAGCCCTGACATATGGTAGGAGATATACATAGCAATCAGTTCCAAAATTCGGGTATATCTTGAAAGGCTTCAGTCTTGAACAGTTTCCTAAAATAGTAGTAGTATTATGTTTTTTAATTTGTGAATATTTCATATAGCATCCAAGTATTATTCATGCATCCTAACCGAATATGGTGAACCCCCCTAGTCCATATTTTTAGGAATTTCAAACTGAAGTGAAACAATATCACTGAATTCATGCAGTGAAACTCCAATAGATGGCCATCTGTATTCTGCGGCCCACTTCTCTTCGCCACCAGTTTTTCTTAAAATATACAATAGATTCTGTAGACATAATACAAACGCCCAACCCCACATTCCACGGCCACTTCCTTATAAACAAGTAACACAAAAACTGTTTTTTTTTTTCAAAACAGTTTTTGTGCTTTTCTCTTTCAAAATCACTCAAATGCATGAATAGTTTTTCAGATCACATTTCCGGTTTATGCGTGACACTATGAGGTTGGAAACATTTGTAAATGAGATAGCATAGGCTAATGCTACACCAGTTTATTTTATCCAAGGATGATGTCACTCTCCGCTATCCATATGAAGTTTTTTAGCTGCTGGCTGATGCAAAGGTATATTTAGGAAAGAGTTAAAAGCTTTGGCCTGAGTTAGGTTCAACTGTCCATGTATGGTCTTGTTCAGTGCCCTAGAGCTCCAAGGAAAGATTGAGATAATCATTGCCTTTGTAGTCTAGTGCGTTCACCTGGAAAGCAAAAGGATGTGGGTTTGATTCCCCACAAAGGCAGTTGAATTTTCTCTCTTTCCTAAATATATCTTCGCATCAGCCACCTCTTAAAAACCTTCGTACGATTCATCCTAGCTGATAAGACAGTTTAAAAATTTGGTGGCATGGTGAACAAAACAAATAATCTATGATCTTTACTGAATAGGTAGAGTTTTCAACATTTTGGATTTGTGGGAACATTCTTCACTTTTATCATAGACTCAGTAGAACAGCAGTTGGAAAATTAAAACATTGTGAGAAAAACATGTCTACAATACTTACTATAGGGAAAGAACAGATCCCTGGTAATGCCGATTAGGGTATTGATCGAATGATCTGGTATTTTAAGTTCCGCATAAAATACAGTGAAACTTTAATATACATAACAATACCTAAATAAGAAAAAATATTGTTGTAGAAGAATTATTGTTTTACCAAGAGACATTATCATCATGTGTCATCAAATTTATGCAGCTGTTATAGTAAATCGGTGTTGTTAGTACCACCAAAAAAATGCCCACGCACTTTTGAATGTGTATTCACCACAAAATATTTTGATCGATTAGCTGATAAACAAAATTTGTGTATGTTGTTCCTGTACAGAGATTTATCGCAATACACTTGGGCGTATCACACAAAAAGTAACAATATCAAACATTTTTGGTGTATAGATGGTGCCAAATACTATTATTACTACCAAGACCTACTTTGAAAAACAAAAATATGAGATGAGTTAAAATATATATCAAAGGATATTTCAAGCAAAATATTAAAACATATGTCTTTGTAAGGGGGTTTATTGTAGCGGAGGATATATTTGTATTGAGGGGGGAGTTAGTTAGTGTGGCTTCTTATCCAAATGATTCATTCACTGTCTCTCCTTTGATGCCTAACATGCATCTTTCCATGCTCTTTTGTGTTTTCTGTAGCCTTTGTATCATCTTGCTTGTGAGTGTCCATGTTTCAGTTCCGTAAGTCAATGCTGGTAGCACACACTGGTTAAACACTTTTCTTTTCAGACATAAAATTGAGAAAAAGATTTATTAAATTAGAATGATAAGCATTATTTTGACATGGCCCTGAACGTTTTTTTCTTGTCATGCAACTTCTACGTCGGCAGTCACCTCCACAGACAGCCACTTTTTATTGATTACTACTACTACTACTACTTATATATAACCGAACCTGCACCTCATACACATTCCTCTACAGAATTTGGCATATGCCGGAATGTGTGTTCTGAGTGTATGCTTGGCCCTAACTTATTTATGTTGTCGAGTTGCGCTTGTTTCATGTTCATGCTACCATCTGGCTTCCATTTTCTGAATTAAAAATGGAAATGCTTGAATTTTCATTTTTTGTAAGTATCATGTTGTAGGACTTCCGGCTTTCTGTGGAGAGACTCTTTCAAATGGGAGCCTGGCTCACATTCGTGCCTCGAAGCTGGAAAATCGCAGAAAACCAACTTTAGCCGAACACCATTGCGCCGTCAACGACTTTTTATTGATTGCAGAGTGGCCATCTTGGAGAATTTTCATTGTATTTTCATTAAGGCACCACAAAACTTAACTGTATGAAAGGGAGGGAGGGGCACTACCCAAAAATCATTTTGGTTTTTATGGATGTGGGAGACATGCTGATTTATCTAAACAAAATGTTGATTTTTTTTAAATTTGTTTCTTTATAGGTATCAAGAGAGCAGTGACGATTCTTCAGATGACACCTCCGATGCTCAACATGAAGCATGAGTAAAAGTTTATGCTAAACCCAACTTTACAGTTTATTCAAAATCTACATGGAACTTTTCCCACCTATTTCATTTGAAAAAAAAAGTATGAAAGTTTTGTCTTGACAAGCAGAATTTTTTTTTTTTTTTTTGTCAAATGTCCGTTTAATTATGGAGTTTTAAGAAGGGAACAAAAACTACCATATAATAAACCAATCCACCTGGTTAGTTAATCAGTTATATCAGTCCAGTGATTCTATGTAAACAATTTGTTCCTTGTGTATATATATGTATATAAAACTGAATTCAAAAATGAAATATTTATCTTTATTCCCCAAAGGTTATTCTTATCTTATCCCCTCAATGTTTTTTTTTTTTTGGATTAGTTCCCTTCTTTAAATTGGGCAATCAAGTTTATTGTTAATTCTAAATCTGAGTCGCACACTGGTGGCATGTAGGCTTGATAAGGCTTGCATGTAGCAATATTTTGAAGCTAAGGGGTTGAACCACTCATTTTTTCCTTATAAGTTTGTATTATCAACTTGCCGAATTGTGTAGAGGTCAAAAAATGTACTCCCCACCCCCTCTCTTGTTGATGAAGATTCTTTACTTAGTTGAGAATGTCCAAATTGGACTGTAATAAGTGCTATGATGTATGTATGTGTGGTGCTGCTTTCGCTATGGCCTATTATTGGAAGCAAATGGAAGGTAGGATGGGAAAAATCCCTTCTTTTAGCTTCATTCTTGGGATAGCTCTCCCTGCTGTACGTACATAGTGTGGCATAGAGCGGAAATCCCCATTTCACATGAATGTTGGGATAGCTCTCCCTGCCGTATGTACATACTGCGGCATAGAGCGGAAATCCCCATTTCATATGGATGTCAAGATAGCTCTTCCTGCCGTGCATAGAGCAGAAATCCCCATTTCAAATGGATGCTGGATAGCTCTCCCTGCCTCACCCAGTGTGGTAAAGAGCGGAAATCCTCCAAAGAGAAGAAAAATATGTATAAAAAGAAATCATGGTTTAAATATGCAATGAAGAGAAAAATATAATTTAATCCCTGGCATGTTCACAGCTATAAATTAGCTTACTAAAATGACTGATAATTGTTGTTTACCAGTCATTTTACCAGAAAAATATTGAACAGGAAACATTTTTCTCCTGCACTTGTCTACATTTTTCTTCTCCCGCATACATACATCCATCGCATTTATGGCATGATACTAAAAACTAGTAGAAAAATTTGATTTAAAATTTTGAAAATCCTGTTTCAGAATAGCATTTAGTTAAAAAAAGAAGAAAATATTAGTTATCAGTGGAATGGAGGAGCATGCTTCATCTTTTATCTAATTTTGTGTGTGAAAGAAAAGCTGTTCTGTTTTTTTTTTCATGCAGCGCGGGTCATATAGTCATCTTATTTGCTCCCAGGTTAATATTTTGGATATAGTTATCAATCAGCTATTTATCAAAACCTCGAGTCAAATGTGATCACATTAAGCAGTGTGCACTGAACTTATCTGAAATTTTATATAATTGATTTTTATCTTGAATTAAGTTCCACTACCTATTCGCTCTATTTGACTCGTGCATTAAAAGCATTATCAGTGTGTCATGAACAGTCAAATATATTATACGAGATGAATTTATTTGTGAATCATTTGAAGCTGTATTATGAATTCATCAGTTTTGAAATCTATGCGGGGGTATTTCTTTAAATTATCAGTACAAATGAATGTGAAAACTCTTCATTTTATTTTTTATGTCAGTATTATATTCATTTAGTGCATATTTAAGTTTTCACTGTGCATTTTCCTGAAATTTTTTAGTGAGCTTCAATTTTTTTTAAGCACCAATTCTCTTGTTTCCTATTAATATTGTATCATGACATTCAAATGCTTTCATCGTCTTCTCCCCATATATTGTTAATTCACATCTTGCCTTGAAATTTCTTGATATCATGTCAGTGTATCATTCAACATAGGATGGGTTCATTAAATCGAAAAAACTTTAATTATAGGACTGTTTTTCTTGAGAAAAATACCATGCTTAGCTTCAAAACAACTAGCTGGCACTCAAAAGTTGGTGTTTTTTTTTTACTTGTCAACCACTGTGATTATGTAGGCCTTTTATCATGAAGTCTTGTCATTACAAAAATACTGGTTGCCCTTATACTAAGTTAATGTGATTGAATGTTCCCATTACACGTCTGTTCTATAACCACTCCAACAGAATCATTTTTATGTAAAGCTTTATTGTTTGTTCTGATGAATGGAATTATTATTTTATACTTGGTATTTCAGTAAGCACTGAACTTATTGTTGTGAAAGTTTGTGCTTTTTTTTAGTCTACATTAAGTTTTTCCTAGCAATTCCCAGAATTTTTTTTTAATGTAAAGCTTTATTATTTGTCTCATGGAATGTAATTATAATTTAATATTGAAATAAATATGGAACTTATTGTTGTAAACATTTCTGTGCTTTATTTTTTTTTTGTTTACATGAATTTTTTTAAAATCATTTTTATCGTACTGGGTGGTCCAGAAGTCTGAATCTGTTTTGAAAAAATAATAATTTAAAAAAAGCTATTAAAGATAGAGACAAATGACTTGAAGCATTTGAAAGAGAAGGTTTAAATTTTTTTTTCTTTTTAATTTTCTGGGGCGTGGTAGCCCAGGTCGATAAGATACTCGCCTGAAGTACCAAAGGATGTTTAGAGGTGTTGCGAGTTTGATACGTGGTTTGTCCTTGTCCGAAAACTTTCCTGACACAGAAGTACAACAGAAA
The DNA here is from genome assembly GCF_987345545.1 of Pholcus phalangioides. NCBI lineage: Eukaryota > Metazoa > Arthropoda > Arachnida > Araneae > Pholcidae > Pholcus > Pholcus phalangioides. Next base: position 3,657,310 of record NW_028301624.1, on the reverse strand, counting down.
TTGCGACATGACTGAAGAAAAAATTGCTACCACAGGGAGTCCCACATCAAGGGGTTAGCGCACCAACCTCTCAATGAGTATAGAAACAAGCTTGCCACTCGGAATCGACAATAAATTGTAGGTCCCGGTCTAATTAACCCACATGTGCAGAAAATGACTGTGGTGCGACAAAAATGATCAAATTTTAATTTCCATCCATCTTACTTTCGTTCCTTTAATGGCAACGAATTCTATATAGGCTTGGCATTCTCAGCATTACTAAAGGTATGAATATAGAAATTTTGTAGTAAGTAAAAGAAAACTTGGAAACCACCTTTTTCAAATGCTTCCAAGCCATGTGTCTCCATTTTTAATAGCTTTTACATATGGGTTTTTTTTTTTCAGAACAGGTTCAGACTTCTGGACCACTCTGTATAATGTGGTAAAATGGTCATGCCACTATTTAATTTACTGAACAGTCTGTCTTTGGTATCTGAAAATGCTTTTTGAAATTAATATAGACCTGGTCAATAACTTGGAGTGATGAAACTCTTAGCAAAATTTATTTAATCTGAGTTAATATAACTTTGAAATATCGCAATTTTGAGTTATAATAATTACTGTATTCCCATTAAAGGGATAAAAAAATTTCAACAGTGGAACCTCCCATATTGGGCACTCTCCGCTGATTGGCACCTTCCATTAACAGACGTTTTTTTAAAAATAACATTGGCAAGCCTCAATGTATATATTTTAATCTTTTTTTAACGGATACTCTTTGTAAGGAAACAGTCCTTTGAGTGGCTATAATCAAGAGGTTCCATTGTACATTGATTATATCACACTTGAACAATGGGGAATATTGCCTGTTAAAATTTTTCTATTCAATAGAAGTATAAAGTAAAACTTCAAATGATTAACTTAATTTATGAATGTTGTAAGATGAGCAAAAGTTTTACACAAATTGTGACTTCATAAAAGAGCAACGTCTCTGATTGTAGTAGTACATACACCAAAGCCTCTTAGATGAGTAGCTATTAGTTTATACGAGGCTTTGTGTGAATGCCTGCATTGTCTGTTGGGCAACACACCATCATGACTAAGCTGATGGTTCATTTTCTCTCAGTATGATGGGGTTGTATGTATTCCTCTCAGTATGATGGTAACCTCTCCCCTTAGAAAGCATAATAAAAAGAATCCCTAAAAAAATTATTTTCGTAGCACTATTTCAGTATTCTGTGAGATTGCCTCGACTCAAAGCAAAATGCAGAAATGACTTTGGTGACAAAAATAATTTTTGGCCAGAATAAGGTATTAGCAACCACAAATAATTCTTTTTTTTTTGTCTCTTCTCACAACATATATTACATTCTTTTTCTGGAGTCTTCCACAGTGTAGTCTGTCAACTCTCTTCGACAATGGACAAAGCAAATTATGAAGACACATAAGTTTTTTAGGAATAACACTCTGTCGAGACCACTTTTAACCAGCACAGTACGAAATGTGTAAATTACAAGGTCCAATGTGAATAAGTCAAGGTGAACCGGATGGTTTTACTGCGTTTTCAACCTTTTTTTAAAGGGGATTTGTTTACATGTTACTGTTCAATGCCAGAGTAATAATTTCTGACAAATGAAGCGCTTTCATTTCTAACTCTGCTGAGCATTGTAAATATTGTTTATGCCTCTGCATGCCCTAAAAATACAGACGACAACTGAATGCTATTGAGTAGCATCAAAATCACCAAACCTAGAATATGAACGATCAAAGTTACTTCCCAAGTAACTTTGATCGTTCATATTCTAGGTTTGGTGATTTTGATGCTACTCAATAGCATGACCAATACCCAAGACCATGGAGTAGTAAATAGAAAATTATTTTTTCCCATCCAGACAGAATTTTTTAATGCCTACTCTACTTGTTGAACCCTCAAACAAAGCAAATGAAAAATTAATAAACTCCCAAATGATCATCATACCCACTGGCCCAAATAACTTTAAAAACAGTACAATTTCTGCTTTGGAAGAATCATTAATCACAATATACTACATTTATATTATTTGGCATTATGTCCATGGTTCCCTCCTCAATTAACATCAATTACATGAATTTTGTTGATAGGTTTTGGTAAAAAAGTAGGACAAAAAAACTAGAAAGTAGAACAAAACCGAGAAAGTAGGACATTTTATCAAAAAGTGTGAAAATTAGGAGCTCTGACAGTTAGTTTAAAAAATGCATGTATATCCGTGTCAATGAAAACCTTCACTAGTTTAGGGGTGGTAGTTTGACTAGGGCAGAATCATTGTTACCACAGACCAGAGCCATAACTAGGACTTTTGTGATGGGGGGGGGGGGGGGAATACAATTTTGCCACTCTCTCTACAGTAAAATTTTATTTAAAAAAATTTCCATTCCTGCAAAAAATTTACCACCGGGGTAGTTACATAAGCAGAGATAGACTTGGAAGTCCGGGGGACACAGTTATTATTGCTGGGGGGGGGGGGCATGATGATGTCAATTCATATATACATTAGATCAGTCGACTCTACCTTTGATGGTGGGGGGCATTGCTCTCCCACGCCCCCGCCCCCCATATCTCTGCCCATGGAGAGTTGGAACAATTTCAATGCTTTTGGGTAGATACAATTACAGAGAGTGATATGTGATTTGTAAACATGCTAACTACATCCAAATCATTTATGCCTGTGTTGAAAGGATTTTTTCAAGGTGCAGTTCATTCCAAACAGCGAAATAAATAAAATAGCGGGGTCGGAAAAAATCAGAGAACTATAGAACTTGGAAGAAGAACGCGAAGTTGGAGAACTTCGCCTTCATACATGAGTATTTCGGTTTATTACTTACAAAAAAATTAAAAATTGAAATACCACTATATTTTTTCAAGGTGTAGTTCATTCCAAACAGCGGAACAGATGCTGTATGGTTCGCCATGACTTTGGCAAATTTCACCCTTTAACCCCCTCGTTCAACATTTTTTTTTTTCAAAACGAGCACAACTCAGGTCTATTGCCATAGGCAATTTACTACCTAGTGAGTTGTGTCGGAAGTGTAAGTGCGTGTACCTAACAGTCTGAGTGCGTATCTAGTGTTGTGTATGATTTTTCAGTGCTGCCATATCTCAGAAGTGAAGTGAGTGATGTGTAGTGACTGAATATTTGTACTGTTTGTAGGACTGTTGCTCTGTGTGGCGAGACTTTTTAACGGGGAGATCGGCTCGCATTCTCGCCTCGAAGTTGGGAACCACAGAAAACCAACTTCAGCCGACCACCACTGTGGTGACGGTGGGGCTCGAACCGGGTCCGTCACTATGACCACTCGACCACCACAGCGGCCTCGTTCAACATTACATAGGGGCGCCAAAATGCATGCTCGCCGCGGCTTTTGAGGTAGTCAGATGTGTTTGTTTACATTTCGAGTTGAGTAATGGTGGCTTTCATCATGGAGGAAAGAAAATTCTCCTCCTATTATTCTTTTTATTCTTTCCTCCATGGGCTTTCATCGAGCTCATATTCTCGACGATGGCTTTATATCGCCGGGAATTCCGGTAAATAAAATAAGACGTCGGTCTTCTTATGAGGATGCAAATCTAGATTGTATTCTTTCCCATTGAAAAATTATTCAAAAGTGTCCGAGACTACACATCAGTCGATTCAAAATGAGGTCATCATATGTCCCGTTAATTTAACCTTTTTTTTTTAAAAATAAAGTTTTGTTTTTCCTCTACTTTGAGCGAAACCGGTTCAATTTTTTTTACACTGAGAAGGGTCAAAATTTTTTTCAATATTTCATTATTTACCCATGTTGCCACCTGGTATCAATGAAGACATATTTTAGAGGCAAAATATCTCTGAAAATTGACTTATTGAAAATGGTCAATGCATCCATTTTGGAAACTTTTGTAGGCTGTGCATATATAAGTTGACCATATTTTCTCGAGAGAAATACGGGAAATTAAGATTCCAAATAGGGAAAAATACGGGACACAGCCAACTATCGCCAAGAACAACGCCAACAATGCACAAAGTTGCCAAATATTGCTGAATTTACGGAAAAATCGCAATGGTAGGAAACAAAGCGTTACTGCAAATTACAGTGGATTAAAAATGAATTACACGATGTAAAACGTTCAAGAAGACAAATGTGGGAGATTAATGTTCTTATTTATAGCTGTAATATAATTTGAGTTGAAAAATAATTTCAATCTTTGACTCCAATGAAGAATAAAAATCTAAGTAGTTGTCATGTAAAAAATGGGGAAAAACCGGGACACTTTTGTAAAAAAAGTCGGGACGGCCAGAAAAAGAAAGAAAACCGGGAATGTCTCTGGAAAGGCGGGACGTATGGTCACCCTATGCATATACAGATACAATACAATTAGGCTGACCATATTTCTTCGAGAGAAATACGGGACATTAGAATTCAAAATACGGGACACCGCCAATTATCGCCAAAAACAACGCCAAAACCAAACAAAGTTGCCAAATATTGTTGAAATTACGGAAAAATCACAATGGCGGGAAATGATGCATCGCTGCAAATTGCAGTAGATTAAAATGTATTACACGAAAAACAAACGTTCAAGACAAATGTGGGAGATTAATATTCTCATATATAGTTGCAATTATCGTAAAATAATTTATGAGTTGAAAAATAATGTCAATCTTTAACTTCAATAAAGAATAAAAATTCAAGTAGGCTTCGTGTAAAATACGGGAAAAACCGGGACACTTTTGCCAAAAAGTCGGGACGGCCAAAAAAACAGAAAATACCGGGACTGTCCCGGGAAATACGGGACGTATGGTCACCCTAAATACAATACAATAATAATTATACAGGGCTCTCGGATAATATACAGATACTTTGACTTTTGGAAAATAGATGACGCCATTCTGGGGGGAAAAAAGTGAGACTTCAAGAATAGGGATCGAATAGGGTAACGATCCGTTCGTTCTCTTATAAAAGGATATGCCCTCCTTCTCGGTGTCATTTTTTCCTTCAGCCTGCCAGGCATTTCGTAAGCCGCTGTAATAACCATAGTCTTAAGATATACTATTATAAATCTATGGTAATAGCCCTGAGGGCAGGACTTGCCTTAAAATTCTCGCATTCCGCCGTCGGTGTCATTTCAAGCATCTTCCTACGTTTCAGAAAATTCGTCTTTTTGTCCTCCTTTTCATGTTTCCGAAGAAGGAAAAAAAAAGGGATTTTTTTTTTTATGTCTGAAACATATATCTCTTCATTATTGGCATGAGTGCTTGCGTGTGTTTTTTTTCCCATCCATTTTCACAGGCTTTGACCAACGCCCTCGAAATTCCCAGACGAATTCAAGTTGCCTCGAAGTAGGGCAGATTCTAACCATAGGCGTAAACTTATTTAAAATATTGCGTGAACTCAGGCTTATAATGAAACCTCGTTTAGACATCGTATAAATGCGAAAACCGTATAACTGGAACTTTTTCGAAAATTACCCCTCCCCTTTTGCACGCACATTTCCCAAAAAAAGTTTTTGTAAAAAAATCTGTCGTTTTGATTTAAAATTATGCTTGTGAAGAAATCAAATATTATAACATTATTGTTGCTATAGTCTCAAGCAATCTTACGCTATTCATTTCAAGATTTAACAGAAAAAAGTGTTATTTAAACTCTACGTCAGCGATTCTCAACCTGTGGGGCGGACCCCCCTGGGGGGGGGGCGCGCGATAGTACTGAAAGGGGGGCGCTAGCATATCGAAAGAAATATGTATTATTTAAAAAATGATTATTTTACTCTGAAAGGAAAGCAAAGCAAAATGCATTATAAGATAATAAAAAATAAAATTCGCATTTACGCTGATATAATACACTTCAAGTAGGACTTTATCAGTACTGCACAATGTATTTAATAATTAGGCCGCTGTGGTGGTCGAGTGGTTATAGTGACGGACTCGCGATGCGAGGATCCGGGTTCGAACCCCACAGTGGTGGTCGGCTGAAGTTGGTTTTCTGTGGTTCCCAACTTCAAGGCGCAAATGCGAGCCGATCTCCCCGTTAAAAAGTCTCGCCACAGAGAGCAACAGTCCTACAACGATAAATCATTCAATCATAACACTTCACTCATAGTTGGAAAAACTGGTGGCAAATGGCAGCACTACACATAACAAGCATTACAGAGAAACAAAAAAACTTCACGTCAGGTTTCACTACACGTACACGCACATTCCCGCATGTACCGATTCGTTGGGGGGTTCCGCGGGGGGAGGGGTGGGCGTAGTGCATGTGTGGTGTAGTAGTAGTAGGTAGGGCCTCCAAAAATGGCTCGGCGATCGATGATGTTCTTAAGTCAGCCACCTCGTTGGGCAATTTGCCTGTTGTGGCGTTGTATTTGTATTTGTAATACATCCCATATTGTTAAGTATTTTCGTGACTTTCTCAGAGGAAAGATTGTTTTATTTTCGTTTAAAATAAGTTGATAAAAGTAATTTTCAGCAAATTATTTGAATGTAATATTCCATATGAAAGTTCCAAGAATTTCATGGGGGGGGGGTGCCCCTCTGTACTGCACTTGGGGGGGGCGCGCGATGAAAATTATGATTGAAAATTGGGTCGCAAATACTGAAAGATTGAGAAACGCTGCTCTACGTATAAAACGTCCTATACTTATTTGTTTTGCTTTTGGTGGCTATATCTAAGCAAAAAGTAAATGATGTATTGAGTTCCATTTTTGAAAGATTTTTCTCTTAAAGAAAGGACTGATAGAGTACATATTTCAGGGCCGGAACTAGAGGGGGCAACTGCCCCGGGCGGGAAAATTTAGGGGATGGCAGTTTTAGGTAGGAACAAAGAACACCGTTATAAAATTATCGAATGTGGGGGCGGCAAAATCATGTTTGCCCCGGTTGGCAAAAATCCTAGTTACGGCCCTGGCTATATCAGCATACCATAATCCGTTCAATAATTATTTCAGTACCTGTCAAAAGCCATTGAAACGGTCAATCATCTTAAATTTTATGGCTTTTTCAGTAAAAAATATGTATGAGTCGATCCCACTTATAACGTTCTCGATTAGCTTGAAACATTTTTTCGCTTAGTACGATTTGTATTCGTGTTCCATGTATCACTAATACTCATCGAGATTTCCCGTTTAAAGCGTTTTTCTGCTTACAACGTTTCTTCATTATGGGTTTTCGAAAAACAGGATGCACTGCATTTCACCAATTCACTGCGTTTTTACCAATTAAAAAACTGTGATTCGATTGATAGAAATGGAAATCAATAGAAAATCGTTTTCCAAAGATTTCCGTTGTTCGAATCGAAGTGAAAAAGTCGATTAATTGAAGTGTATTCATGCAGGGTCCTGAGTAAAGCAGGAATTATTAGGTTCTTGCGACAAGAGTCAAAGATGTTAATTGGTCGGTGAATGTATGTTGTTTGAATTTCGGGGGAATCAAAGTTATAAAGGCCCCCATTTGCCCATGCAGAAATTAGGCCCTTTATACAGAGATAATGTATAGGAATGTATAGCAACTGAAGCCAAACGTCGTACAAATGGGTAAAGTCAGAAACGTAATAGGGAGACGTATAGAAAGGGTTCCATTACATTTTCCTAAAGTAAAATCTCCACAGATGATCTCCTGTACTCAAGCACAAATATGCTTAAGTGGCCAACTCTATTTGGCGTAAAATTTCTATGGCGGAGCCCCTCCTCTTTATTTAGTAAGAGGAGGTGGAGGCTCCTCTTCACTGAAAAGTTTTTGAGAGAGAGGAACAGATGATTTATTTCTATGGCTCTCTTTAAAGAAACAGCTGAATAACGGCATTGTCATATGCTCGAAAGTGATAATAAAAGCCTTGTGTATCAAAACAAAATAGCTCTAGTGACACCAAAGAAGCGTTTGCCAACTAAAAAAACAAAAGTTCTTAAACTATTAGGCCCGTTTCACACGGAGCGGACGCGGGTCCGGATCCGCATGCCCTCTCACACGAGCACATATTTGCGGGCTTTTCGCCCGCATCTTTAGACTGATTTTGTATTTTTATTTATTTTTTATTTTATTTATAAAACAAAGCTACAGGTTTAAACCCAATTACAGCTTGCAGTAAAAATAGAAATTTGCACAGAATAGAAAAAGCGACATGATAAAGTACACAAAAGACAAATAAAAAGTAACAAAGAATTACGCAAAATACAAAAATTCTATACAAAGATATATACAACGCACTCACAGCAAAAATCTTCTAAAGTCGGTAACAGACGAATGAAAAATATCCAGATGTTGAGGAAGCGCATTATAAAATTCAGAAAATCTGTTTATAGCATAGAAATTACCAATATTAGTATTATATGATTTGATGGCAAATAAACAATTGGATCTCGTATTGTGACACTTAATATTGAAACAGATTTCATTAAGAATTGGTATACAATCAATTTGGTTGGTCAACAGTTTCTTGAAAAAAAATAACGTGCAAGTAATCTCTGCGTTTTTGTAAGCTATTGACATTGAAACTGTTTCGTAGATGAGTGGCAGATAGAATATTGTTATAAGGACCATATTTTTTGAAATATAAATACCTTAGAAAATTGTTTTGAATAATTTCAAGACTCATAATATGGCAAGCGTGAAATGGGTTCCAGATAATTGAAGCATATTCAAGTTCAGATCTTATAAGCGCATTAAAAAGGGATATTAACGTATTACTATCCTTGAAATCTCTCGACATTCTTTTAAGCAAACCAAGTTTTTTATATGACACAGAGCAAAGATTTTTAATGTGATCAGCAAAGTTAAAATTGGTACTATAAATAACTCCCAAATCGGTCGCAGAGGTTCTTCTAAGCAATTGGCTATTATTAATGTTGTACGTAAAAAAGATTGGATTCTTTTTGTGAGTGAATGAAAGAACAAAACATTTATCAATATTGAGATTAAGTCTATTAAGTAAACACCATTCGTGAAGTAAAGACAGCTCATTTTGAAGGCTATAACATACATCAATACAATCAATACTTTTAAAAATCTTCAAATCATCAACAAAGAGTAGACAATTTTTGAAAAGTGCGGATAGATCATTGATAAAAATGATAAATAGCAACGGGCCTAGCACAGATCCCTGAGGGACACCAGAACTAGCAACAAAACCTTGGCTTAAATTGGATTTATAGGAAACATGCAACATTCTGTTGGATAAGTAGGAAATGAACCAATTCACTAAGTCAGAGTTAAAACCGATTTTACTAATTTTGCTGATAAGAATTCCATGATCGATATGATCGAAAGCTTTTGAAAAATCAGTATATATTACATCAAGTTGTCGTTTTTTATGTATGGCGTCGATAATACAGGCATTAAGACTCAGGAGATTAGTGACAGTACCATTGACAAAACCATGTTGATTCGCGGAAATACAGGACTTGATCTGATTGAAAATTTTTTTGTGTAGTATCGATTCGAAGATTTTAGCGAACGGAGATAAAATAACAACAGGTCTATAGTTCTCGATACAAGATTTGTCACCTTTTTTGAAGATGGGAACAACTTTTGCTCTCTTCCACTCGGCAGGAAAAATTTTGGTACTAATTGATAAATTGAAAATAATTAGCAACGGAAAAACAAAATTTATAGCACAAGCTTTAACTATATAAGAAGGAACACCATCCATACCTAGAGAAGAGCCTTTAAGTCTCTTTATACTATGAACAATATCATCCACAGAAACATTATCAATGGTAACATTAGAAGAATTAGGAAAAGCCGTATCGGAGATATAGATATCATTTGTAGCACTGGTGATGTAGCTAGACTTGAAAAAATTCTCAAATGCAGTTGCAGTATCAGAAGTAGTCGACAAAAAATTATTATTACATTTCATATTTAAAGGAACATTTCTATTTTTGATAGTGCAGAAAGACCAAAATTTTTTAGGGTAATTTTTCAGTGATGATTCAATATGAAAAATATATTTTTTATACTCCTTCATAACTTCAGATTTAATTCTGGCTCTGTAAAGTTTATACTGCATTAAGTCAAAAATTCTATTAAATTTCAAATACCTATTGCGGAATTTTTTCTTTAGTCTAATACAATGTATAATATATTTGGAGAACCAAGGAGGATATCTATGTTTAGATGAAAATTTGATGGGGACATAATTGTTGAAGGCAGAGTAGATGCCAGAATAAAACATGTCAACAGCATCATCAACATTATTGCACAAGTTTAAAAAATTCCAATCGTAATTACTAAAAACTGAATACAATGATCTAAAATCGCTATTTTTGAAATCGTAATAACTACGACGAGAATTATTAACAGTACGTCTAATATAACGAATACCGGAAAAAGAGCATATCAAAGCCGGGTGATGTTTATCTATAGGCACAATCGGTAAATCATCTTTTGTTACTTCAATTGAGAAAAACCGACTAGAAAATAGTACAAGATCAAGTATTCTGTTAAAGTGATTAAATATAAAATTCAATTGCTTTAAATCAAACAAATGCATAAAATTTGAAAGATCTGAAACAGATCTAGAATTAGAGTAATTAAAATTAGTGAACCAATTGATTTCAGAGAGATTAAAGTCACCCACCACTAGAAGATCATAATTATCACACAAATTCATTCTTTCAAAAAGATTAAAAAAATTAATATAATGTCCCCGTGGAACATTCCATCGCCCCCCCCCCTCAGGGGGCGTTGATGCCCACGTTGGGAATCACTGCTCTAATGCAACCGATAAATTTCTTCATCCGATGTGAACGCTATACGTGGATAGCGCGTTCTTTAATAAAAATATTTAATTTTTTTTTTAAATTTTATTGACGGTTTTCTCTGTAAGTCACTCAGTCCAGTGCGCTCTTAGTTTGAAAGAGTTTGCGTAAAAACTTTTTTCAATTTTTGCAATTAATTTTTTCCTTCACCCCTGATTCAGTGCTCATAGGCAGCTAAGAGCCATTCTTTGGTGGTTTGGTCTGGAGCCCCCATAGAATATGGGTATAAAGATGCCTTCAGTTCGATCCTCACAAGCAGTCGATGGAAGAAAATATCTTAAGATATGTCAAAAGATTTTGAAAAAAACCTAAGATCTTTTTGGAAAATATGAAAGAAAAATTCCAAAAACATCCAATGATGTTCCAAAAAAAAGAGATATCAAAGACTTTGCAAGTAGTAAAAAGGGGGAGGGGTGGAGACTTTCAAAATGCCTGTGCTCTTAGAAATATTCACATTACAACTCTGTCTTAAGCTCAGATTACACTATAAAAATTTTATAATAATTATTTTACAAATGCAACCAATAAGCTGATCGGTTGCTGATCTAATGCATAGTTTTCCAACCTTTTTTGTCCTATCGCCCCCTTCTTCAGAAATATTTTTCTCCCATGGCCCCCCAACGCAATATAACCCATAGGAACCTATGTTATAGCCGTAGTTTCTGCCGCCCCCGTGGAACATTCCATCGCCCCCCCCCTCAGGGGGCGTTAACGCCCACGTTGGGAATCACTGCTCTAATGCAACCGATAAATTTATTGGTTGTTTTTTTTTCCAATTTTTATAAAATAATTTTCATAAATCTTTTAAAGTGAAATCCCATTATTAAATTAGTTACTTCAGAAATATAAAATTTCACTTTTTTTTAGTTTATAGGCTCAATATCGAGTAAAATATACTTGTAGGTGGGACGTACGTGAATAACGTTGTTTAATAAAAGTATTTAGTTTTAAAAAAATTGAAAGATTAAAAATTCAAAACAATAAATGTTTAAAATAATTTTAAATATTTTTATATATTTTTAATAATTTAAAAAATTTAAAAAGAAAAAAATTAAATTTAAAAGTTGTTAAAGTATTTAGTCAATTATATTCGTATATATATATATATATATAATGAATTACAGAACGGCTTATAATTTTACGTGTTACATACATCGCAAATTTTATAGTGGTTTTTTTTTTTTCAGAAATAAAATTTCATTCCCAATAGCGGCTGCATTTTCATGGTCCCGTCAGTGGCCATTGTTGGCAGGTTTTATTGTAAAGTATGGACAAAAGGCAGTTAAAGTTGCTATATCTCCTTCATCTCAGAAGGAAACGGAGCAATAGACGTATGTGGGTACATCCTATTGATGAACAGGGACTTTCATGTGGGGTTTTTATGGGTATTTATATGGCAAATAATTAAAAAAATTCCATGCAAAATCATCTTTGAAAGTAGCCAAAGATGCGGACGAATTCGACTCGGACCCGCGCCGTGTGAATAGCTCCATATAACCCAATGTACAAAACTTGTATGTGCGGATGCGGAGCCCGCGCGTACGTTTTGACACATGCGGATGCCATCCGGACCCGCATGAACACTTCGAAGGTGCGGGCGCATTCCGCATCATCTGTGTGAAAAGGCTCCGTACATACCAATTGTTAAAACTTCTTCCGGATCCGCGTCCGCATACGCTCCGTGTGAAAGGGCTCTTAGATTTTGACACATGCGGACGCCATCCGACCCGTACGAACACTTCGAAGATGCGGGCGCATTCCGCAACGTCTTAAAGGCTCCGTAAGTACCAATAGTTAAAACTTCTTCTGAACCCGCATCCGCTCCGTGTGAAAGGGCCCTTAGGGACTGCTCCAGCTGGACTAGTGCTAGATTGACCATTACGCAAAATGAGCATGTGCTAGTGCATCGGGAGAAAAGGAGCACCAAAAAAAAAAAAAAGATCAAATAATACATTTCTTTCAATCTAAATTTTTTTCCAGCATTAACCATCCGGTAATAAATCGTAAAATTTCATCAGCATTTGATTGTACAGCCGATATGAAAAAGTTACCAGGGAAGAAAGGCTGAGGGAGTCTGATGCCCAGGCACTGGACAAGAATGGCACTGAGTTTACTTTTAAAATTACAAGTGGGGGGGGGGGGGGGAAATGAATACAGATTCTCCCCCCCCCCCAAGCAACAGAGTAAATTTTAATTTCTACTTGGATTGAGATTTCACTTGAATTGAGACGCGAATGCGAGTCGTTCTCCCCGTAAAATAGTCTCGCCGCAGAGAGCAACAGGCCTGCAACGGTATAATTATTCATTCATTACACTTCACGCACTATAAGTTGAGGAAATACTCATAGTTTGAAAAATTGAATGCAGAAGGCAGCACTATATATATACACATGAACATAACAAGCATTATACGTAAACAAACTTCACGGAAGGTTCCCTATACATACGCACACATTCCGACATGTACCAATTCGTTAGAGGTTCCGTGGAGGAATATGGACGAGGTGCATGTGTCAGATTTAGTAGTAGTGTCGCCCTCACGTCCAGCTGATTCTGATGTATTCCAGCGGCCCAGTAATAAGTTGTAACTACAAATATTCAATCATTACACTTCACTGCTGAAGTATAGATGGCATCACTGAAAAATCAGACATGGCAATAGATGCACACTCAGACTGTTAGGTACTTACACTTCCGGCAAAATTCCCTAGGTAGTGAATAGCTCATGGCGATAGACCTGAGTTGCGCTCGGTCTGAAGAAAGAAAGGTGGTTCCATGTGGCAGAGTTTTCCTCTAATAGGGTTGATAGGTTTGTTGGAATGGCTCACCTCCTGGGGGGGGGGGTTCGTGAATTCTAACACAGTTGACACAATCAAAAAAGAATACGATAAGCATATTGGGATAAATTTAGAAGCTATCCGTACTTAGATGAGAAAATGAAAAAACCATAAATTTTTAAGGGGTCAGAATATTTATATGTAGAAAGACTTCATTCAGCACCTCCTAGAGATAGAAGGCCTCCGCAGTCTTCTTGTGACGTCAGTAATTAGTTCATTTTCCCTCAAAATATTCAGGGGAAAAAAATTCCCTGCTCTTACCTGAACTGAATTAAAGTTGGTTTGCTGGTCCCGCGGCACAATTTTTTATGGCCGTTCTACCAGACTTATCCGCGGGCCACGAAGTACGTGACCTAATTTGGCTCGTGTGCATGAATGTGTGAGTAAATATGTGTAAGATGTAGTGTAGAGTCAAATTCGGGATTTTAAAGTTCAAGTTCCAGCCATTTCGAATTTTCCCTCAGGCAAAATGCCGCCGAGTCCAACCAGCATCTAGAAGAGAAAAAGAAAAAATGCCCCGTCCAACAGCGGGTGCCATTGGCCAAGGGCTCGCCTGCGCAGGATTGGCTGTTGACCTGTGGAAGAAGTAAAAAGTCCAGTGGTGAAAAGGAAAAAGAGAAGAGATAGGGAATTTTTTTTTCTTTTTTCAAAATTTTTGGAATTTTTTTTGGGTTTTTGAAATTTTTTGCCTAGAAGAAAAAAAAAAAATAAAAATAAATAGAAATAGTAAAAATAACATTTAGAAGGGGGACGCTACAAAAGAGAAGAGAAAAAAGAAAAGAGGAGGGTCCGGCCGGAGACGAGTTTCCAGGAATTAAGCGTTGGAGTCCTTCAACGCTTTTTGTTGACGGTGCCTTTCCTGGGCCCGTCGGCGCGATTCAGCCAGGTTTTCTCTGGTGCCGGGAGTTGCCAGGATGGCCGCGACGTATTCCTGAGTAGTAAATAACGTCATTCGGACCTCGTTGATTGCATCAGTTCTGGAGTGGCCGTCGACCTCGATCAGTTTGATCATGACGTCTTGGTAGGCCAATTTGAGTTTGTCCATAGGGTCTATGTCTGATTCGTCCAGACTGGTGTCCGGCGAATATGAAGTTGACACCTCTGCTGTTGACGGGATTTCGGCTTCAGGATTAGGCTTGGGAGTTGACAACGCTGCTTCCTGGATACCCTTCGTGGGTTTTGTGCGTTGGGTCTTCTCTGCCTGCTTGAAGTTCTTACTGTAGGGAGAGAAACTGCAATTTTTGTAATTTGCAGTATGGAATTTTCTGCAGTTTACGCACTGGGGTTTATCGACCCCGCGTACGTTCGTGCATAGCTTTGTGGCATGAGACTTGATGCATTTGACGCACCGCTCGGGCGCAGAGCATCCAGAAGAGTGGTGGCCCCATCTTTGACATCTAAAACACATGATGTGTTTTGCTGCTCCGCGAGGCCGGAATTTCTCAACCTTGACTCGGAGATGGTCAAGCGATGTCAGGTTCAGGATCGCCTCGGAGTTCTGAGACTGGGGCATGTCTACCCTCCAGATGGGTAGTTTTGCGCCGTCCCTTCTTCTACGTAGCTGTTGAACCTTGACTGCTATATGTCCGCTAACCTGCAGGGAGAGAATAATGTCCTCGTCCGAGGACGAGGGGTCTAGCCCCTTAATGACATATCTGTCAGGGGTATCAGATTCTAGGGTGAACGAGTGATACTCGACACCCTTTTCCGTGAGGTACCTAGTGACGGTACGATGGTCATCTTCTGTGGTTGGGAAGACCAGGACCTTCCCGTTCTGAATCTTGGCATCAAATGAATGACTGCAGATAAGATCCAGTTCTGCTGCCAGGATCCTCCACTTCAAATTCGCCGAGACGTAGACAGGAGGGATTTTGCGCCTTTTACGCGCGTGGTTCGTCGTGGTTGGCCCGCTCAGATCAGGAGGCGGGGCTTCTGCGTCTCCCTCAGTGGACGGCTTCTCTATTGGCTGTGCTGGAATGGTGGGCGGAGTCAGGGTTTCATCTAATGGTGCCGCGCTTTCCTCGAGCAGCGTCGAATTTCCCGAAGGCGGGAAGGGGACCGGAGAGAAGATCGGGGCACCGGTATCCTCTGGAGGACTATCCGGGACCTTTTTCTTGTTTGATTTCACTCGCTTCCTGACGACTTCGCAATGGGTCGCGTCCGCGATAACAGTCATGAGATAGAAGTTGTCTATCAGCTCCGTTCTTGCGTTGATTTTCTCTGCCTCAGATGTCAGCTTTTTGGACTTCTTGAATAGTTCATAAGTCGACCTAAAAAGAGAGAAAGTTTTGCAGGAGCGTTTGGTGGTAGTTGTATCCAGAATTTCCTCTATCTGTTCCCTACTCAGCCCAAACATGAGCTGAGCGATTGCCTCAACTAGTTCGGTGACTCTTTCGTTTGGCTTTTTGTCTTCGACATATTTTCTGGAGATGTCACCAAGGTGTCTCCAGAGGGCCTCCTTCTCCGGGACCAATCTAGCATGTAAGAGGCAGCATTGAAGAACGCCGCTCTTCATTATCCCGGTTAGGA
This sequence comes from Pholcus phalangioides, assembly GCF_987345545.1. Classification (NCBI taxonomy): domain Eukaryota; kingdom Metazoa; phylum Arthropoda; class Arachnida; order Araneae; family Pholcidae; genus Pholcus; species Pholcus phalangioides. The sequence goes on along the minus strand of NW_028301624.1, from coordinate 3,641,197 downwards.
CAGGCTGCCTGGCACGTACGGGTCCGTGTACCTGAAAATAAAATAATAGGAAAATGCGGAGCAAAAGAATATGCGACCGCACTCCACGAGATGTACGCTTCCCTGCTCTTACCTGTATCATCGTTGAGAGGAAAAGAAATGATCGGGCTCAGAATTGGCGATTTCTATTACCCACATCCAATCACTAAGCGGTATTTGTGAACCAATCAGGAAGATTCTACGCCAAAATAAGAAGAAACTAAAAAAAATAGGATGCTGTGTTTCAAAATGTGTCAAACTTGCTGGGTAGTCTGAATGACTATATATCATATTTATTATATTACTAGCTGATACCCGGCGACGTTGCCCGCCCTGTAAAAAATTTACATATGTATAAGTAGCTTATTAATTATTTCTTAATTAAAATATTTCTGCATTAAGTAAAAGAAAATTACTTTCATTTTCAAATATTTTAATTAAAAACTTCAGGCAATCGCTTGTGGATACACAATATTTTTGTTTGTCCATCTGGTGTGTAGATGTACAAATTTTTAGGATTATCAACACGCGAACAGGCGACGTAAAGCTGTCCGTGTGAAAAACAGGGCTCAAGTAGGTTGATACCTGCCACTACTAACAACTGGCCTTGCGCTTTGTTTATCGTCACGGCAAAAGCTAAACGAATCGGGAACTGTAATTGCTTGAAAGTGAATGGCATTTTTTCAGTGATAATTGGGGTACGTGGAATGAAGACGTCTTCTCCTCCAGCACATCCAGTTAGAATCGTTGCTTCTATGATGTAAGTGTGCAATTTCTTCACGCAGAGTCTGTTGCCATTGTATCGGTATCTCCAAATTCATTATAGGTGCTCCGGCTTTGAGGGTCAAGTTGTGTGGTGGCACACCCGGAATATCCAAAGGAGTTCAGAAATCCTGCAGGATATAGAACTAAATGTCTGTGATCTTGTTCACACTGTCATTTTTCGGTGCCAGAATCGCTCTCAGAAAGCCACTCATGGTTTTGGTCATTTTGTTGAATGTTTGGGAAGACTTTGTCTGCAAGTTCTTGAACTGAGTTTATATATATAATAACTGGCAAAATCCATTTGGGAACGTTATCAGTCCAGTGCTTGGGTCTACGGGAATTCTTCCATTGCCAAGTTTGATCAACTGATGTGAAAATGATAGCAGTGCTGAGTCATTTTGCAGTTGAACTCGCATGTTGGTGGATAATGATAATTTTTTAGCTTCGTGCCAGAGTGTTGATGTCTTAACAAACTCGAGGCGACCACCGATAGACAGAACCTTCACTTCCAACCCATCTGACTAATGGCAGTAAATTGCAATGTAGCGATATGGCCAGAGTTGGTGTTTGGTGAAGTAGAGTGCTGATGATTTGAGGCAAGCATTGAGTTCATCAGCTGGCGTAGAACATTTTTATTCCCTGTTTTATCGTCGTAGTTGTTGTTCTCTGTTGTCAGTGACGTCATATGTCCAGCTTCTGCAGCGAATATTATTCAAACTCCTTTTAAGCACTTTTTAAATTGAAACTATACCTCAACGATGGGTGGTTGATGAGATAAAGGCCGCATTAGCACTTACAGGATACCCTGTATATAGGCTAGCAGAAATACCCGGCGCTCTTCCCGTGTTTTCTTCAATTACTGGGAGGATTGGAAAAGTGACAAACCGTTATAAAGGAGTAAACTGCTATAATAACAGAATTAAAGGTGTGACAAACCATTGTAAAGGCATATATTCACGTCTGAAACGCATTGTTGGAAACCACGGTAACCAAAGTAAACGTTCCGAAAGTGATTGTTGAGGCCCCAAAACCATTGTTGCCCGACAGTTTTTTGCCCATTTCGGGCATTTGCCCAGCTCTGACGAACTTTTAAAGTAGCCTACGGTTCAATCCCGGACCTGTTTGGTAAATATGCAAAATCTGGCGACGATCGGTCTAAAACTGTTGATTTGTATAAAGAGCATACATACATACATACATACATACATACATACATACATACTTTCACATTTATATATAAGATTATCATATTATATAATATCATAATTATTGATTTTTTACTGCTCTTATCGGGTTGTTGTATTTTTCACATGGTTTTGATATATATTCGACATCCATATTTTTTATAGGCTACTTCTTTCAGCCATCTCGTTAGCCATTTCGTCTGTTGCGGTATTTGTATTTTAATGTGAGATTCTCTCGATCAATCAATATTTTTCAGTATATTTCCGACTTCGAGGCATGAATGCGATCCGATCTCTCCGTTAAAAAGTGTCACTGAGAGCAACAGGCCTACAAACGGTACAAATATCCAATCAATTCACTTCTGAAATATAGATGGCAGCAATGTAAAGAAATATAAATATTTATTTACATATTTTCATTTGATAATAAATAATAATAATAAAACCCCATTACCATTTTATGTAGTTCAATACATCCGTAATGTGTTGCAACGACACACAAAATACGTTTGATTAGCAATTTTGGGTAGGTTCCTATTTCCAGGGGATACACTGTAGTTTAATTAAGACAAAATTTTCTATTTTCATTGCAAACGCAATTGCGTGGACGGTATGGGGGTATTGGATGTTTTAAAGCTTTTGCAAAACAATTTATGCTCGTTCTTTTGTTTCGTAAAATGATTTACATATATATGTACAACCTCTGACAATAAAGTTCGGTGAATGAAGTCAGAATGGCCGATCTGGCAACACTGGCGAAGCAAAACGCTGCACATGCGTAGCGGCAGGGTTGACCATCTGCCGCCACCGTTGTTCAGTTGAGCGTCGTTTGTGTTTCGTGAAAGACTTGTTTTACAAAGTGCTTGTTTAGTGCATTGGCTCTTAACTGAGAACAGGAAAATCCACAAGGAATTTCTACCTACGACCTCAGTACGCACAACAAGGTTCATGGTTTCTTGTTCACGACAATACTCGCCCTCACACAGCCAATATAGTCAAACAGTTACTGTCAAAAAAGGGGGTGGTGCAAATTGAACATCCACCACACTCGCCAGATCTCAATCCTCCAGACTTCTTCCTATTCCCACGACTCAAACTTTCTTTGAAAGGAAAGAGATTTGACGATATTCCTGACATCCAACAAAACGTGACGAGGCTTTTGAACTCCATCCCAAAAGAAGACTTCTTGCAAAGTTTCCACAATTCACTAGGTAGTAAATCGCCCATAGATGGTGATAAACCTGAGTTGTACTCGGTTTGAAAGTTTTTTCCAGCAATGGCAAAAACTCACCAACTCAACAATTCATTAATTCTTATACTAAACTTTATGTTGAAAACTACCTTATTTGCATTTAAAAGAATAATCAAATGCCCGAGATAATGCCTTTTCATGCATAAATTGGCAAAAACCTAGTTTTACCGGAACGGTTTTTACCACCTATGGCAAAAACTATTTAACGCTGTTACAAACTTATATCTCATACAAGAATGCTTCAATATTAAATTTCACAACAATGGCGCATTTGATTTCACTGTTGCTTTCACAGTGCGTTTGATCATCTAACAATGTAGTAGGAAAATAATAATCATTCACATTGTTGCAGATTGGTTCCATCAAATCTATAAATATAGAAGTGCCATGCTGTACACCTTTGTGATGAGTGATGATGTGTGGTGCTGGCTGGTATTACAAACTGGTCCCTGAAGCGTTAGCGATACATATTTAAGTCAGTATCATAAGTCGATGTGTGAAACTCGAACGGGGACGTCGTGCAAAGCTTTGGTGCGATTTGTTATTTCTGATGAGTAGCAAAGTGGAGGCTCGGGTCTCCTTTCGACTTCGCGGACTTCTTACAGACTAAACGTGAAGTGCTACTGCCTATCGAAAATTCGATAGCAGAGGCTTTGGTTTACTCTTTTGTGAATTAGTTCGAGTAGAAATCCTCCTTGTCACGATTGGGAAGATGAAATGGCATCACATGCTCACAATCCTACTACGTGGCGTCCTTGGCCGTGAGTGTATTAAAAAGTATTCTCCGGTCACCTAAATGCCGGGGTTGTACTAGTTTTATACTTTCTGGTGCCTCTGTGGACATTTTTAATGTCACTTTTACAGAACCATCTTAAGAGTATAACGTTAGTCATCAACCGGCGAAGAGTCGAATCGATACCTTTTGTTATTTCAGTGCAGGCATTTGAAAAATATGCTCTTGTCACATAAATGCCGGAATTGAACTGATTTTGTACTTCCGTAGACGTCACTTTGCAGAGTGTGACACGGAGTATAACGTTAGTTATTGTCAACCGGTGTTTGTTTGTAGTCGAATTGATACTTTTTGTTGTTCGGTGCGAGTTTTTGTTTTCAGAATGAACTCCGCCACGAACGAGGACATCACAATGGACTTTTGAGAATAACATGAAATCTTACGTAAGAGAAAAAAGTTCACTTTATTTCTATTTCCAATCAGAAATTTTTATGTTTCGTGGAATCTTAGTGACAAATAGACAAATTGTACAGATTCCCCTTTCCAATAAGATAAAACCTGCAGACCTTTCCACAGACTGATATTCAGCTTATAACAATATAAAAACAATATGTTATATGTTTACTCATCCAAATTCACTGACCCCCTCCCCTTCTCTGAAACCTCGCAAAGAACCAGTGGTTCAAGTCCAGTGACACTAGACCCACCTGATCACCGGACGGTCCTGCAACAGCTGACTGTGCTCCTCTCGCACCTTCATGAAATGTAAAAAAATGTGGAAGACTCAGGACTATCTTGAAAGCATTGTGGCCATCTGGTATTCTGGATCCTCTGCTGTATTACCGTGCTTGAGTAGGAGCCTAAAAATGTGCATATTTTAAAATAATCGAAACGGTAGATATTCATCATCATGAAGCTACCCCCGCCTAATACATCAGAGGCTGCAGGGCCAGCGTTTTCCCGTGAAAAGTGACCTTCAGTAGTGTTCGTGAATTATTTTATGTTGGTTTAAGGTTATATATCAAGTCTTACATGCCCTATGAAAAAGAGCGTGCAATGCTCCACAATTTTTCAGAAAAAAATTCCATTTTAGGGCCTTTGCTTCTATGATCACTTGACTAAGGCTTTGAATAAGGGTGAAAATGCCTATGTTGTTTACCTTGATTTCCAGAAGGCATACGATCGGGTCCAACAAGGTGAACTCTTGAAGTGTTTACACGAGATTGGGATTGGGAACAACTTAGCTGAATTGGATAGAATCATGGTTAAGTGATAGGTCACAATGGGTTATGGTGAACGGGGAATTTTCTGATTGGAAAGGTACACAAGTGGAGTTGCTCAAGCGTCTTTGGCCCTATACTTTTTTTTTGATAAACTTCTTCATGGTGTGGATAGGATTGTTAGCAAATTCGCAGATGACGTGAAGCTAATAGGAGTAGTGGGGGAATGAAAGCGATAGGAAGTTGCTCCAGAGACCAACCTAAACAAAATTGCAACCTCGGAAAATGAATGGAGTATGTCTTTTAGCATTGACAAGTACATGGTCGATCATTTTGGTTCGAGCAACACATGTTTCACTTACGAGTTGAATGATCTTATTATACTCTGGATGCAACTAGGATCAGCGATTAGGGTATTCTTATTGACGAGCGGCTTAGGTTTTCTGATCATTATTCATCGATGGTCAAAAAATCAAATTTAATGCTCGGTTTCATTGTCAAAAAGGTCTCTTCGCATTCTCCCAAAGTGATCCACTTTTCTAAGGATTAGCTCGTCCTGGATTAGATTATCCCGTCAGGTTTTGGAGACCATACCTATAGAGGGACATAGACGTGGTCGAGGACATGGCCGTTTTCGTCACTTTCCTTCTTTGTTGGATAACCATCACTGTCCTGAGAAGAGAAATTATCTTCCATGGTTGCATCATCGATCGGGTCGTCTATGTTGTCATTGATGACGGCCTTCTTTTCTTCATTGAATTTTACATTTCTTGAGACTATGATACGTTTCGTCCCTGGATCCATGAGTCTGTATCCCATTGAAGAGTATCCGACGAAGATAATTTTCTTCGATCTCTTATCCGGTTTCTTTCTCAGAGCTGCAGGAGTTACGCACTGCATCCAAAAACTCGAATATTGCTTAGATCAGGATCAGATCCAAACTTCAGTTCGTACCGTGTACAGTTCTTTACGGTATTGCTTGGAATTCGATTATTCAAGTACGCAGCAGCTCGAATTGCTTCGCCCCACATTTGTTTTGGCAAGTTGGCTTCAAATATGAGGGCCCGCCCTTTGTCCAACAAAGTTCGATTCGCTCGTTCAGCAACTCTGTTCAACATTGGAGTATAAGGAGGAGCAGGATCAATCATGATACCATTTTCTGTTGCGTAATGAACAAGTTCGCCTTTCACATATTCGCTAGCGTTATCACATCTTATTTTCTTCACAGAAGTATTCAGCTTCAGAAATTTTATCGGTTCTGTAGGAACCTCACTTTTCTTTTTCAGCAATCGAACCTCCATGAATCGTGAGTGATCATCAATAAAAGTGATGAAATACTTCTCCCCCGCGTGGGTCGCTGGAGTGATCGGGCCACAAACATCAGTGTGCACCATCACCATAGGCTCGGTTTCTCTTTTCCTTGGTCCTTTCCCAATCGGTTCAGCGCTATGTTTGGAAAATTTACAGACTTCGCAAAATGAATCTTTAACTGGAAATCCAAGTTCCTTTACAGCTGAGTTCGATGGATGACCCAACCTTCGATGCCACAGTTTCGCATTACATTCAGTAACATACGATGAAGCTATGCGAGGAGCGAAACCACTTACATACTGTCCTTTGCTGTTAGGTTGAGCTATGATGAAATTTTGATTTCCCTTCCGGACACGAACACCGCTTTCTGAGAAGATAACCACAAATCCAGCTGCTTGAATTTGTTTCACAGACATCAGCTCACCGTTGAGCTCCGGAACATACAGCACGTTGGTCAGGGTCAGCTTTCTCCTGTCAAGTTCACCAACGATGGTTCCAATTCCCTGAATATTCAACCGTTCAGTTTTTGAAGCACAGTCAACAGTTCCATTATATGATGCCATCGTTTCAAACCATTCCCGCTTGCTACACATGTGTGACGTAGCACCGGAATCCACGATGAAGATTCCCTTGTTGACACCACCGACAGCGAAAGTCACAGCAGCCGATTCAAACCGCTTCGCAACAGAATCTTTCCGAAATAAACAATCCCGCTTGAAGTGGCCGACATGACCGCACCCATAGCACTTCGGTTTATATTTCTGGAATTTCGATGAGTTTCCTTTCTTCTTGGAAACACCAAAAGCAGCATCACAATTCGACGTAGCATTTTTCTCGATCGATTGCCCTTTCGATGTGCTTTTCTCCAGCATCAGTGCTTCAGCATCAACGAGTCTTTTCATCACAAATTCCAGACTTAGATTGTCACTAGGCTGATTCTCTATCGCTGACTTGATTACATCATATTCCGCTGGTAATGACATGAGAAGATAAACAACAACGTCCGCTTCATCCACTTTCGCCCCCGTGAATTTCATCCCGTTCACGATACCGAGAAGTTCATCGATGTGTTGACGCATTGAACATTCACGTTTCTTTTTCATGGTAGCGAGCCTTTTGTGACATAAAATCGGACTCACCGTCCCATCCTTTGTATACGTGAATTTCAGCTTGTTCCATATCTGCAGGGCAGATCTTTGTTCACTCATGGACATCAACACCTTGTCGTTGATAAGAGTCATCAGCAATGCGTATGCTTGCTTGGCTTCCTTGACCTCCCTTGGTTTCGCCTCATCCGCTTCACGTAGTAAGTAAGCATCAAGCTCTTTCGCTGCAAAAAGAGCCTCCACCCGTCTCAGGGGCGTAGCCAGAAATTTCGTTCGGGGGGGGGGACCACTTTCATTTCGGGGGGGGGACCAAAGTAACAGAACAATAGATTTGGCCATCTTTTTCCCTTTTTTCGGTCATTTTCTCACATTTCGGGGGGGGGGGACCAGACCCCCAAGTCCCCCCCCCCCTGGCTACGCCCTTGACCCGTCTACTCCACAACGGATAATTCCCTCCGTTGAAAGGCTCCACTACATATTGAAGTTTCCCTTCCGCCATGATGAAACCTGCGAGACGATCGCTTACGAAACCAACGTAAACCGCGAAAACATAAACCTAAACCATGCTCTGCTGTTAAAGAGAGAGAATGTCGAGAAGAAGACTGTTTATTATACAAGAGAGGACACAATATACAAGCACATACACACCTACGCAGATAACTAGAAACAACTGGTTGATGGACATGCAGCGCCATGTATATATAACATATACTAGTGCGATTACATTTCTAATACTTTATTTTGTATATATATTATTTATAGTTCTTGTAATTGCATTTTTAGTTAGGTTCCTGTATTTTAGAAATATATGACCCCCAAAGCAGAATGTTTTGCGATGTTCTGCAACGAGCCCTCAGCTGACTGAAAATGTTCTGCGGTAAAAATTAACGTATACATAATAGCGTTTTCTATGCTTTTCTTAAAATTCTACTAGATTGTTATGCAACAGCACTGGTTGTTCTGCGATGTACGTCGCACATTTCGGCATATTCTGCTTTGGGGTATATGACATCCATATTTGTTATGAGTAGAGCCCAGATTATATGCACTAAAAAAAGTGGCAAAACATGCTCTAAAAATATGCACTTAAAATGCCAAAATTCATATTTGAAATCCAAAAATATTCATTAAACACCCCAGAATATGCACTAGAAATATTGAAAATGTCAAAAATTCTGAAATATGTACAGCTTGTTGTAGCTGCTCAATAACGAAAACACAAGTAACAAAGGAATTTCAATACTATTTCTAAAAAAAAATGTAACACTTTGACATATCTCTAGAAATAGCCTCATAATAAAACAGTTAATATTCGTAAAATACTTTATGAATATGTACAATATTAATTCACTAAATTTCACCTGCGGAAAAAAAACCAATGTTATGACGATATTATGAACAATATTTTATTTGTAACGTTTTAAAAACTTTAAACTTCAAAAATATGCTCTTATACTGAAAATTATTTTGATTTTATGCATTTATATGCATTAATGTTAAAAGAAGGCCAAAAGATGCAAATGCAAATCCTCTCGATGAGTATAAAAACAATCCTGCCGTTCGGAACCGCCGATAAATTGTAGGTCATGGTCTAATTAGCCCTCTTGCACAGAAAATGACTGTGGTGCGACAAAATGATAAAATGATAGAGGGGCTCCCACTTGTCCTACTTTTCAGTAAAATGTCTTACTTTCTAGTTCTTGTCTTTTTTTTTTATCAAATCCTATCAACAAATTTGCGTGATTGATTTTAATTGAGGATGGGAATCATAGATATATCGCCAAATATAATATAAATGTAGTAGATTGCAAGTACTGATTCTGCCAAGGCAGAAAACATATAATTTTTTAGGTTATTCGGGGGTTGTATGTAGACCATTAGATTTATTAATTTTTTTTGCTTAGTTTGAGGGTTCAACAAGTGAAGTAGTCTTTAAGATCTTTTGTCTGGATGGGAAAAAAAAATTCTAATTACTACTTCATGGTCTTGTACAGTAACTAACATTCATCATTCAAAATCATAGTTCACATATTGTGTATTGGCCATACAACAGTTTGCATTACAAAGCAGTTGGATACATTGGCCTTTCCTAGGTTTTGTGATTCTGATGCTACCCAATAGCATTTAATTAATTTTTTTGGTTTAGTTTGAGGGTTCAAAAAGTAGAGTATTAAAAAAACTTTGGTCTATATGGAAAAAAATAATTTTGTATCATTATGCAAAATCGTCATTAATCAAAATTATAGTACACATTTTGTGTATAGGTGAAACAACAGTTTGCATAACAACGCAGTTGAATACATTTTGGGTTTGGTGATATTGACGCTACCCAATAGCATTCAATTGTCTTCTATATTTTTAGGGTATGCAGAGGCATAAACAATATTTGCTATGCTCAGCAAAAAGCTAGAAATAAAAGTGCTTCATTTGTCAAAAACTATTGCACTGCCATTGAACAGTAAGATATAAACAAATCCCTTTAAGAAAAGGATGGACAACACAGTAAAACCATCCGAATTCACCTTGACTTATTTACATCAGACCTTGTAATGAACACATTTTGTACTGTGCTTTTGAAAGTGGTCTCAAAAGAGCATCGTTCTTGGAAAACTTACATGTCTTCATAATTTTCTGTGCATTGTTGCAGACAGTTGAAAGACTCCAAAAAAAATTATATTGTGAGGAGAGACAGAAAAGAATTATCTGTTGTTGCTAGTACCCTATTTTGGCCTTGTTTTAACAATTTGCTGTTGTAACATTTGTTTTTATATTATTATGTGCTTATTATTCTGTAGAGGGTCTCTGGCCTTTGTCTTACATATAGATAAATATTACCTGTGCCCCCCCCCCAAAGCAGAATGTGCCAAAATCTGTGTCGTACGTCGCAGAACAATTAGCGCTACTGCAGAAGAATTTGGAAGAATTTAAGAAAAAGTGCAAAAAAACACTATTACATGCATGGGAATTTTTACCGCAGAACATTTCCAGTCAGGAGGGCTCGTCGCAGAATTCTGCACATTCTAAACATTCTGCTTTGGGGCCTGTGAGTGTGTTCATAGAAGCATTCTCTTTGCTCATGGTGAAGGGTCAGTGCCATAAATCTTGCGAGACACACAAGTTGAATTGTTTTAAAGTTCAATAATATGAGCTTATGTTCTCATACAAGAAGGTTTTAATATTACATTTCTCAACAATCATGCAACCAATTTCATTGTTGCCTCCACAGTGTGTTTGGTCGTTTAACAGTCTACTTTGAAAATGATAATCTCATTCACATTGTTGCAGATTGATTCAGGCAAATCTATAAAAACAAAGATATCATGGTTTAAACTTTTGTGATGAGTGATGACGTGTGGTGTCGTCTGGTATTACAAACTGGTCCCTGAAGTGTTAGTGTTACATATTTAGGTCAGTATCATGTCGATGTGTGTAAACTCGGATCGGGAGGTCGTGTAAAGCTTCGGTGCTATTTGTTATTTCTGATGAGTTGCAAAGCTTAGGCACGGGTCCCATTTTTGACTTTCGCGGACTTTGTACTGACTGAACATGAAGTGCTACTGTCCATTGAAAATTCGATAGCAGAGGCTTTGGTTTATTCTTTTGTGAAATAGTCTGAGTAGAAATCCTCCTTGTCATGATTGATAAGATGAAATGGCATCACATGCTAACAATCCTACTACGTGGTGTCTTTAGCCGCGAGTGTATTAAAAAGTATGCTCCGGTCACATAGATGCCGGGGTTGTACTAGTTTTGTACTTTCTGGTGCCTCTGTGGACATTTTTAATGTC